>NW_027507764.1:369413023-369965523 GCF_037356315.1 Lithobates pipiens
GGCATTTGATTCTAAGTCCTCTGGGTCACTAAGGATCACATGATCTGTAACAACCTCCTCCCAGCCATGTACAACTCCTTGGGTTTCTGGGAACTGAAAACCATCCCTTGAAGACTGCTGCTGAGTGTTATTCTCCACGTCCATACTGACACAATCCTCCTCCTCCTCTTCTTCTTGTGTGTTTGGCGGGCCTGCATGAATAATATCTGGATAAAGGCGGCCTTGAGAGGTAGGAAGTCCTCCTCTTCCTCCAGCTGTTCTGCCTCAAGTGCCCTGTCTATTATTCCATGAAGCGTGTGCTCCAACAGGAAAACAAGAAGGACAGTATCACTGATGCATGCATTGTCAGTGCTCACCATCCTTGTGGCCTCCCCAAATGGTGACAAGACAGTGCATGCATCCTTGATCAGCAGCCACTGGCATGGCAAAAATAAGCCAAGCTCCCCTGACCCTACCCTGGTGTCATATTCACACAGGTATGCATTGATAGCCCTCTGCTGCATGTGCTGCCACTGCAGCATTGCCAACATTGAGTTCCACCTTGTGGGCATGTTACAGAGGGGTTACAGTGTTGTGGCACCACCACTACCACAACTGCCTAAGGCCCAATTTTTTTGCCCCTGTTTAACAGGGGTATGTAATTACAAATTTTGATATAATATTTAACAGCAGGGCCCGTTCCTGCGCCCACCAAGAGTACCTGGGAGGGCTTACAGTGTTGTGGCACCACCACCACCACCAAAGGCTCATTTTTCTGCCCCTGTTTAACAGGGCATGTAATTACAATTCTTGATCTAATATTTCACAGCACAACCTGTTCCTGTGCCCACCAAGAGTAACTATGAGGGGTTACAGTGTTGTGGCACCACCACCCAAGGCCACATTTTTCTGCCCCTGTTTGACATGGACATGTAATTACAGTTTTTGAAATAATATTTAACAGCAGGGCCTGTTCCTGCACCCAACAAGAGTAACTGTGAGGGGTTACAGTGTTATGGCACCACCAACACCTAAGGCCCAATTTCCTGCAGAGTTTATAGGGCAGGCCATATAGTATATATACTTCTGTTCAGAGTATATAGTGTGTGGGAGCTTTGTAATGAGCTGGGGGAGTGGATCCATGCTGTTTTTCTCAATGATTTCCATCTATATTGCTGGGACCCGACAATACATTACAGCCGCAAGCAGTTTTAAATGACTTTTTTTCCTTTAGAAATGTCATTTGCTGTGATATTGTTCAAAACACTGGAAAACTGTGCCACTTTACAGGCATACTATAGACACCCCCCAGGCATGATATTTAAAGGAATATTTCATTTTTATTGTTTCACTTTAAGCATTCTTATGCCATGTACACACGAGCGGAATGTCCAACAGAAAAAGTCTGACGGGAGCTTTTCATCATATATTCCGATCATGTGTATGCCTCATCTGACTTTTTACGTCAAAAATTCTGTTGGACCTAGAAATAGAACATGTTCTAAATATTTCCGAAGGAACCAACTCCTATCGGGAAAACCGCTTGTCTGTATGCTGTTCCGATGTACCAAAAACAACGCATGCTCTGAAGCAAGTACGAGATGGAAGCTTTCTTTTTCTAGTCCCGGCGTATGTGTTGTACATCACCGCGTTCTTGACCATTTGGAATTTGGTGTGATCGTGTGTACGCATGACAGCTTCAGCAGAATTCCGTTAGAATTCCGTCGGAAAGACCTTCAGAGTTTAGTCCGACGGGAAAACCGGTCATGTGTACACGGCACTAAAATCACTGCTCCCGAAAAAACTGACTTTTTAAAACTTTTTTTGCATTTGTACATGTCCCCTGGGGCAGGACCCAGGTCCCCAAACACTTTTTAGGGCAAAAACTTGCATACAAGCCTTTAAAAAGAGCACTTGACTCTTCAAGTTCGTGTCCCATAGACTTTAACAGTGTTCGCATATTCGAACATTTTGCCATGTTCGGATGTACTGGTGCGAACTGAACCGGGGGTGTTCAACTCATCTAAAAATCTGATGAAGGATGACTCACTGGATCAATTACTTATTCAGATGATTTTCAGTAAAAATTAAATGTAATCATGCTAATGACATGGAAATTAGACAAGAGTGTCATCTGGTGGCTGCACAGAAGACATTATATTGCTATGTGGCATTTTAAATTGACCTTACTACTAAAATGTTTTTAATTAAATTTTTAATCCTCACCATAAGAAAGTAAATATGTACAAAACCACTATATATTGTGTTTATTTTGAAATGTTTAATTATGCATATATTATCATTACTATAAAAATAATCATGATCATTTCTATGCTAGTATGCTCAACCTCCTAATTGGAAAGCCCAGAAGATAACTTCACAAAAGTGCTGGTTGTAAATTGTAAAAAGGAGATCTCGATATGCAGTATTTCATAATTGCCTAACTGAGAGATAAGAAAAAAAATATTGTGAGCAGTAGGTAATTAAAGCAGAAAATGACATTGAGCAGGTGATTTAATTTACTTAACCATTTTGAATATTTCAATGTCTATACCTTAAATGTATGTGACCTGTTGTCTCTGAAAAAAACCCAGAAAAAAATGATCTAATTTTAGATTATATACATTTAAAGTTTCAGATTGAAGGTGTGTATTGATACAGAAGCTTTTGGAATTTTTATGAGCTGTTAAATTTAGCAGGAGGATGGCCTATTATGACTATTGTTATGCCACTGTTTGTCATGAAATGCTTGCTGGTCAAATATGATGCTGATTCTAATAGACATTAACACTGTTTGAGTCTCTAGCCTGGAAGAAGTATGTGGATCAGCTGTTCACTTAATGCATACATAGATTAAGATTGTGATATTGAATATATTGTTGCCTATGGAAGAGCCCTGGGGCCATCAAAAAAAAATAAAAATTCAGAATTCTGAGTTTGAAAGTCAGAATTCTGAGATTCAAAGTCAGAATTCTGAGTTTGAAAGTCAGAATTCTGAGTTTGAAAGTCAGAATTCTGAGATTAAAAGTCAGAATTCTGAGATTAAAAGTCAGAATTCTGAGATTCAAAGTCAGAATTCTGAGTTTGAAAGTCAGAATTCTGAGATTGAAAGTCAGAATTCTGAGATTAAAAGTCAGAATTCTGAGATTAAAAGTCAGAATTCTGAGTTTGAAAGTCAGAATTCTGAGTTTGAAAGTCAGAATTCTGAGATTCAAAGTCAGAATTCTGAGTTTATAAATATAGTAGTCTCTATTAAGAAGATTTTAGGACCAATGAGCAATAATGTAGTAACACCCACAGACCATCATTCTGCAGCTATACATGTCTGCTCTGTACACCTATCTTAGGTTATAGCACACAGTATAGGGAAGCAGTGCTGGGTTCTCTGGTTCTTCTACTGTATAAATAGTTTGCTGTCTTATTCCTCTCTGTCTTCTGCTCCAACAAGAAGAGCCATGCTGAAAACGTGTGTATTGTGTGTGTGGGGGGGGGGGGGGGACACAGCTTCCATACATAACAGAAAACAATGGCCAGCACAGCTCTGCACCCCAACTTGTAGGAAACATTGCACTATTGTCCCTAAATTGAGGCAATTGTGAATGGCTAGAAGGCAGCAGGACAATGTGTTTTATGGCCCTAACGGATTGATCATGGCAATTACTTATCTGAACTAACAGTTGTTTCACAAACAATTAACCTCATATTAAACAAAAAAGACAACAAATGTAAGTAATGAGAGTTAGAATAGAGGTTAGAGCAGCAAGCTTTTGTAGGTGAGGTCAAGGGTTCTAATCCAGATGACAATATATTTTTTTTAAATATGAGATAGTGAGGGCTTAAATTGTATTTTATCAATATATCCAAATTGATTTCAAGGTATATTAACAAAGACACACTGATATATTGAGCACACAAAGTTGTAGTATATGCTGGCTACTATAAATTAGAGAGTAGAGATTTAGAAGAAAAAAATGTATATATATTAGGGTGATCAGATGGGAGCATTAAGGTGTCATCTTCAGTTTCCCTGGGGGCGGTTCACAATTTCAGGAGACTGGTCATAACAGATCGATCATATCAATTACTTGTCTGGACTAGTACAGTGATTCCACTGAGAATTAATCTCATATTAAACTTAAAAATCACTCATTGAAAGTCCTTAAGTGATAGCATAATGTTTAGAGCAACAGGCTTATATTGTTGAAGTTGTTGGTTCTAGTCCAGGTCAGAACTTGTTATATATATATATATATTGATTTTATACTAAACTTATTTTAAAGTATGAGTTAGTGAGGGCTTAAATTGTATTTTATTGATATATCTAAATTGATTTCAAGGTATATTAACAAAGACATATTGATAAAATTGTTCTATATGCTGACTACTATAAGACCCCTTTCACACTGGGGTGCTTTGCAGGCGCTACAGCGCTAAAAATAGTGCCTGCAAAGCGCCCTGAAAGAGCCGCTGCTGTGTCTCCAATGTGAAAGCCCCGAGGGCTTTCACACTGGAGTGGTGCGCTGGCAGGCCACTACAAAAAGTCCTGCTAGCAGCATCTTTGGAACGGTGAAGGAGCGGTGAAGCTTTGTGGTGGTTTTAACCCTTTCTCAGCCTCTAGTGGGGGCAAAAGCTCCATGCTAATGACCGAATAGCGCCACAAAATTGGCAGTAAAGCACCGCTAAAAATAGCTGTGTTTTACCGCCAACACACCCACCGCCCCAGTGTGAAAGGGGCTTAAATTAGAGTAGGGATTTTTTTTACAAATCTGTGTATATATTAGGATGATTTTGGTAACATGGGGCCAGTTCTCAATTTCAGAAGACTGTCCCTGGAAGCTTCATGATAACCACCATGTCTCACGACTCAGCCCTGGGCTCTGTACTATAAGGTAATCTGTGTGTGTGTACTACAATGCACATGCTCCCGCCGATATCTCCCCTTCACTGATTGGCTGTAGTTTATCCCCACTGAGGCAGCGCCATTTTCCTCTTAGCTACACCGTTGACACGAGGAATTTTTTTCCCAGCTAATGACATCACCAATACAGGGTAATTTTTTCCATCCAGTGACACCACTGATGCAGGGTCATTTTTTTTCCATCCAATGACACCACTGATGCAGGGTAATTGTTTTCCATACAATGACACCACTGATGCAGGGTCATTTTTTCCATCCAGTGACACCAACGTTGCAGGGTTATTTTTTCAATCCAGTGACACCACCGATGCAGGGTTATTTTCAGACAGCTGCTGCTCACCTTCCATTGGCTGCCCTGGCTTCCTAACTTTCTCTGAGCTGGACTGGCAGAGGGCGGGCACTTCGTGATTGAGGGAGCTGGGGGGGTTACGAGAGGAGGGCAGAGTAACAGTCTGGGACACATGGGAAATCACCGTGCTGCACCTGCTTTCGTACAATCAATCCCCATAGCGATGCCGCTGGCACCCCTGGCCTGGAGGAGGGGGTGGCTCGGGCTGCTGCGGTTGACAGTCTGGAGATCATGCCACACTCACGGGTGTCCGTCAGCCCGTCGTCAAATGCGGGAGACTTGGGATGTCTGCATTGCCATCATATAATGCTGATTGAACAGAAATGCTATTACACACTGCTCACTACCCTGTCACTACATTGTGTTTAATGACTGCCCTGACACTGCCAGTACATACAGCTCATGGCCTCCTCTGCACTGCCACTACCAGGGCTGTCTCTACTACTCATTGGACTCTAGGCAAACATTTTCTTGGGCCCCCCCTCCCCACCTAAGAAATACAACAGATAGCCGCTAGACTCAAGAATCAGTTTACTGCAGCAGATCAGGTAGCGATTGTGATTGGTTGCCAGAGGTTGCAGCACATCATTGCCCTTGATTAAATGGTTGCTAGAGGTTACTGCACATCATTTCTGCTTGCTGAGTGGTTGCTAGATGTTACTGCACATCCTTAACACTCACTGATTGGTTGCTAGAGGTTACTGCACATCATTATTGCTCACTGATGGGTTTCTAGAGATTACAGCAGTTCATTACTAAATTAACACAAATCTATAAAAAACTGATTCAAGCAGCGCTAATTACAAATAACTGCCACAATAAAGCAATTATTTTAACATCAGTCCTTTTTTTGTAATCCATGCTCTGTGTAGCTAAACATATAGTCCATATATCAGATCATGGAAATCACTATCAGACGCTGTATAAAAAATTATATTGCAGATTCATAAAGCGGAATGAATGCAGAATGCTGACACCGACAAACACCACCTTCACACGTGCACAGGTTGAAACAGGGGGCGTGTGGAAGAGACCACCCTTGATACAACCCTTACCAGAAAAAAGGTTCAATCTGGCGTATACATATACAATCAAAAAGTGGCAGCAATCTTCGTTTTCTTATCCACCTCTGCGCTCATCCCCCTCAAAATTCAGTGAAAGAGAAGAACAGCGGACATAGCGTAATCTAATTTAAAACATCTTTAATGCTATTTATATAACTTCACAGTGTACACTCACAAACAAATGATAATGTCATAGCGTTGTTCACAATATGTCAGAAGAACCAGATAGATACAACGTCTCCTACCGCTCACTGCTACTATAGCCGACGGAGGATCCGACTGCCTTCCTAAGACTTCAGGCGTGGTTACACTTGTCATATGGCTGTTCACTGATTGGTTGCTAGAGGTTACTGCACATCATTATCTCTGCATCAACTTGTGGGTGTGGTTAAACTGCACTAAACAGTGAGGCATTGTTACATACCAAGATTTTAGGAGTGCACTATATACAGAGTGCAGGGTTGAGGAGTGTGCTACGTACAGAGTGCAGAGTTGAGGAGTGCACTATATGCAGAGTTGAGGGGTGCACTATATGCAAAGTGCAGGGTTGAGGATTCCTTTAGTACAGAGTGCAGGTTTAAGGGGTGCGCTATGTGAAGAGTGCAGGGTTGAGGGGTTCTCTATGTGAAGGGTTGAAGGGTCCTCTATGGGCAGAGTGCAGGATTGAGGGCAGAGGCGTAACTAGAAACATTAGGGCCCTGGAGAAAGAAACCATGAAGGGCCCCCCTGACCCCCCCTTTGCACCAAAGCCAAGGGGCTTCCAGTTCTGGGAGGGCATTCATGGACAAACTCCCAGAGCCCTGCCTCCTGTGTGCCCCCTGGGGCACACAACCAGTGCACTCTGTAGCTGCTGTGTCCTTCAGACACAGCTGATCACAGATCACGGTAATGGGCCAATCACAGCGGCCCTTTACCAGGTGATCAGCTGATCACATATAAACAGACTTGCTGGTTATCGGCAGTACTTTCCTTCCATGCTGTGTCTGTGTGTGAGGAAAGGAGAGCCGTTAAGTGGCAAGAATGTCAGTACCTTATTTACACAAAAAATCAGGGCACTGATCATCAATGCCCTGATTATCAGTGCATCACCATTAGTGCCCATCAGTGCTGCCTATCAGTGCTCCTCAATTCCGCCTATCAGTGCCCATCAATGCTGCCTATCAGTTCCCATCAATGCCGCACGTGAGTGTCCATCAGTGCAGCCTATCAGTGCCACCTTTCACTGCTCATCAATGCCACCTATCAGTGCTCCTCAATGCCGCCTATCAGTGCCACCTATCGGTACTCATCAATTCTGCCTATCAGTGCTCATCAACGCCCCTTATCAGTGCCCATCAGTGACACTTATCAGTGCTCATCAATGCCACCTATCAGTGTTCCTCAATGCCGCCTATCAGTGCCACCTGTCAGGGCTTATCAATGCCCAGTGCAGCCTATCAGTGCTTATCAATTCTGCCTATAAGTGCCCACCTGTGCCGCCTTTCAGTGCTCATCAATACCATCTATCAGTGCCACCTATCGGTGCTTCTCAATGCTGCCTATCAGTGCTCATGGATGACACCTATCAGTGCCAACTCTGAGCTGAGAGCATCTCTCTCATAGAGCCCAGAGCCTGCAATGACAGTTCCCCCTGCCTCCTCACTTGCACGGATTGGAGAGAACTAAGCGGATCTGCCCCTCTCCCTCAGTGTGCACCCTGGGAAGTGGGAATGATCAAATTCAGCTGCTGGGCTTCACAATTCCCACGGTGCACAAAGGTGGAGCGGGGCAAGAGGGAAAGGAGCATATCAGCTCTCTCCTCTCCCATCCATCATACTGGGGTATATACCGACGTGGGGGGATTACACTGGGGGACAGATTGACCTGGGAAATGGGAGGACTGTACTAGAGGACAGACTGACTTGGGGGGGGTTATATTATAGGACATACTGGACGATCACAGTGTGCATAAATACAATCTAACCCCCCTACCCAGATCAGGCTGTCACAGTGTGCACAATCACTCCCCCATCCATATTTACACACAGTACTTAAGCAGCATGTGGAATTTCTTTTCTCCCGGGCACTTGCAGGTGCAGTTAGAATGGCATCATTGCCCCCCCCCCCCCCCCCATGCCGATCCCACCCACATGCAGTCGCGGAAAGCAGCAGGATCTGACTGGAAAGGAAGTCACACGATTCTGTTGTGACAAAAAGCATAACTTACACGGAACGTCCATGCAGGTTGCTGGCTTCACGAGGATCGTGTAGATTCTTTGCCCCTCTCCCTTGTCTGCTCTCATGTAGAGATGTAGAGAGCAGAGAGGATTCTGAACGGCCGCTAACAAAGCAGAGCAGACAGCAAATTACCAGCGCAGGTTGTGGAACTCTGGCTTAAAAAAAGACCTAGCGGGCAGGAGCGTGGGTTTCAGTGCAGCTACTTTGGGCCCCCCTGCAGCAAATGGGCCCAGGGCAGCTGCCCTGTTTGCCCTGCACTAAAGACGGCCCTGGCCACTACATACACTAGTTACTGTGCATGGCCCTGTACATCTTTACTACTAAAACTTACTGCATGTCACTAATTGCCTCCCCAGTTGCACAATCTCTGCATACTATTCTGCATGGAGACTACATATCATGGCTGCTTAGCACACACATTAGCACTAGGGATGAGCCGAACACCCCCCGGTTCGGTTCGCACCAGAACTTGCGAACGACCCCCGTGTTCGGTACGAACGTTAGAACCCCATTGAAGTCTATGGGACTCGAACGTTCGAATTGGAAAGTGCTAATTTTAACGGCTAATATGCAAGATAGTGTCCTAAAAAGGGTTTGGGGACCTGCCTCCTGCCTCAGGGGACATGGGTCACTGCAAAAAAAAGTTTTAAAAACTGCCGTTTTGGCGGGAGCACTGATTTTAATGACGATTAAAGTGAAAAAAAAAAAGTGAAATATTCCTTTAAATATGGTGCCTGGGGGGTGTCTGTAGTATGCCTGTGAAGTGCCACGTGTTTCCCGTGTTTAGAACAGTCCCTGCACAAAATGACATTAAACGGAAATAACACCATTTAAAACTGCTTGCGGTTTTAATGTTATATCTGGTTCCTGCAATATGGTTGAAAATCATTGAGAAACATGGCATGGGTAGCCCTCCCTGCCCATTACCAGCCTATTTGGGTCTTGTACGCATATTAAGGGGAACCCCGTACCCATATTAAAAAAAGGAAATGCGTGTGGCCCCCAGGCCCTATATACTCAGAACAGCAGTATACAGGCGGTGCAAACAAGACAGGGACTGTGTAGGTTTGTTGTGTTAAGTTGAATCTGTTTGTCATTTTCAACCGGTACATTTTTAAAGTGTAGCTCCAGTCAAAAAAACTATCTTTAAGCTTTTTGGAAAACATAGGGAAGGGTTATCACCCCTGTATAATTTGTTTTGTCGTCCATCTTTTTTCATCTCACTTGCTGCTGTCTCCTTGCGTTTGCAAGTAGGAGATGTTTGTAAGTTGGATGTTTGAAAGTAGGGGCCTGCCCTATATTATAGCGGTATGTACTGGGTACAGAGCACGCAGACAGCACGCACTATCTCCTAACACTACTGACTGCAAGCTCTATTATTAACCACTTGTTAGCCCAATGTTTGCATAAAGTGAAAGATGAAGTTATGCTGAGTAAATAGATATCAAACATGTCACTCTTCAAAATTGCACATGCCCGTGGAATGGCGCCAAACGTCGCTACTTAAAAAATCCCCATAGGCGACGCTTTAATTTTTTTTTTACTGGTTACATGTTTTGAGTTGCAGAGGAGGTCTAGGACTAGAATTATTGATCAGTTTAATATAAAATCAATATATATATATATATATATATATATATATATATATATATATATATATATATATATATATATAACAAGTTCTGACCTGGACTAGCACCAACAACTTCAACAATATAAGCCTGTCGCTCTAAACATTATGCTATCACTTAAGGACTTTTAATGAGTGATTTTTAAGTTTAATATGAGATTAATTCTCAGTGGAATCACTGTACTAGTCCAGACAAGTAATTGATATGATCGATCTGTTATGACCAGTCTCCTGAAATTGTGAACCGCCCCCAGGGAAACTGAAGATGACACCTTAATGCTCCCATCTGATCACCCTAATATATATACATTTTTTTCTTCTAAATCTCTACTCTCTAATTTATAGTAGCCAGCATATACTACAACTTTGTGTGCTCAATATATCAGTGTGTCTTTGTTAATATACCTTGAAATCAATTTGGATATATTGATAAAATACAATTTAAGCCCTCACTATCTCATATTTAAAAAAAATATATTGTCATCTGGATTAGAACCCTTGACCTCACCTACAAAAGCTTGCTGCTCTAACCTCTATTCTAACTCTCATTACTTACATTTGTTGTCTTTTTTGTTTAATATGAGGTTAATTGTTTGTGAAACAACTGTTAGTTCAGATAAGTAATTGCCATGATCAATCCGTTAGGGCCATAAAACACATTGTCCTGCTGCCTTCTAGCCATTCACAATTGCCTCAATTTAGGGACAATAGTGCAATGTTTCCTACAAGTTGGGGTGCAGAGCTGTGCTGGCCATTGTTTTCTGTTATGTATGGAAGCTGTGTCCCCCCCCCCCCCACACACACACACAATACACACGTTTTCAGCATGGCTCTTCTTGTTGGAGCAGAAGACAGAGAGGAATAAGACAGCAAACTATTTATACAGTAGAAGAACCAGAGAACCCAGCACTGCTTCCCTATACTGTGTGCTATAACCTAAGATAGGTGTACAGAGCAGACATGTATAGCTGCAGAATGATGGTCTGTGGGTGTTACTACATTATTGCTCATTGGTCCTAAAATCTTCTTAATAGAGACTACTATATTTATAAACTCAGAATTCTGACTTTGAATCTCAGAATTCTGAGATTAAAAGTCAGAATTCTGACTTTCAAACTCAGAATTCTGAGATTAAAAGTCAGAATTCTGACTTTGAATCTCAGAATTCTGAGATTAAAAGTCAGAATTCTGAGATTCAAAGTCAGAATTCTGAGATTCAAAGTCAGAATTCTGACTTTGAAAGTCAGAATTCTGAGTTTGAATGTCAGAATTCTGACTTTTAATCTCAGAATTCTGACTTTGAATCTCAGAATTCTGACTTTCAAACTCAGAATTCTGACTTTTAATCTCAGAATTCTGACTTTCAAACTCAGAATTCTGACTTTTAATCTCAGAATTCTGACTTTTAATCTCAGAATTCTGACTTTCAAACTCAGAATTCTGACTTTCAAACTCAGAATTCTGACTTTGAATCTCAGAATTCTGTAAAAAAAAATAAAAAAATTTAAATTTACAATTCTGACTTTGAAAGTCAGAATTCTGAGATTAAAAGTCAGAATTCTGAGTTTGTAAATCAGAATTCTGAGATTTAAAGTCAGAATTCTGAGTTTTAAAGTCAGAATTCTGAGATTCAAAGTCAGAATTCTGACTTTCAAACTCAGAATTCTGAAAAAAAAAAAAATTTGATGGCCCCAGGGCTCTTCCATAGTTGCCAGAAACAGCCAGGCAACTAGAGGTTAGAATATCTTTCATGGTTTTATTTTTGCTGTTTGTGTACCTATTGTGGGGACTTTCTCACACTACCTGTTCCTGTAAAAGGTAGAGGAACAGGAAGTGATGAAACATATCCAGTTGGCACAAGAACAGAGACAATGGGAAAATGAGGCATGAAAAAATACCCCCAATGAAGTAAAAGACAGCAATAAAACCTGACAGAGGTCCTGAACTTTTCTCACTCTATTAAAAAAAATATATATATTTTATATATATATATATTTTTTTCCAGATAAGCTGCGCTATACTGATCCCATAAATGCTATGTGAAACAAATAAATAAATAAAAGATGAAACAAAAATTTGACAGAATGCAGACAGAAAAATGCATATACTAGTGTTCAAATATTAGTCCATCTTCCCATCAACAAAAGATTCTGCTTGTAATCTCCAACGTGTTTAAACGCACCACACCGATATAGGAAAAGTGTCATCAGAGTTTGCAGAAAAAAAGGCTTCCACCACCAACACTGCTGCCGCTTACCAGCTAAACTGATCCCATCTCAGAGACCAGATATCGCCAATATTAAAACACTTCCTCTGAGCCTGGACTGCATGGAGGATGTATCCCTTTTAGGCGCTTGGTTCAAGTAGTTAGAAGGATCCTACGGCCACACCGCTCATTGCCCAGCACATATAATAATGAGAGGAATCGCCATAGTGTGATACAGTCATGAAATTTAATAAATTAAAAAACATTGCACTTACATCAAGTAGGAGAAAACTTTGCTTTCTAAAATCAAACAGGTTTGCTGGCCGGCTTAGTAACGCTGCCCGTCGCTTCCGGGTTCAGCGTAGATCGCGGTGACGTCAGTACGCCGCTCCTCCCTACGCCGTTTCGTTAAAAGTAACGTCTTCCAGGGGCACATGCGGCGTACTGACTCACCGCATTAAGTAGCACTGTATACAATTAGCTCCGCCCCACTCTGAGCTTCTGATGACCATGTCAGGTAAGGGCGAAATTCCTTGTAGTGTGGGCGGAAATTAGATCACTTCCGCCGCATATGATCAGCTGTATTGTAAACATTCTTATCCTGAGTCTTTCACTCCCTGCTCGAACCAAAGGCCATATTAGATCGAAAAAAGACCATGTTGAATCCGGGCAAAAATTCCCTTATACCAAACCGAACACCAAAAAGTGCACTAACCCAGCGGTCAGCACATCCTGAATCGATTGGTATATTAGACAAAGGGAAAAGTTAATTAATTTAAGAAAGAGAAAAGTTAATTAATTTAAAAAGGGAAACAATATATATATTATCTGAAAAAATAAAAATAAAATTATTTTAAAAGAAAAAATATATATAAAAAATATAAAAATGTAAAAAGAAAAAAGGGGGTTTATTCCCTTTATATTATTATTTCTACCTATAGGATTACCAGCCAATATTCTACATATCCCCGGGGGTAACTTGTGAAACGTATAAAAACCCCATTCAATTCAAACGGATCGTATATAATGTGTCAAAGACACTTTTTTTTAAACTTATTTATTAATAGGCTATTTATGTGAAATTTCCACCTCACAAATAATACTAACAGACATCTACTTGTTAACATGATAATGGGGCTCTCCAAAGACACCCCGAGAGAAAATTTATTTTTTCAGATAAAAAATAATGAAATAAATAGAGAACAAGATTAACCTTACTTGGTCTTACAGAAACTCACAGTGGGTTCACAGCATTTTATCTCATCACCCGCCATCTAACTATTATCAATAAAAGCGTTGACATCCACTTCCACATTAAGGCCATACGGGGTATAGCAACGTACCCTATATATCCAAGTCATCTCTAACTTGGATAATTCTCTTACCAGAGAGCTTCCCCTCCAATGAGCACTGTACTTATCTATTCCCAAGAACAACGTATTGGCCGGGTTACGGTTGTGATGGATAGCATAATGTTTTGACACTGAGTGGAATCTAAACCCATTTCGTATATTGGTTAGATGTTCGCCCAAACGCACCTGCATGGTGCGTTTGGTCCTACCTATATATTGAAATCCACAGGGACATTGTAAAAGATACACTGCCCCTGTGGAACTACACGTAATGAAGGTGTCAGGGAACTCACCGTACGTATGCCCGTCCCCGTATAGCAGCAGTTCCCCTTCGTTCCAGGCGCCATGCGCGATGTCCCCGTCAGAGACGTACGAGTTCCGGGACGAACGGACGTATGCTAATCCGAACACGTGGACGTACGCCAATCCGAACACGCGGAGGCACCCGCGCAAACTGAACGTATGTACGTATTCACGCACGGACGGCCACCTCCACCAATCCTGGCTCACTTCCCTCTATATAAACAGGATCCTGGCCTGACACCAGTGCTGGATCGTCTTCAGCTACTCCTGAAAGACCTGATCGTTGCTCCTGTGACCTTGCTCCTGTGATCCTTGTTCCTGTGACCTTGCTCCTGTGATCCTTGTTCCTGTGACCCTGTTCCTGATACCCATTCCTTGGATACCCCGTGTTACGATCTCCTGGACTACCTCTGACCTCGGCTTGGACTTTCGACTTTGGCTTGCTTCCTGATTCTGTACCTCATTTGCTAGCACGTTACCAGACCCTTGCTCGTCCTTGACTACACACCTGCCTCTTGTTCTTGTACCGCATTGCCCGCCAGTTGCCGACCTTGCCTGTTACAGACACGTAGTGCTTCCTGCACACCTGCTGAACTTCCGCTGCCTACCTCCGTGACTAGTCTACACCTCTTCTACCGTGAGGACCCAGCGTCTCCAAGGTCTTCAACTTCCACCTGCAGGCACCTGCACCCTTTTGTTGTCCTCACGCTCCCTGTTCCCATCTCCAGGGGCGTGGAGACCGGAACCGTGCGAGAGGCCACCCTCAGCAGTCTGACTTCGCTGTAAGGTACGTGACAGAACGGTTCAATTTTGTGTTCCCTAGATGTACTTGTGGAAATAAATGATTCAGTTTTCCTCTGTTTATTTTTATTCAGTGCGCAAATTTGACATTTGCGACACTGATGATATCCTGACATGTTTTGGAAAAAAGATATCTTCTTAGTGGGCGGATCCACCACATTCGGAGCAATTCTATCTCGAAGCAAGGGTGCTCCCCTGAACACCACCTGTGGTTTAGCTGGTAGAAAAGTTTTAATGATCCTATCATTACCCAACAGGTGCCAATGCTTACGAAGCAGTTTTTAATAAGGTAATGTTGAGTTGAAAATGTGGTAATAAAAGGTATAACCAGTCTCTCCCTCCTATTCTTATTATTATTTGGGCCTACAGTTAATAAGATAGAGCGGTCGATCTCTCCTATTTGGTGCATTAACTGATTCAACGACTCAACCTCATATCCCTTCTCTATTAGTCTGTTTTCTGCCTGCAACTTATAATCAGCAAGGTCAGTACAGTTTCGCCTCATTCTCAAAAATTGACTCTTTGGAACTGAGTCCAACCAAACATCATGATGGCAACTCCCTTTAGGTATAAACGCATTCCTATCAGTCTTCTTAAAGAAAGAGACGGTCTTAAGTGTGTCACCACTCTTCCAAATCGTTAGATCCAAGAAGTAAATTTTTTTCTTGATTAGCCTCATATGTAAACTTAATACCTCTCTCATTATCGTTCAAATTCATAAAGAATTCGTCCAGTTCCAAAACAGTCCCATCCCATAGGAGGAGGACGTCATCTATATATCTAGCCCAAAAGGACAGGTAGGGACTCTTGTCCTTATAGACCTTATTGTCCTTATTGTCCTTGGCCAAAAACAAATTGGCGAGGCTGGGGGCATATTTCGCCCCCATAGCTACACCACGAATTTGTCGATAGTATTCCTGTTCAAACCAAAAATAATTATGATTGGCTGCGTATTCTAAAAGATCCATAATGAATGTTTGTTGCACCTTAGGTATAGTGGAGAAACCTTCCAGAAAGTATTTTACTGCAGAGATTCCCATAGCATGCGGAATTATAGTGTACAAAGAAGACACATCTGCTGTTACTAAAAAGGTAGAAACACCCACTTTTAGTTCTGACAGTAAATTAATTACATGTCTGGTATCCTTGATGTATGATGGCATACGTTGAACCAAGGGTTGAAGGAAGAAGTCTATATACTTACCCACCCGGGCCGTGACGGAGTCAATACCACTCACAATCGGACGGCCCGGGGGGCAAATAAGACTCTTATGGATCTTGGGAAGATAGTACAAAACTGGGGTTCGTGGTGCTTTAGGGATCAGAAAGGTTTTTTCTTTTTCATTTAATATACTCAAACGAGAACCCTTATCAACCAATAATTGCAACGTTTTTTTATATTGGATTACCGGATTACCTGGGAGAGTCACATAAGTATCTTTATCATCCACTATCCTGTGCATCTCTGCCAGGTAATCTTTGCGGTCCAAAACCACTATTCCCCCCCCCTTATCTGCTGGACGTATTACAAGATTTTTATTCATGCATAGTGAGTCCAAACCCTCTTCTACATTTTTTTCCATTTTGATATTTTTAATTTTGATGGACTCTAAGTCACGTAGGAGAACATCCCTAAAGACCCTAACAGAAGGGGCCAGTACACCAGGAGGGTTAAAAGTAGATGCATTGGAGAGACCTGTATGTATTCCTGTTGCGTACCTCCATATTGAATAGTTGGAGTGAGCGTAAAATGTCTCTTTATATTGATGGTACGGACATACTTATGTATGTCCATGTACGTTTGGAACTTATTTAATTTCTTAGGAGGTGCATATTTTAAACCTTTATTAAGAAGGGCTGTTTCAGCCATAGTGAGAGTTTGAGAACTGAGATTAAAAATACCGTCCCCATTTATTTCTTTGATTTTTTTTGATTGTGCTCTCCTCCCCCCTCTGGTTCCTCTTTGTTTTCTATTGCCCTTTTTACGCCTTGATTTGCCCCAATTCTGCTGAGTTTGACTATTCACTCCCGACCTAGGGGGATCTACTCTTGAGTCACCATAATCCCTTCCTTTTTGAGTATAATTTTGTGTACTTTGATTGCTAGGACCCTCCCTATCGTATAGGGGGAAGAAACGATTCCGGGTCTCCACCCCATACTCAAAATCCTCCCCTCTCCAATTGTCATAATAAGGTCGTTGGCCGCCATAATGATTAGGTGGTGCACCATAATTGAAAGGTCTCTCACTAGGTACAAAATGGTTATATGGTCTTTCCATTCTCCCTACATTACCATAAGGATCTCTACCATAGTGAGATTGTTCTGGGTTAAAGGGCTGACGATATTCCCTATCATAGTGTCCTGTCTGTCTATATGGGGATGGATAATTCCCTCCAGGATTACGATATTGTTGTCACATTCTCCCAGTATTAGAATTTTTTTGGGGAGATGAATACGACACCCTTCTCTCTTTCTTATTAGGTTTGCTAACAGATTTCCTTGGAGTTTTCTGACCTTGACCTGCTACAGGCATATGTTGTATTTGAGAGGACTCTCGTTCAAAAGTGCCTCCTCCCTGGGTCCCTACTTCCATTTGTGAATCGGAACGTGATATTTGTTCCTCTCCCAATTTCTTCTGCCATTCAAACACACTATTGGACTGGTAATCCTCAAAGTCCCTATTGAACTTTTTCCTTTTTTTTGTTTTTTGTTCCCTTTCCTCTTTATCTAACGTTTTAAGCAAAGCTGTGCTCCTATCCTTATACTCTTTTTTGTCCTTATGTGGCAGTAATTTATCCTTCAAAACTTTAATCTCCCCATCTAGACGTACCAATTTACTACTTTTTCTGGATACCAAGAATTGGAGGAAACTGACTCCTGCCTCATTAAAATATCGAAACCATTCCTCCAGTTCAGTTTCACCCTTTTGGGGACACACCTCCCAGCGTAAACTTCGAGGAACCATACTTTTTTTGATGTAAGTTTCAAATATATATATATATATATATATATATATATATATATATATATATATATATATATATATATATATATATATATATATATTATAACAGTTTGTCTTTAAAGGAGAAGTACAGACAATGCTCATTTGGCTGTACTTCACCCGTTGATCACAGGAGTACAGTTTGTTTGTTGTTGGGAGCTGTGACAACTAAGCAATCAGCAGTGTTTGATCGCTCAGTTCTCAGTGTTAAAGCTGGTGGGGGACACATGCAGCTTCGGCAATGCTGCACCCAGCTAGGTAAGTATGATAAAAAAAAAAACAAAAAAAAAAAACTATACTTCTCTTTTCAAATAACTGTATTAAATTGTCCCCCAAATCATGCTTTTTAATGTATCACAATTTGAAAAAAAAAAAACTGATGGAAAGTAGCTGTGCTGTTATGCATTATACCATTAAAAATTATGAAATATGCATTCAGGCAAGATGTAAGTTGGAAACATCCAAGACAATTATCTTTTTATGCATCAGCTGGAAGAAGTTCAAATATCATTGAGGAGATTAGTTGAAATGTGCCTTTGGTTGTTGGCATACAATCAGAGGAAATATACAACTTATATCGCTACTTGTTCACCTTGAATCTTTTTGTTTGTGTTGGTCCCAAGTGGAAATAATTTGCCAAAGGCTCATTTTCTACAGAAAGTCAGAAGTCTACCCTTATGTAGCACACACTCTGTTACATCTGACACCCCAGGTGGTCTTAATAGGTTTTCCAACTGTTTGTAAAATGTATGTAATCCTTCATTCATGCTCGAGGTGTACTATTTCATGCTTACATTACAGAAAATAATGTACTGTATCCTTTTAACATAAAGCACATAAAGCATTTGTCAGATATGCTAAATGCATGCTATTTTAATGCTAATGGTCATCTTTGAAATATGTATGTTAACTTCACATAAGATTTTGGTATGCTACCTAACAATAAAGGAATTCTAAAAGACAGTAGATAATAATTACATAATGATATGGCATTTTTTGATAGATACTTTAAATGTCATCTTTTCATAGTCTGTGATTTGATTGAAACAGCCAATGGGTTTTCTACGTAAAAAACAAAAACAAATAGGCCACTTTATATTGTTTTAAAGATTGCATATCACTAAAATTAGCACTGTAGGGTCAAACTTGACTGTAGCTATTTCTAGAGAATGATGGTTTTGCTGAAGAAACATATTACTCATTATAATTACTTTGGAAAGGGTAAGCAATGCAATTAATCTGATGTAAAAATAGGTATTTCAAACAATAAGAACATGCACAGTAAATTTTATTTTGCATAGCTAAAATGATCAATACACGCAAAGGATTATGTATCTCTAGTTTGCCTGTGCTGATGCTTTAATGAGTTGTACTTAGTTTATGTCTGCATACTTTTCTAAACTTAAAATGAAAAACTCAAAAAAAAAGAAAGATCAAATCAAGTTGGTATAATTTGTTAAATATATAACTACTGTTATTGACAGAAATAAAAAATACAAAAAGAATGTATAGTCTTCCAAAATTTTCTTTTTGGGTTAACCTTATGATTTTTTATAAGTAATAATAATACATATTTCATAATGTTATATTTGTAAATAACCTAAAAAAACATGTACAGAGGCAGCCATCTCTGTTTATTACATATGCAAGCTGTGCTTCTTGTTTTGCAGCGCTAAACCAGGCATGTCAAACTTGTGTCTTATGGCCCACATGTGAACTTGTGTTGACTTTTCCTGTGACTTGGGACTGTAAAGTCACATGACAAGTCGTACCCTATGATTTCCAATAAGTACCATTCATATCTGTGCGCACCAACTTAAAAGTAGTCCCTGTACTACTTTGGTCCAACTTTTATGCGAGTTGAGGTCCATAGACCTCAAGTTTACACATGCATTCCCTGAAATCATGGCAAAATCATTGCAAAATAACGGCTGTTAAATTGTGGTAACATCGCACCTCTAGCTGTTTTTTCAGTTCATAGGTCATACTGCCTTACATCATTTTGCAGCTAAATACAAAAAATAATAAATGATGGCCTCTTTCTCTTGGATTATGTATGGAATATGTATTCAGTCTCCTTTCAACCCATATTAGTTTGACATACCTGTATACCTATATTACTGTTAAAGTGGGAGTAAACCCGCTGACGTTTTATTTTTTTCTGACTTGCAAGGGAAAAGTCATAATGAGCTAGTATGCACCGCATACTAGCTCATTATGAAATACTTACCTTAGATCGAGGCCCCGACATCTCGCCCGATCCACGCCGAGGGAGCTGACATGTTCCCTCGGTGCGTTTTCAAGGTGGCCGGAGCTGCAATATCGTCACTCCCGCGCATCCGCTCGGGAGATTTCTTTCCGGCAGGGTCCGGCGTCTGCCGGACTTTCAGCTGAGAATCCCCTGTGCACATGCACCCCTGCAGTCAGCGGCGCATTGCAAGGGGAATATCTCCTAAACCGTACAGGTTTAGGAGATATTTATTTACCTACAGGAAAGCCTTATTATAGGCTTACCTGTAGGTAAAAGTTATAAAAAAAGACTATACAACCGCTTTAAGTGAGGTGGTGCATTGCTGCTTCTTCTAACACCACACATTTATCAAGATTACTTACTAAAGGAGTAAAGACTGTTTACTCGGTAAAGTGAATTCTCACTTGTCTTAGTAAACAAGGTGAAGCTGTTCACTTCAATCATTAAGTCATGGGCAGGCAAAAACCCTGTTGTTTCTGGCTTAAACAGGATTGGGCATTCAAAATGAGCACAGCTTTACCTTATATATTAATATAGCATTTATAGTTAATTTCCATGTGGTAGCTAATTTTACAAATCTCTGTACTTACAGGTTAACTTAAACTTTACAAAAAATAAAAAATAAATGCACATTTTTTTGCAGCTAAAAAAATATTCAATTATAATTTCTTTTCTTAGGAAGCTGTAAAGCATTGCACCCACAATCAGCAGATCGTGGGTGTAATGCCATGGTCCTGCAGACCGTCTATGTAGCTGTCTGCCATACATACAATACGGGCAGGCAGTTACACTCTGACAGGAAGCTCAATGAACTACCTAGAGAGATCAACAAGCTGACAGCCACAAAAGCTGTTGTTATTTGTAGTTTTCCCATTCACAGAACACTGTAAATGAATGACGTGGCCAGGCAAGCAGAGCCCCACATGGCAGCATTTTTTTTAGATTGTGACAGTGAGCTGGGGAGAAGATCCCCCACTTTTTTGTCAAAACGGGTGCATTTGTAACATGTTATATGTTACACCCTGAATATGGACATAACATGTAACATGTTACAATAGGTAAACTTGTCCTCTAATGCAATATTAAAATATGGAAGAGGAGCTTGTAAAAGTCTGAGTCAGATTAAAGATTCTTCAAGGCTCAACAGATATCAAAGAAAAAGATGTGTACTCAGAATGACATTGCACCAACAACCTCCATTTTCCTAGTCTTACCTCCACTTTTCTGTTATAGTATTTGTGCAGGATGCCTTAATATGACTGTGCCAGACTGAAGTAGGAAGGTCGGAAGAAACCTTTTTACTAAACCTGGCTATACACTAAAGCCTAGTACACAAGGGCCAAATATTGGGCGACATCGACCAGTTCAATAGAAACTGGCCAGCATTTGGTCGGTGTATATGGCAGCCAGTCTCACAGAAGCCAGACAAATGGGTCATGACAGAAAAAGGTCTGATAACTTGCTCCAATGACTGAGATCGCTCAATGGAGTGTTCTGGCGGGGGGCTGTCCCCCTGTCAGAATACAATAGCACAACAGGGAAGATTTCTGTACTAACATTGGATTGTTAGTATAGTGTCTCTGACCTGAGATAGCAATGTGAAATAGTGTGTATGGGGTTTTATCAAAGTTCAGATCAGTGTGTGGCTGTACGCGCTCAACAGAGGTTTGACTTCTGAGGAACATGTTGAAAAACTTTTGTTGATCAGTGGCCGATCAGCTGCTGCCTCTAATCAGTGCATTCTGACAGCAGATGAAGGAATCTGCTTAATCTCTTTTTTTTTTTGCTTAGCCTACTAGCTTAATGAAAAAAAACTGTTTATCGCCAGCTTAAGGAAAAAAAAGGTATTTTAAGGAATTTCCAAACAAGAGAACTATGAAGAAAAAAGGTATGGTGATTCAGTGAAGGTTTAAGGTTGCAATAATACCGATTATTATGACACAATAATAAAAAAATAAATACTAAAATAAAATATACACTCACAAATATACACCCACTGAAAATACACTACCGATTCCCTTTAAAGTATAATATTTTTAAGAGTGCTTCTATTAGAATGATTATTTCAATCTTTACACTAAGCATATATACAAATGTAGCGATGGCTCCTGACAAGCAGGTGCTGTGTTTTTTTTTCTAAAGTTAATTTGCCTGAAACCACAGTTGGGTTTCAGGACTATTCTCTAAATTTCTGGTTTCAGTACCAGTCCAGCTGGGTTGCACTGGGTTCTTCTTGGCCACAGTTGTCGCTGTCACCACCGGCAAGAGTAGAATGCAGTTTAGCTGGGTGTATTGAATGCCACTGTTCTCTTGGAACCAGCCTAGTGGGAGTTTTCTCCTGCTGTGCATTCTGGGGGGTGGAATTTAAGGTACCGACACCACGTGGTTCGGGGTTTCCATCTTTGATTTTCTGTCTGTTCGGTTCTGATGGCCTCTTTCTCTTGGATTATGTATGGAATATGTATTCAGTCTCCTTTCAACCCATATTAGTTTGACATACCTGTATACCTATATTACTGTTAAAGTGGGAGTAAACCCGCTGACGTTTTATTTTTTTCTGACTTGCAAGGGAAAAGTCATAATGAGCTAGTATGCACCGCATACTAGCTCATTATGAAATACTTACCTTAGATCGAGGCCCCGACATCTCGCCCGATCCACGCCGAGGGAGCTGACATGTTCCCTCGGTGCGTTTTCCAGGTGGCCGGAGCTGCAATATCGTCACTCCCGCGCATCCGCTCGGGAGATTTCTTTCCGGCAGGGTCCGGCGTCTGCCGGACTTTCAGCTGAGAATCCCCTGTGCACATGCACCCCTGCAGTCAGCGGCGCATTGCAAGGGGAATATCTCCTAAACCGTACAGGTTTAGGAGATATTTATTTACCTACAGGAAAGCCTTATTATAGGCTTACCTGTAGGTAAAAGTTATAAAAAAAGACTATACAACCGCTTTAAGTGAGGTGGTGCATTGCTGCTTCTTCTAACACCACACATTTATCAAGATTACTTACTAAAGGAGTAAAGACTGTTTACTCGGTAAAGTGAATTCTCACTTGTCTTAGTAAACAAGGTGAAGCTGTTCACTTCAATCATTAAGTCATGGGCAGGCAAAAACCCTGTTGTTTCTGGCTTAAACAGGATTGGGCATTCAAAATGAGCACAGCTTTACCTTATATATTAATATAGCATTTATAGTTAATTTCCATGTGGTAGCTAATTTTACAAATCTCTGTACTTACAGGTTAACTTAAACTTTACAAAAAATAAAAAATAAATGCACATTTTTTTGCAGCTAAAAAAATATTCAATTATAATTTCTTTTCTTAGGAAGCTGTAAAGCATTGCACCCACAATCAGCAGATCGTGGGTGTAATGCCATGGTCCTGCAGACCGTCTATGTAGCTGTCTGCCATACATACAATACGGGCAGGCAGTTACACTCTGACAGGAAGCTCAATGAACTACCTAGAGAGATCAACAAGCTGACAGCCACAAAAGCTGTTGTTATTTGTAGTTTTCCCATTCACAGAACACTGTAAATGAATGACGTGGCCAGGCAAGCAGAGCCCCACATGGCAGCATTTTTTTTAGATTGTGACAGTGAGCTGGGGAGAAGATCCCCCACTTTTTTGTCAAAACGGGTGCATTTGTAACATGTTATATGTTACACCCTGAATATGGACATAACATGTAACATGTTACAATAGGTAAACTTGTCCTCTAATGCAATATTAAAATATGGAAGAGGAGCTTGTAAAAGTCTGAGTCAGATTAAAGATTCTTCAAGGCTCAACAGATATCAAAGAAAAAGATGTGTACTCAGAATGACATTGCACCAACAACCTCCATTTTCCTAGTCTTACCTCCACTTTTCTGTTATAGTATTTGTGCAGGATGCCTTAATATGACTGTGCCAGACTGAAGTAGGAAGGTCGGAAGAAACCTTTTTACTAAACCTGGCTATACACTAAAGCCTAGTACACAAGGGCCAAATATTGGGCGACATCGACCAGTTCAATAGAAACTGGCCAGCATTTGGTCGGTGTATATGGCAGCCAGTCTCACAGAAGCCAGACAAATGGGTCATGACAGAAAAAGGTCTGATAACTTGCTCCAATGACTGAGATCGCTCAATGGAGTGTTCTGGCGGGGGGCTGTCCCCCTGTCAGAATACAATAGCACAACAGGGAAGATTTCTGTACTAACATTGGATTGTTAGTATAGTGTCTCTGACCTGAGATAGCAATGTGAAATAGTGTGTATGGGGTTTTATCAAAGTTCAGATCAGTGTGTGGCTGTACGCGCTCAACAGAGGTTTGACTTCTGAGGAACATGTTGAAAAACTTTTGTTGATCAGTGGCCGATCAGCTGCTGCCTCTAATCAGTGCATTCTGACAGCAGATGAAGGAATCTGCTTAATCTCTTTTTTTTTTTGCTTAGCCTACTAGCTTAATGAAAAAAAACTGTTTATCGCCAGCTTAAGGAAAAAAAAGGTATTTTAAGGAATTTCCAAACAAGAGAACTATGAAGAAAAAAGGTATGGTGATTCAGTGAAGGTTTAAGGTTGCAATAATACCGATTATTATGACACAATAATAAAAAAATAAATACTAAAATAAAATATACACTCACAAATATACACCCACTGAAAATACACTACCGATTCCCTTTAAAGTATAATATTTTTAAGAGTGCTTCTATTAGAATGATTATTTCAATCTTTACACTAAGCATATATACAAATGTAGCGATGGCTCCTGACAAGCAGGTGCTGTGTTTTTTTTTCTAAAGTTAATTTGCCTGAAACCACAGTTGGGTTTCAGGACTATTCTCTAAATTTCTGGTTTCAGTACCAGTCCAGCTGGGTTGCACTGGGTTCTTCTTGGCCACAGTTGTCGCTGTCACCACCGGCAAGAGTAGAATGCAGTTTAGCTGGGTGTATTGAATGCCACTGTTCTCTTGGAACCAGCCTAGTGGGAGTTTTCTCCTGCTGTGCATTCTGGGGGGTGGAATTTAAGGTACCGACACCACGTGGTTCGGGGTTTCCATCTTTGATTTTCTGTCTGTTCGGTTCTGATGGCCTCTTTCTCTTGGATTATGTATGGAATATGTATTCAGTCTCCTTTCAACCCATATTAGTTTGACATACCTGTATACCTATATTACTGTTAAAGTGGGAGTAAACCCGCTGACGTTTTATTTTTTTCTGACTTGCAAGGGAAAAGTCATAATGAGCTAGTATGCACCGCATACTAGCTCATTATGAAATACTTACCTTAGATCGAGGCCCCGACATCTCGCCCGATCCACGCCGAGGGAGCTGACATGTTCCCTCGGTGCGTTTTCCAGGTGGCCGGAGCTGCAATATCGTCACTCCCGCGCATCCGCTCGGGAGATTTCTTTCCGGCAGGGTCCGGCGTCTGCCGGACTTTCAGCTGAGAATCCCCTGTGCACATGCACCCCTGCAGTCAGCGGCGCATTGCAAGGGGAATATCTCCTAAACCGTACAGGTTTAGGAGATATTTATTTACCTACAGGAAAGCCTTATTATAGGCTTACCTGTAGGTAAAAGTTATAAAAAAAGACTATACAACCGCTTTAAGTGAGGTGGTGCATTGCTGCTTCTTCTAACACCACACATTTATCAAGATTACTTACTAAAGGAGTAAAGTCTGTTTACTCGGTAAAGTGAATTCTCACTTGTCTTAGTAAACAAGGTGAAGCTGTTCACTTCAATCATTAAGTCATGGGCAGGCAAAAACCCTGTTGTTTCTGGCTTAAACAGGATTGGGCATTCAAAATGAGCACAGCTTTACCTTATATATTAATATAGCATTTATAGTTAATTTCCATGTGGTAGCTAATTTTACAAATCTCTGTACTTACAGGTTAACTTAAACTTTACAAAAAATAAAAAATAAATGCACATTTTTTTGCAGCTAAAAAAATATTCAATTATAATTTCTTTTCTTAGGAAGCTGTAAAGCATTGCACCCACAATCAGCAGATCGTGGGTGTAATGCCATGGTCCTGCAGACCGTCTATGTAGCTGTCTGCCATACATACAATACGGGCAGGCAGTTACA
Organism: Lithobates pipiens; assembly: GCF_037356315.1. Lineage (NCBI taxonomy): Eukaryota > Metazoa > Chordata > Amphibia > Anura > Ranidae > Lithobates > Lithobates pipiens. The sequence continues at coordinate 369,439,182 of NW_027507764.1, forward strand.
CTCTGACAGGAAGCTCAATGAACTACCTAGAGAGATCAACAAGCTGACAGCCACAAAAGCTGTTGTTATTTGTAGTTTTCCCATTCACAGAACACTGTAAATGAATGACGTGGCCAGGCAAGCAGAGCCCCACATGGCAGCATTTTTTTTAGATTGTGACAGTGAGCTGGGGAGAAGATCCCCCACTTTTTTGTCAAAACGGGTGCATTTGTAACATGTTATATGTTACACCCTGAATATGGACATAACATGTAACATGTTACAATAGGTAAACTTGTCCTCTAATGCAATATTAAAATATGGAAGAGGAGCTTGTAAAAGTCTGAGTCAGATTAAAGATTCTTCAAGGCTCAACAGATATCAAAGAAAAAGATGTGTACTCAGAATGACATTGCACCAACAACCTCCATTTTCCTAGTCTTACCTCCACTTTTCTGTTATAGTATTTGTGCAGGATGCCTTAATATGACTGTGCCAGACTGAAGTAGGAAGGTCGGAAGAAACCTTTTTACTAAACCTGGCTATACACTAAAGCCTAGTACACAAGGGCCAAATATTGGGCGACATCGACCAGTTCAATAGAAACTGGCCAGCATTTGGTCGGTGTATATGGCAGCCAGTCTCACAGAAGCCAGACAAATGGGTCATGACAGAAAAAGGTCTGATAACTTGCTCCAATGACTGAGATCGCTCAATGGAGTGTTCTGGCGGGGGGCTGTCCCCCTGTCAGAATACAATAGCACAACAGGGAAGATTTCTGTACTAACATTGGATTGTTAGTATAGTGTCTCTGACCTGAGATAGCAATGTGAAATAGTGTGTATGGGGTTTTATCAAAGTTCAGATCAGTGTGTGGCTGTACGCGCTCAACAGAGGTTTGACTTCTGAGGAACATGTTGAAAAACTTTTGTTGATCAGTGGCCGATCAGCTGCTGCCTCTAATCAGTGCATTCTGACAGCAGATGAAGGAATCTGCTTAATCTCTTTTTTTTTTTGCTTAGCCTACTAGCTTAATGAAAAAAAACTGTTTATCGCCAGCTTAAGGAAAAAAAAGGTATTTTAAGGAATTTCCAAACAAGAGAACTATGAAGAAAAAAGGTATGGTGATTCAGTGAAGGTTTAAGGTTGCAATAATACCGATTATTATGACACAATAATAAAAAAATAAATACTAAAATAAAATATACACTCACAAATATACACCCACTGAAAATACACTACCGATTCCCTTTAAAGTATAATATTTTTAAGAGTGCTTCTATTAGAATGATTATTTCAATCTTTACACTAAGCATATATACAAATGTAGCGATGGCTCCTGACAAGCAGGTGCTGTGTTTTTTTTTCTAAAGTTAATTTGCCTGAAACCACAGTTGGGTTTCAGGACTATTCTCTAAATTTCTGGTTTCAGTACCAGTCCAGCTGGGTTGCACTGGGTTCTTCTTGGCCACAGTTGTCGCTGTCACCACCGGCAAGAGTAGAATGCAGTTTAGCTGGGTGTATTGAATGCCACTGTTCTCTTGGAACCAGCCTAGTGGGAGTTTTCTCCTGCTGTGCATTCTGGGGGGTGGAATTTAAGGTACCGACACCACGTGGTTCGGGGTTTCCATCTTTGATTTTCTGTCTGTTCGGTTCTGATGGCCTCTTTCTCTTGGATTATGTATGGAATATGTATTCAGTCTCCTTTCAACCCATATTAGTTTGACATACCTGTATACCTATATTACTGTTAAAGTGGGAGTAAACCCGCTGACGTTTTATTTTTTTCTGACTTGCAAGGGAAAAGTCATAATGAGCTAGTATGCACCGCATACTAGCTCATTATGAAATACTTACCTTAGATCGAGGCCCCGACATCTCGCCCGATCCACGCCGAGGGAGCTGACATGTTCCCTCGGTGCGTTTTCCAGGTGGCCGGAGCTGCAATATCGTCACTCCCGCGCATCCGCTCGGGAGATTTCTTTCCGGCAGGGTCCGGCGTCTGCCGGACTTTCAGCTGAGAATCCCCTGTGCACATGCACCCCTGCAGTCAGCGGCGCATTGCAAGGGGAATATCTCCTAAACCGTACAGGTTTAGGAGATATTTATTTACCTACAGGAAAGCCTTATTATAGGCTTACCTGTAGGTAAAAGTTATAAAAAAAGACTATACAACCGCTTTAAGTGAGGTGGTGCATTGCTGCTTCTTCTAACACCACACATTTATCAAGATTACTTACTAAAGGAGTAAAGTCTGTTTACTCGGTAAAGTGAATTCTCACTTGTCTTAGTAAACAAGGTGAAGCTGTTCACTTCAATCATTAAGTCATGGGCAGGCAAAAACCCTGTTGTTTCTGGCTTAAACAGGATTGGGCATTCAAAATGAGCACAGCTTTACCTTATATATTAATATAGCATTTATAGTTAATTTCCATGTGGTAGCTAATTTTACAAATCTCTGTACTTACAGGTTAACTTAAACTTTACAAAAAATAAAAAATAAATGCACATTTTTTTGCAGCTAAAAAAATATTCAATTATAATTTCTTTTCTTAGGAAGCTGTAAAGCATTGCACCCACAATCAGCAGATCGTGGGTGTAATGCCATGGTCCTGCAGACCGTCTATGTAGCTGTCTGCCATACATACAATACGGGCAGGCAGTTACACTCTGACAGGAAGCTCAATGAACTACCTAGAGAGATCAACAAGCTGACAGCCACAAAAGCTGTTGTTATTTGTAGTTTTCCCATTCACAGAACACTGTAAATGAATGACGTGGCCAGGCAAGCAGAGCCCCACATGGCAGCATTTTTTTTAGATTGTGACAGTGAGCTGGGGAGAAGATCCCCCACTTTTTTGTCAAAACGGGTGCATTTGTAACATGTTATATGTTACACCCTGAATATGGACATAACATGTAACATGTTACAATAGGTAAACTTGTCCTCTAATGCAATATTAAAATATGGAAGAGGAGCTTGTAAAAGTCTGAGTCAGATTAAAGATTCTTCAAGGCTCAACAGATATCAAAGAAAAAGATGTGTACTCAGAATGACATTGCACCAACAACCTCCATTTTCCTAGTCTTACCTCCACTTTTCTGTTATAGTATTTGTGCAGGATGCCTTAATATGACTGTGCCAGACTGAAGTAGGAGGGTCGGAAGAAACCTTTTTACTAAACCTGGCTATACACTAAAGCCTAGTACACAAGGGCCAAATATTGGGCGACATCGACCAGTTCAATAGAAACTGGCCAGCATTTGGTCGGTGTATATGGCAGCCAGTCTCACAGAAGCCAGACAAATGGGTCATGACAGAAAAAGGTCTGATAACTTGCTCCAATGACTGAGATCGCTCAATGGAGTGTTCTGGCGGGGGGCTGTCCCCCTGTCAGAATACAATAGCACAACAGGGAAGATTTCTGTACTAACATTGGATTGTTAGTATAGTGTCTCTGACCTGAGATAGCAATGTGAAATAGTGTGTATGGGGTTTTATCAAAGTTCAGATCAGTGTGTGGCTGTACGCGCTCAACAGAGGTTTGACTTCTGAGGAACATGTTGAAAAACTTTTGTTGATCAGTGGCCGATCAGCTGCTGCCTCTAATCAGTGCATTCTGACAGCAGATGAAGGAATCTGCTTAATCTCTTTTTTTTTTTGCTTAGCCTACTAGCTTAATGAAAAAAAACTGTTTATCGCCAGCTTAAGGAAAAAAAAGGTATTTTAAGGAATTTCCAAACAAGAGAACTATGAAGAAAAAAGGTATGGTGATTCAGTGAAGGTTTAAGGTTGCAAAAATACCGATTATTATGACACAATAATAAAAAAATAAATACTAAAATAAAATATACACTCACAAATATACACCCACTGAAAATACACTACCGATTCCCTTTAAAGTATAATATTTTTAAGAGTGCTTCTATTAGAATGATTATTTCAATCTTTACACTAAGCATATATACAAATGTAGCGATGGCTCCTGACAAGCAGGTGCTGTGTTTTTTTTTCTAAAGTTAATTTGCCTGAAACCACAGTTGGGTTTCAGGACTATTCTCTAAATTTCTGGTTTCAGTACCAGTCCAGCTGGGTTGCACTGGGTTCTTCTTGGCCACAGTTGTCGCTGTCACCACCGGCAAGAGTAGAATGCAGTTTAGCTGGGTGTATTGAATGCCACTGTTCTCTTGGAACCAGCCTAGTGGGAGTTTTCTCCTGCTGTGCATTCTGGGGGGTGGAATTTAAGGTACCGACACCACGTGGTTCGGGGTTTCCATCTTTGATTTTCTGTCTGTTCGGTTCTGGTGGTCCTCCTGACCCAGCCCATGGCCCTCTTGGCCTGGGGCATGGAACCAGGCATTCCGAGTCTCTGGGCCGGCTGGCCTGAGGCAACGCAACTGCAGGGACAGGCCCGAGTGGATTTCGGGGCCTATTGATCCAAGGGTGGTCTGGTGCCATCTCATCTGAAGGGAGAGGCCCAGCAACTGAAGAACCCCAGGGGAGGACCCTTTGGGAGAAGGCTGTGTGCAAGGCTGGCTTCTCTGAAGGAGCCTGGAGGATTTGTTGAAGGACACAACCTGGATATACACTCATACGGTATCGCCGGATCAGCTGAGAGAACCTGGTGCCATATGATAGCTCTTTAAATTGATCTACGTCCCTCAGCAATGCTCAAGTGTACATCACAAATCTGTGGCAGAGACTTTATCAAGCACCCTACTGGCTGCTAGGCCTAGTGAGAGGAGATCTATCCGAGGGTTGTAAAATCTAGTTGTGAAATGGTCTTTATTCTCTGGATTTTTTATAAGGACTTCCTTTAATATTTGCAACCTAATGTACCTGAACTTACTCCTAACCCTCTACCCTCTATTGAAAGACTCTGTTTCTGTTCCAAATAAATAACCCAAAAGAAGATTCAGTGTCGGTTTCCACATTCTTTGGGCCATCTACCAGGGGAATCCCTAGATGGAGACAAACAAGGAGATAACCTTGGGCCCAATAAAACCAGCAGCTCCTTTGGTTAGTGCTACACAAATTTAGCCCTTTGGGAACGTTGCTAGAAAGGAACATTGCTAGAAGTAAGATTATACCACGTTACAGTCCTCCAGCACTTGGTTGGTTGATACTGGATAAAAGTAAGCTGGTAACAAAGCATACATGTCTCAGATTATTTTGAAAGGAAGTAGATGTTCTGTAACTGTTGAATCCCATCCTAATTCTAAGGCATCACACCTAGACCTTGTCTGCTTCACTTTGTCATTGTCCTTGAAGTGTCCTATGCAGACCTGGATTTAGAGAATGGCAACAGATGCTCCTGAGAATGGTATTTTGTTTTACTACAGATTTTCTCTAAATACCAAATAATTAGGTAGCAGATTATGGCAGCCACTACTGTCTAAAACTATTACACGGAATGTCAAAATTGCTGAATGTAAACAGGTTTTGGTCAAGTCACTGGAGGATAAACACAAAGATGTATGTAGTTAATGTATTGGGAAGACTCATACATTATACTTCAAATAGATAGCCCCAGAGGATTTGTAAATTATGGGTCATTTATTACAAAGAAATTGCAGTACAGCTTTGAATTCTCATTCAGAGAAAACTCATTAGTTCAAAATAGAAAACAACATTAACACTATAAAGAATTAGATTTAAACAAAAACCTGGGCAATTAAATTGGAGCAATTGATAAAACAAAATCTATATTCAGAGATTACCTTTAGTGAAGAGCATTATTTGACAAAGTGATCAGTAAAACTGGAGCTATACCAAGATGAATTTATAAATTTTTTTTTTACTGAAAAAGTCCAACTGCCCCTCCCACCCTCTTAAGTCTGTGCTGATCATAGATTGATCATTTTGATATTAGGTCCTGGTCATGGATTTGTAATAATTTTCTCAGTTTAAATGTTACTTTTTGTGACTGGTTTTCCATAATTGTAAGTCTCTCTGTTTACTACAATACTTCAAAATGTAAAATGTAAAATATTTTAAAAGGTGAATTAAACTTGCTTAATTTAGTCTGCATCATATCAAATTGTCTTTCCACAAACCACATGATATATGTAATCTGGGTAAATGGGTGGGCAAATGGGGAATTTTCATTTCTCAATTTTTTGGGATCTGAAAAGAAGTTAAACATTTAAATCTATAATGAAAGCAGCCATACACAAACAATGATTATATACACACAAAAAAAGCAAAAGTTGCAAAAACAAAAACTGCTACATTGATAAAATACTCTAAATACCCACAATCCCCCCCCCCCCCCCTTTCCCAAAAAAAAGAAAAGAAAAGAAAAAATGTTTCCTATGCAGCTTTATGAGCACAATTAAGAGTTTAGATTTTTTTTTTTTTTGCAAAACCAGTTTAGCTAAGATCACTCTAATTATTTTAACTTGTAATATAATTATCTTTTCTTTTTTAAATATGCTGCTAACGAAAATCCCTCCATTAGCGGTCAAGTGGTTTAATTTAAGGGATAATCAAGTAAACACAGATTTGTGAAGTTATTGTACCTTATCCCTTAAGTAAACCTGTAATTGTGTTAAAACTTCTCTAAAGATGTGTAGATAGATAGATAGATAGATAGATAGATAGATAGATAGATAGATAGATAGATAGATATCAATCTATATATATGTATACTTTATGTTCTGTTTTTCTTCAGTTATTTTATGCATTTCTTATACAATTATCTTTCTGTTTTAACATCTTATACCAAAGGAATTGATTACAATTTTAATTGCATAGGTGAATAATGCATGTATGGTGGTCTGTACAATTCAGTAATCCCAATCTGTGAGTTGAATTACTTATATACCAAATTTACTTTACAAATGTGCACTAAAAATGACAAATTTACTATATTATAACTGCAATGAATTAAACTTAAAATTATCTCAAGACATAGCATAGTGTCCAACAAAAAACTCCATCCTCACAGAGGAAGTAAGCTAAGAATATGACAAAGGTACAAAGGATGGCATTTGTTAAATCTCTTTAATACATGCAAAAATTAACTGTTTATCCTGTCAGAAATCTAGCTACAATAAGAATAACCTCTTATGTTCCCTGCCTCTGTTGCAATGCTGTCCCTGAACAATGTTCCCATCCATCTATATATGGACCATAGAACACCTCTTCCTATGTTAAGGAGATAAGGAAAAAGGTGAGGTGGTGTTTTTCAGCGTTAACACACTTACTGTTCTAGGGTGACAATGGGGCTCCTCCATAAAAAAAAAAAAAAAAAAACAGTACAATGAGTGTCCATTGTCAACCTAGGACAGAAAGAGTCTTACTGGCAGGATTACTAGTAGAAAGTAAGGGGAAAAAAATTGCGAAAAAAGAAAACAAATGCAGCCACAACCCTTAAGGATCAGTAAACTGCAATGCATTACGTTATTTATTATCTTGAAATTAGATACAATTTCAAAAACCCTGTCATAAAAGAAACACGAAGGCATTAATTTATGGCTTCTCACTCTAAAAATGCTGGCAAGTGAGCAGATAAGGAGTTCTGGTCACCCGATTGCATACAATAGTTATCAGTGTTAATGTCTCAGTGTAGAAAGTCAGTGGGTCGGTGTAACAATCGGGTAACTAGCATTTCCAAAAGAAGGCCAGCAATGGCACCACTCATATTGCTGCCATGATAAGCTTGCTTTAACCTCCCTGGCGGTATGATTAGTTCTGGTTTTAGGTGCTGAAAGCGGTACAATTATTTTGCATGGAAATTTGGCGTTTTATATTGTAGTCCTGTAATTCTTTGGAATAACTCTCTTAAATCTGTTCAAACCAGAGTCTAGCAGAAATCCCGGGTATGATAAAGTTTATAATATAATAAATGATAATACAAATTATTCAATAATGTAATCAAATCCAAAAACACTGAAATTTGCTCATTTGCAGAATTGTCACTGTCATTAGATTTAGTGTTTGATGACGAATTCCCCACAAATCGCTATCGCTCAATTCTGCAAGTGATTCTAATTTATTATCGCTGTTTTCTAGTTGGTCTAAAATCACTTTTGACATAAAGGGACACTTTTTGGTTGCTATGGACAATCTCTAAATTCCAGGCAGAAAAAACTGTATTTATAATATAAATGTGCATGCAGGGCACTGCACAGACCACTAGGGACAAAGGGGGTGTGTAATGTTTTTATACAGTACTGTAATCTGTAAGACTGTGTGTGTTTTGTGTGTTTTTACTTTTTTTAATTTGGCGCCAATCTCCGCTCCCGTGCGCCGTAATGTCGCAGGGAACGGAGCTCTGTGGCATTCGGGCACTGTGTGAATCGAACGGAGGACAGCTCGATCACACAGCATGGAGGACATCGCTGGATCCAGGGGACAAGGTAAGTAACTTCTCCCTGTATCCAGCGATGCGATCCCGAGTCTGGCTCGGGGTTACAGCTTATGGTGCTGAAATCCCAACCCGAGCCAGACTCGGGATTACCGCTAGGGAGGTTAAATACATTTTGAGCTGAAAATTTTTTCTGAAATGTTAATATCTAGCAAAGTTACAAGAAGTAGAAAAAGGAGAGACAAAAATGTAAAGCACCACATAAGAAATAAGAAATGCATAGTATGATGAAAACAATACCATGTTTGTGCAAGTCAAAACTGCTAACCAAAACCTGTTTAAAGGCCATAGTAAATTGAACATAGTAATGTCTATGGCACTTGTTGAAAAGTTAGACAAATCTACATTAAATTGAAATATTTCAATCAATGTTACACTTATATGCAGTCAGGCATTTCTTTCAGAAGGGATGAAGAGTGTTCATACAACCTCGTCATGGTTCTCAAACCCAATGTGCTGGCAGTAAGAGCACAAAAGGCAAGAACTAATGCAACTTGATCTATTAGGTGCTCCTTTTCTTCTGATCCATGGTTATAGCCAATATGTACTTAATCTGTTCCTTCTCATATTTCTCCTTAAGCTTCCATGAAAAGGTAGGCTACCATAATGCAATATCCTCTCTTTTATGATCAGCCAACAGGGGAGGGTCATATACAGGGCAGACTGCTCCATGTTCTTATAAAATGGGAGATATGCATTTTTATAGATACAGTATACATTTACAGTCTTATTTTAAATGAATTGTGAAGCTTAACATTAACTTTAGAGCTCTTTTTGCAATTGAATGTTAAAAGTATATTCATAGCGATTTGATTAAAAAGTGGACTAAATTAAAATAGTCAGCAGAAAATGTAAGAAGTAAAGTTCATCTCTCTGTCTTTCTCTCTCTGTCTCTCTCTTCTAAAGTCTTTATAGATTGATCATCACTCCCTATTACAGTGGACAGAACGATTTAATCTTTACAGCATGTTATGTCTTATTGAAGATGAAAATACTGTACACCTTAGAAAATATTAATGTACCTAGTCTACGTTTTGATTAAAAACCATTTTGTCAATATGTGTTTTCAGCCAGCATTATAAAACAATGACCAATAAAGTTTTTTTATTCCTTATTTCAATGTTACTGAATAGAAGAAATAGGAACTTATTTAAAAGGGGCAACTACAGTTCTGTTAAAAAAGCAAGTAGAAACATAATACAAACAAACTAGTGTTTTAATGGTATTAAAAGGAAGACTGAGCAAAAAAGAAACCTTTTTAATTATCCACACATATGCGGTTTAATTATCCACACATATGCTACTGTAATGATTGCTGATTGGACAATAAATGACCAGCAGCCCACTATTAGTTAATTCTTGTGCTTTTGCATCCTGTATTTATGTTCCATTTTTTAAACTGACTGCATTGTACAATGAAGAAAGAGTTCTGGTCCATCCAAAAGCCAAATACTAAATTCGGTTTACTATACTAGCACAGTGTAACAGTAACAACTGATTTTATTTTTATAAAATATGTTTCATCTTTATTTTCCTATACGTTTTGCATCACAGTGTTGCTAATCTCCAGTACTTTATTTCAATCCACTATACAGCTACATGAATGTACTCCAACCTTGATTGCATAGTATTTCCTAGGGCAGATTTTCTAATGGTAACACCACTCACCTACACCTGTGCAATGTGTTCCTCAATGACTAAGTTCTGGAAAAAATGTGAAATGTGTCAAAGGAAGAGCAGAGTTCATCAGATCACAGTGTCTGGCCAGAGATGCAATGGACATTTTATAATAAAGTTGGAAAAGATAGATAACAATATGTGTACTGCTGAGTATTGAAATGACAGTTTTCCATTTGGAATTAGTTGAATTGGAAGTTTCCATTGGAAGCCCATGTGACAGGCTAACAATAAGGGGTGAAATTGTGAGACAGGGATAGAGCATTGCCACTGTATGATAAAAAAATATAATCAGATTCAAAAATAACTTTTCTATATTTGCTTTTGAGGGTACATTACACACCAGCAAGGCTGTTCCACATGGGCAACTGGGAAAACCCTACTTGTACGAGGTGCTGCAGTGACCATGGGGATCTGATCCAGCCATTAATTGGGTGTTCCAGGTCTAGGTACCAGAGGAGCCAAAACAATATTTACTGGGGATTTTGTGTGATCTCCCTGTGGAAGATATCCCAAGGCAGGCTATAGCTAGGGCACTGTTTCAGGCCCATAAGTGAATACCAATTCGCTGGACTTCCTCGGACCCTCCGATGCTGATGGAGTGGACAGCCCAAATGGGAGACACTCTTTGACTGGAAAAATATATTTTTCAGCATAAGGATAGCTTCGGTAAAGTTGACAAGTTATGGACCCCATGATTAGACACACCGGAACTAGCATCAGTTGACATGGTAATGGATGGATCATCTGATCATTGGCTGGGGATGAGTAGTATATTTGATTTGATGATGCATTTGGGAAGTAGGATATATATATATATATATATATATATATATATATCTGAAATAGAATGCAGGTATCTATGTGTTTGGCCTTTTAGGGGTTAACTATTATATTCTGTTAATAAATGCCATGCTACCTACATGAGTTCAAATTACCATATATTACTGTGGTGCATATGTTCTGGACATTGTAATGCTGGCACAAATTGTCAATAAAGTTATTCTTGAGATAAAAAAATTACTTTCAAAAATTAAATGACTATGTTAAATTTTTGTGAGATAATATTTATTGTGTTTATACACATATACTTTCGACTTAACTTTAGCATAATTTTTAATTGCCAAAATCAAATTTCTCTTCTTCTTCTTAGGTAGAGATAGGCAAATTTTCCTGGGTTGTATTCCTGAGCACGTTTGAAGAGCATGAGCAAAACCCACAACTTGCAAACAATAATATTAACCCCATGGAAGTTAACTAGACTAGAAGTGGGCACCTTATCTAAATTGGTTCCAGGTTTTGTGAAAAAAAACTGTGCAAATCTATAAACTTTCTACCCATGTACTCTCATGCCACATTTGACATGTAATTTTTTTGGGGGGGTACTCTCTTTTCATCGGGTCCCAGCTCCCACTTCCTCCCAGTGCACCATAGCACACCTCTCCCCCCTTCTCTCTCTGCAATCATCTGGGACAAGTCACAGGTCCCAGATGATTGTCCGACCAGTCACGGCGCACACATGTGTAGTGGGTGCCCAGCTGTGAAGCCACAGTTTGGCGCCCACATTTACAAATGCCGGTGCTGCAGAGAGGAGGGGGAGATGAGTGGGACTTCACTCCCCCACATTGCTGGACCCTGGGACAGGTAAGTGTCCAATTATTAAAAGTCAGCAGCTGCAGTATTTGTAGCAGTTGACTTCTATGTTTTTTTTTAGCACAACTCTTCTTTAAGAAATAAGAAAGGCAGTCTTAATTGATCAGGACTGATCAATTATTAAATATATATATATATATATATATATATATATATATATATATATATATATATATAGATATATATATATATATTGTGGCAGCACGCAGGTAAAGTCACCTGGTTGTATCCAGGATGGGAAATATGTGTGCCCTAGATTCAGGCTTTATGCAGACTTTTACAATTAGAGGGGAAGAGTTAATGAGCCCAGCTGAAGTAAGTGGGCTCATTAAGACCTCTACAAAAAACCCCAGCATGCTTAGGGAGATGCTCCATCCTGGAACCAGTTTTGTGTTGTATAGACTGGGGAGTGTGACACCTGTTCTGTGCGGTGAGTTAACGCCTGTGTGGCAAACCTCTAAAACAGAGACAGTGACTTGTGCAGCACAAGGCTGCACTTAGTTGTTAGACAGGGAATCTATGTGTGTATTTAGAGGTCAAGCTGACCAGGATTTATTTTCATGTTTTTCTTTTGTTTTGGCTGTTATATTTTTTTTACTGCATGTAGCATGAATAAACCGCATCTTTTGTTTTTTTTTTACCTACAACGCTGTCTGCTGTGCCTGATTTTGTGTTGTGAACCCATCCAGGGGGTCACACACACCCGCTGCCGAGCTAACCCCTCACAGTTGGTGGAGAATGTGGGCAGTTTTTTTTTAAAGGCCAGCATGGAGGAGATACTGAGACAGCTGGCTCTAGCAAATGCAAATCAGCAGCAAACAAATGCAAATCAGCAGCAAACAAATGCAAATCAGCAGCAAACAAATGCGGGTTTACAACCTTGCAGCCCACCAGCAGACAAATGCAACTTTGCAGCAGAGTCTGGAAGCTCAGCAGAAGGCTCACCAGCAGAGTCTGGAAGCTCAGCAGAAAGCTCACCTGCAGAGTTTGGAAGCTCAGCAACAAGCCCAGCAGCAATCTGAAGCCCGCTTCATAGACCTGTTGCAGAAGCAAGAGCAGAGTTTTCAACAGCAAATAGAGACATTAATACAGCAACGTCCGCAGACCAATGAAGCAAGTGGTTACAATAATACCGCATCCTTTGGTGTGAGCCGATTACTGACAAAAATGACTGGAGAGGATGATCCGGAGGTGTTTTTGACCACATTTGAAAGAACTGCTGAAAGGGAAAAGTGGCCTAAGGAGCAATGGGCTGGACTGGTGGCCCCTCTGTTAACTGGGGAATCGCAGAAAGCTTATTATGACCTAGAGCCTGACCAAGCAAAAGACTATGTGGTGCTAAAAACAGAAATATTGGCACGGCTGGGTGTCACCCTGGCCGTCCGGGCTCAGCGTGTGCATAATTGGACTTTTCAGGTTGGAAAACCCCCCAGGTCTCAAATGTATGATCTCATTCACCTGAGCAGGAAGTGGCTGCAGCCAGAGACTTTGACCGCACCAAACATTGTGGAACGTGTTGTTATGGATCGTTTCCTGAGAGCTCTTCCTACTGCCATCCAAAAATGGGTAAGCCATGGAGACCCAGAAAATGCAGATAAACTTGTGGATCTGGTTGAGAGGTACTTGGCTACAGAGAACTTGACCACCTCTTCCAGGGACTCACGGACTTTCCATCCTAAGACCAGATCATCCCCAGTGGCGGGTAAGATGACGCCAATGGGTGAGGGTGGAGAGAGTGAGAGAGTGGGAGTTCTACCTAAGGTCTGGCGGGAGCGGCTCGGGAAGCCCAGGCTGCAAGAGGCAGCGAAAAAGATTATTTGCTACCGCTGCCGCCAAGAGGGACATATTGCAGCCAATTGCCCAGTTGTGGATGAGCCTATGCAATGTGACTTTATAAGGGAGAGATGTCAGTCGCTGTTTGCGACAGTTGCATGCACTGCCATTCGGGGACCTGAGAAACATTTATGTAAAATGTGTATTAATGGTAGAAATGTTGATGTGTTGCTGGATTCAGGTAGCCTGGTAACATTGATAAAAGCTGAATTAGTTACTACAGAGTTCTCTGGGAAGAACAAGGTGGCTGTTATTTGTGTGCATGGGGACACCCGAGAGTATCCTGTAACTTCAGTGTTTTTTGAGACCCCCAAAGGTAACCTCTCTCATCAGGTGGGGTTAGTGTCTCACTTACCACATGATGCTATTGTGGGAAGGGATTTTCCAAAATTCTGGCAACTCTGGGATTGTCCTGAGCCCCCCACTGGTGCCCCTATAAACCAGGAAGATGACCAGAATTCCTCTGGGAGTGGTGAGGACTCTCCTGAATTTCCCTTGTCAGTATTGGCGGGGGGAAACTCGAGAAACTGGAGAGGGGCCAACATCCTCAGATGAAAACATGCCATCTGTGGAGTTTTCGGATCTTGAGGTTCACAGGGAAAATTTTGCCACAGAACAGTTAAAAGACCCCACCCTAATAAAGGCACGGGAAAATGTGGTGAAAATAGATGGCGAGTTAGTGAACCCAGATAAGACTTGCACTTATCCTTACTTCATTATGGAAAGGGACCTGCTGTATCGAGTGGCTCAAAGGGCAGAAGAAACCATTGAGCAACTTGTAGTGCCCAAACCTTACAGGAAGTTGGTGTTAGAATTGGCCCATGGGCACATTCTGGGAGGTCATCTGGGGGCCGAGAAAACCAGAGAGAGGGTACTGCAGAGATTCTATTGGCCTGGGGTCATGAAGGAAACAGAAAATTATTGTTCCTCCTGCCCTGTGTGTCAGAAGTTGGCACCTATGCCACATTTCCGTAACCCGCTGGTACCTCTTCCTATCATTGAGGTCCCCTTTGAGAGGATCGCAATGGATTTGGTAGGTCCGATAATGAAGTCTGCTAGGGGGCATCAGTACATTTTGTTTATATTGGACTATGCCACCCGTTATCCGGAAGCAATTCCTCTTCGAAATACCTCGGCCAAAACCATAGCCAAAGAGCTATCTCTTGTTTTTAGCCGCGTGGGTATTTGTAAGGAACTGCTTACTGACCAAGGTACACCCTTTTTATCCAGGGTAATGAAAGAACTATGCAAGTTGTACAAAGTGACACAATTGCGTACATCTGTGTATCACTCCCAAACAGATGGGTTGGTTGAAAGATTCAACAAAACCCTAAAACAAATGTTAAAGAAGGTGGTGGATAGAGATGGAAAGAATTGGGACTGTCTAATACCCTATCTGATGTTTGCCATTAGGGAGGTACCCCAATCCTCTACGGGTTTCTCACCCTTCGAGTTGCTCTATGGGAGACACCCAAGAGGGCTGTTGGATATCGCCAAGGAAATTTGGGAAAATGAGAGTTCTCCTCACAGGAGCGTGATTGAGCATGTCGCCCTGATGCAAGATAGAATTGCACAGGTAATGCCAATCGTAAAGGAACATTTGACCCAAGCGCAGTTAGCACAGCAGAGAGTGTACAACCGTGTGGCCAAGACCCGTACTTTTTCCCCGGGGGATATGGTCTTGGTGCTAGTCCCTACGGTTGAAAGCAAATTTCTGGCCAAATGGCAAGGTCCATACGAAGTAATTGAAAAAATTAGTGAGGTGAACTACAGGGTTAGACAGCCAGGAAGGCGAAAGCCGGAGCAGATCTATCACGTCAATCTGCTGAAAGCCTGGAGGGATAGGGAATCCCTAGTCGCAGAGACTTTGTCACAAGTACAGCCTGATTGCTTAGTTCCTGAGGTTGGAATAGCAGACACCTTATCGAAACCCCAACAACAGGAGGTTAAAGAGTTTGTACTTCGTAACAAAGAGATTTTCTCTGAGCTTCCGGGACAAACATCTGGCGTAGAGCATGACATTATCACCCCGCCAGGAGAAAGGGTAAAACTAAAACCTTATAGAATACCAGAGGCCCGACGGAAGGCAATACGTGGGGAGGTTCAAAGGATGCTGGAATTGGGTGTGATAGAGCAGTCCCAGAGTGACTGGTCCAGCCCTATCGTACTAGTGCCCAAACCTGATGGGAGCTGGCGGTTTTGTAACGATTTTCGACAATTAAATAAAGTTACAAAATTTGACACCTACCCCATGCCGCGTATAGATGAGTTGATTGACCGGCTGGGAACAGCCCGATATATGACAACTCTTGATCTCACCAAAGGGTATTGGCAAATTCCCCTGGCCGAGTCGGCCAAGGAGAAAACTGCGTTTGTAACCCCAGATGGGGCATTCCAATATAAGAGGATGCCGTTTGGGTTACAGAATGCACCTGCAACATTCCAGCGGAAAATGGATAAGATTCTGAGGCCCCATCAGAAATATGCTGCAGCTTACCTGGATGATGTGATTATCCATAGCACAGACTGGGTCTCACATTTGCCAAAAATACAAGCAGTCCTAGACTCTATCCGGGAAGCTGGGTTTACGGCCAATCCAAAGAAGTGTACCATTGGACAGGAGGAGGCCAAATATCTTGGGTACACTATTGGGAGGGGGGTGATAAAACCCCAAGTAAATAAAGTCGAGGCCATACAGAGTTGGCCACGTCCCAACAGCAAGAAACAGGTACGAGCCTTTCTGGGAATCGCTGGCTATTATCGACGATTCATTCCCCATTTTGCTTCTCAGGCGGTGCCTCTCACCAACCTGACAAAAGGGAAAGAGTCTGTTATGATTAAATGGTCCCCAGAGGCTGAAGAAGCATTTCAGTCCTTAAAAACAGCCTTATGTAGCCAGCCAGTGTTGTACTCGCCAGACTTCTCTAAGGACTTTGTTGTACAAACTGATGCATCAGACGTTGGGTTAGGAGCAGTGTTATCCCAGGTCTGGAACGGGGAAGAGCACCCAGTCATTTACCTCAGCAGGAAGTTGAAGTCCCATGAGGTAAATTACGCCACGATTGAGAAGGAATGTTTAGCAGTGAAGTGGGCTCTAGATTCCCTTCGGTACTATCTGCTAGGTAGGCACTTTGACCTGGTGACTGATCACGCTCCTTTAAAGTGGATGGCTCAGAACAAGGAGACCAATAGAAGGGTAACTAGGTGGTTCCTGGCCCTACAAGAATTTAACTTTACAGTTAAGCATCGCCCTGGTGTTAAAATGGGGAATGTGGATGCTTTGTCTCGGATACATGCGTGTCTGACTCTCTTTTCATCGGGTCCCAGCTCCCACTTCCTCCCGGTGCACCATAGCACACCTCTCCCCCCTTCTCTCTCGGCAATCATCTGGGACAAGTCACAGGTCCCAGATGATTGTCCGACCAGTCACGGCGCACACATGTGTAGTGGGTGCCCAGCTGTAAAGCCACAGTTTGGCGCCCACATTTACAAATGCCGGTGCTGCAGAGAGGAGGGGGAGATGAGTGGGGCTTCACTCCCCCACATTGCTGGACCCTGGGACAGGTAAGTGTCCAATTATTAAAAGTCAGCAGCTGCAGTATTTGTAGCAGTTGACTTCTATGTTTTTTTTTTTAGCACAACTCTTCTTTAAGAAATAAGAAAGGCAGTCTTAATTGATCAGGACTGATCAATTATTAAATATATATATATATATATATATATATATATATATTGTGGCAGCACGCAGGTAAAGTCACCTGGTTGTATCCAGGATGGGAAATATGTGTGCCCTAGATTCAGGCTTTATGCAGACTTTTACAATTAGAGGGGAAGAGTTAATGAGCCCAGCTGAAGTAAGTGGGCTCATTAAGACCTCTACAAAAAACCCCAGCATGCTTAGGGAGATGCTCCATCCTGGAACCAGTTTTGTGTTGTATAGACTGGGGAGTGTGACACCTGTTCTGTGCGGTGAGTTAACGCCTGTGTGGCAAACCTCTACAACAGAGACAGGGACTGGTGCAGCACAAGGCTGCACTTAGTTGTTAGACAGGGAATCTATGTGTGTATTTAGAGGTCAAGCTGACCAGGATTTATTTTCATGTTTTTCTTTTGTTTTGGCTGTTATATTTTTTTTACTGCATGTAGCATGAATAAACCGCATCTTTTGTTTTTTTTTACCTACAACGCTGTCTGCTGTGCCTGATTTTGTGTTGTGAACCCATCCAGGGGGTCACACACACCCGCTGCCGAGCTAACCCCTCACAATATATATATATATATATATATACTGTATACTATAGTTTGTAGACTCTATAACTTTCAGACAGACTAAATAATATACAAGGGGGTTTATAATAAAGGCAAATCCACTTTGCATCAAAAGTACACTTAGAAGTAAAGTCACTGTAGATTCGAGGGGGATATGCAAGGAAAATACAAAAACTGCATTTTAGCTTGCACATGATTGGATGATAAAATCAGCAGAGCTTCCCCTCATTTCAGATCTACTCCTTAGATTTAGAGTGACTACACTTCCAAGTGCACTTTCAGTGCAAAGTGGATTTAGCTTTCGTAAATAACCACCAATGATTTGGGTTATTTTTATCAAAGAGATGTAGCAGAATACATTTTGGCCTAAATATTTATTTGCAAAATTTTATAACAGAATCAAAGAAGAATGTTTTTTGTTTAACATTTTTGCAATTTTTTTTTCTTCTGTATATATGTAAAAAAAATTAATTTCTATTCAAAGTGTGAAAGCTCTGAAATCTGAAAATTGGCCTTGGCAGGAAGGCAGTGAACATGTCCTGTATAGAAGTGGTCAATAGCAGACAAGGTATCCATAAATGTATCCATTATTTCATCACACAATGGCACACGTTAAGATGTTTTTGAACTGAAAAAGCACAAAATTATATTCTGTTTGGTTTCATGCTCACAAAGAGTAAACTTTTTATTGTAATGAATCCACTTTTAGCAATAGCAATCTAGATAACAATACAAACTTTGCATATTGTTAAATTAATTTGATTAGCCTACTCTATTAGGTTCCTAAATAATTGTATCACCTTTTCATGTAGATTATCACGCGTCAACAAATTGGTAGTTCACAAATGGAAACAGGGGGCTAGACCATATTTAGACATCATGCTGTTCTAAGCACACCTGAATAATAATATCAATCTGTGCCAAATACGCCTTTTGTAGCAAGTGATTATTTTTGTAAAAATGAAAAAAGTAATTCTAGAATAAAGTATATTAGGCAGCATGCTTTGTGCATTAAAGGCAGAGCTAATTTTCAATAGTGCTGCACCTTGTGAATGGTCCCATAGTCTTTTGGGACCTGTGATGTGTCCCAGAAGACTGTGGGCGAAAGGGGGGGGGGGGACTTTTGGCTCAGATTGCTGTAGCAATCTGAGCCAGAAGTGGGAGCGTGTACCTGTCAAAACCTTCTCCTTTTGGGTGAAATTCCAGTTTAAGCTCATAAGAAGTGACAAAAATGCTGCATTTCTGGCAAAATCAGCAGGTATTTTCTGTATTTTCTGTATGTTCTGAAAAAATTATTAACCCGAAAAGGGAAAGCAGCCACAACAACCACAGAACTGAAATGCCGCGTACACACGACCGGACTTTTCGAGGGACTAGGTCCGACAGACTTTCGACGGAGTTCTGACAGCGTTCTGACAGAGTTCTGACGGACTTTCCGAATGAACGGACTTGGCCACACACAATCACACCAAAGTCCGACGGATTCTAATGTGATGACGTACGACTGGACTAGAATAAGGAAGTTCATAGCCAGTAGTCAATAGCTGCCCTAGCGTCGGTTTTTGTCCGTCGGACTAGCATAAACACGAGCGGATTTCTCGGTAGGAACTGGGTCCGGCGGAGTGCTGTCGGAAAAATTTGAAACATGTTCCATTTCTAAAGTCTGTCAGACTTTTGCAAATCAAAAGTCCGCTGCAGCCCACACACGATCAAATGGTCTGCCGGAATCATTCATTCAACATTTGATGTTGAAAAGTCCGGTCGTGTGTTCGCGGCAATAAACTGCAAGATGTTACATTTTTGTTTTGGGGTTTATATACAATTCATGGATATCATCCTTGTTGGCACCCCTATTTTTAAAGAGTGGCTTGTAAAGCATTTGAGCTTCCCCAAATAGTTACTCCTGTGATGAATATTGTCAAAAAACGCATTCTAGGTCCCTGAGAAAAGTACACATTGAGAACATGTTTTAGAAATATATAGGCATGGGAAATAGAGTTAACCTTTACATTTTAGTATATGCATTGCCTTAACAAAATGTAGGGAATTGCCAATAAACTGTGCGGGGAAGTTAATTAATGAGTTGAGTGACAAAATATTATTTTTAATCAAAGGAAGATGGAGGCATACCTATAAATCATTGCACAATTGTGTCATATTAAATAAACACCACAATTGTTTGTGTGTTTAAAAGAAAATCTCATACTTTACCTGCACCCAATATTTTGTTTCCAGAACATTTTTTCTATCGGAATTAAAGTCTGATTTTATTACATCTCTGTCAAAAACAGGCTACTAATAAAGGATCTTGGTTCTCTGGTGCTGGTCGTGATTCGCCTAGAGCCATCGAGAGCTCACAATTGACACCTCCCCTAAGGGATACAATTGCCTAAAAAAAGAAAGGTACACAGACAACTCCAGCATACATTCTTAGCAATTATAAATTTGTGTTCTAAAGTTTAGCAGTTGGATATTTCTTGTTCAATATTTGAATTATGTAAACAACAGGAGACGTTTTTATGTCTGCTAGGCGTATTTCATTTAGCAAACCACAAATTATTTGTTAAAGATTATTATAAAGCTTAACATCAATATCTGTCAATAATAGAATAAGGTCACACAGCACTGGGATCCATTGGCACTGCTGGTATTTTAATAAAATATATTATTCTACTTATCTCAGTGTTAAAAGTAAGCTAAAACTTTTGTTTCCTTTCTTTCCCTTTTTTTTACCTCTTCCTTAACCATTAGGCGTCCGCACTATAGCCGAAAGACAGCTACAACGCGGCACCTAATTGCCGGGAGGGCATCCCTGGACGTCCTCCTGTTTACTTGGACACAGCCAATCACAGATCGTGCTAAATGGCCAATCACAGCGGCCATTTAGCACTTGATCGGAGAGTCCAATGAGAGATGATCTCATATTTAAACATATGAGATCATCTCTCATTTCTGGCTCTCCCTCCTCACACAGAGACCGCGTGTAAGGAGGGAGAGCTTCCTGCTGCAGCGTGTACACAAAAAAAATTGAAAATACAGTGCCCACAGTACCTGTCAGTGCCATCTGTCCCCAGTGCCACCTGTCCCCAGTGGCATCTGTCCCCAGGTCCACCTGTCCCCAGTGCCACCTGTCCCCAATACCACCTGTCAGTGTCACGTGCCATCTATTATCAGTGTCACGTGTCATCAGTGTCACATGTAAGTGTCATCTGTCATCAGTGCCACCTGTCAGTGTCACGTGCCCTCTGTTATCAGTGTACGTATCAGTGCCATCTGTCATCAGTGCCACATCAGTGTCACGTGTCATCAGTGCCACGTATTAGTGCCATCTGTCATCAGCTTTTTAGTCAACTTTCACAAAGACCAAATAATGTACACTAATTTGGGTTATTTTTACCAAAGATATGTAGCAGTACAAATTGTGGCCAAAATTTATGAAGAAAAATGAATAATTTGCAAAATGTTATCACAGAAACGAAGGAAATGTGTTTTTTTTTCAAAATTTTTGGTCTTTTTTCATTTATAGCGCAAAAAATAAAAAACCCAGAGGCGATCAAATACCAACAAAAGAAAGCTCTATTTGTATGAAAAAAAGAAAAAAAATCATTTGGGTACAGTATTACATGACATGAGTGATTGTCATTCAAAATGAGAGAGCACTGAAAGCAGAAAATTGGTCTGGTCACGAGGGGGGTTTAAGTGCCCAGTAGGCAAGCGGTTAATTAATCTTTATTCTCCCTGTAATTTGAAGCCATGTTTTAACGTCTTTTATTTTTATTTTATTTTTTTACAGTTTTTTCCTGTTTTTTCAGCGAAAAAAAAGTCAAAATAACACCTCTCTGCAGCAGAGAGCTCACAAAATTCAAGCTCCTGACATTACTGCTGCTCTTAGCAGACTGATCAGAAATCTGGCAATCTTATCATAGTCCAGTGATTCTCAACCAGGGTTCAATGGAACCATAGGGTTCCTCCAGAGGTTGCTAGGGGTTCCTTCAGCATTGGGCAATTTCTGCCTCTCAGATAAGTTCCCACTGACACCATTGATCTTTTTAGCTATATGTAAGGAGGCAATTCTTCCCAATGACCACACGTATAAGGACCATTTTTCCCACTGACCATCACACTATTGTATCATGAGTTGTAGAGTTCTAATTTTTAGCAGGGGTTCCTCAACACCGGAGAACTATTACAAGGGTTCCTCTGTGTTGAAAAGGTTAAGAAAGGCTGTCATAGTCATATGCTTTCATATGCCACGTAAAATATCAGTTTTACATAATGTGACAATTTTAGATACGATAGTATAAAGTATATGTAAACCCAATCAATAAAATCTTACATAGGCTTTAGGCCCCTTTCACACTGGTGTGCTTTTGCCATGGTTTTCCAGGGCATCAAAAGCATATTAAAATTATACTGAATTAAATCCTATATAACTATTCACACTGCAAGTTTGCTGCTCATAGAAAAGCCTTGCATGCTACATCTTTGGTGAAGTTTTTCTGAAGCGCACCAAAAAAGCACCTTCCATTGTAAGCTTATGGGAACGCATCAAAAGAGCATCAGTGTGAAAGGGCCCTTAACCTGCATACAAGAGTATAAGTGTGAAAGGGCCCTTCAAGCGTTCATGTCATTTAAGAAAAAAATCGATTGTCACTTTTATTATATTTAAATCTGCAACTTTTATTAATATAATATTATACCTGGTGATCCTGCTATGAATGTTTTTGTTCAGGCAATTGATAATGCTCTATTCCTCTCTTCCAAAGTCCAAGGACAAACCCGTGGAAAACTGTGAAATAATAGCAGGTCACCATCCCAATAAGCTATGGCCATGCAATTCCACACCCTACACTTGACATCAGTGACCTGATATGGCCACGTGGCAATGTTTGGACATTATCATTGATCAAATATGGCTCACCATTTCACATGGGCTTGTAATAAAGAATACAAGTTCCCTTTTAATACATATTTCACAGTAATGATCCACTGTAAACATCAGGAACCCTGTGCTTAGGAATACCATACATCCAACCATCACTGAAGTGTAAGTATAAGAAATGTATCACCTACCTGTCAGGGTGGTGAGTCAAATATTCACCCTTGTGAATAGTTTGAGATATGTTGGTATCCAACACTTCCAGTGGTTCTTCCTGTCTGCTGCTACATCATCAATCATGTGCCCTGTAGACATGTAGAAGGCACTAGTAGGAGCTATAGCTTCCTTGGCAGGGAACCAAGTGTCCAACACACAATGGGGTTTATTTACTAAAGTACTACAAGTGCATTTGAAAGTGCAATCGCTGTAGATTGCTGTAGATCTGAAAGGAAGCTCTGAAATGAGGGGAAGCTCTGCAGATTTTATCATCCAATCACGTGCAAGCAAAAATTCAGTTTTTTATTTTCTTTGCATGTCCCCCCCAGATCTACAGCGACTGCACTTCCAAGTGCACTTGCTGTGCACTTGTAGTGCAAAGTGGATTTACCTTTAGTAAATAACCCTCAATGTGTTGGAAACCAGCAGAGCCCGCAACTGTTCAATGATGTAACAAGGGTTGGGAAATTTCACTCCCTAATCCTTGCTGCTGGATGCGGCTCGCAGCAGGGGTCCCGTGCATCCCTGTGCTCTATTTTTGCTTGAATTTGACCTGAGCCAAAGATGCACAGGACTCTTGTGCAAGCTGCTCCCCAGCAGCCACGGAGATATGGGAACCGGCTCCATAGAAAACTGGTCACAATCTCCTGTCATGTGAATTGAATGCGAGAAAAACCGCATCCAATTCTCACTAGTGTTAACCCAAACTAACGGTAAAAGGTACCAGTTTAGTATACAGGCAATTTACGAAAATCCACCCAGTGACGTGAATCTCAGCCTTTATTCTCACAAATTAAAACCATCTATGGTACTGCTAGTAGTTTTTTTTTTTTTTTTTGTTTGTTTTTTACTATTATTCCATGGCAAGCATTGCTGTAAAGTATATTGCAATGTGAATTTATATATTTTTACGCATGTTGAAGATTATTTGCCCTTTATTATTCATTATACAGCTGTAGCATGGCCACTGAAGTGCTGTCTTTATAGTTTGTATATTGCATATTTAAACTTATTGATTACACCTTTATCTTTTATGTTATTCAATTGAGTCAGTGCCACATATTTATTTATTCATTTAATATTCTATGTGAGAACACCTTTCATGTTGGCAGCTACTCTTTTATTTTCTGGTGTAGTGTAGGTTTGCACATTAGTTACCCCTTTTTCATAGGCATCAATGATGACCCCCACCCCCTTCAGAGCATCCCCACAATGCTGAAGGGCAAGCAACCTGGTGTCAGTAGTGCTGGTTGCCACTGGTTATTGAAATTGCATCCCCAATGCGTGTGTGCTGGCAGGCCTAGGGCAAACATCTCATAGGTGGGCCCCCAATCCTCTACTTTAATTTCATCCCACCCCCATTTCCCATTAATACAGGGTGTGAGAGGAAGCAAGAGACTGCTCCAAGACACTAGTCACATGAAAAAAGAAACTACTACAGGCTAGCATTGAAGGTTTTTCAGAAGCCAAGGGGAGCTCTGTATATTAACTAAATACACATGAAGGCACCAACGTTATCATCTGATAGATGGATAACATGGTTACAAATGGCCACTGTTACATTTTTAGTATCAGGTTGTATGCCTAGATAAGGGTCTGTTGTGGATTATTTAACCACTTAAGGACCGCCGCATGCCAATGTACGTCATTACAATGGCATGTACAGGCACAAGCACGTACATGTACGTGCTTGCCTTCCAGCGGGTGGGGGGTCCGATCGGACCCCCTCCCGCTGGATGCGGTGGTCCGGTTCGCTTCAGGAGCGATCCGGGATGAGGGGACGGCTGTTGGTTTCTGGCCATCCCCTCTCGATCGCTCCTGGCGAATGAGAAGCTTCCTCCCACTGTGTATTGTATACACAGGCAGGGAGGAAGTGATGTCATTCTCCTCGGGGCGGTCTTATTGACCGGACTACGAGGAGAAGACACAGTAAGTCTGCACCAAACACTACACTGACACTAAATAACACATAGGCACACAAACCCCCCCCCCGATCACCCCCCCGATCGCCCCCCGATGTCCCCCCGCCCCCCCTCCCCCCCAGTCACAGTGTCACTGATTGCAGTGATCATTTATTCACTGATCACTGCATTCAGTTTCAAAAAGTAAAAGTAAAAACTGTCAGGGCAATTAGTGTTAGGTCCAGGGTAGCCCCCTACCACCCCCCAATAAAGATTTAACCCCCTGATTGCCCTTAGAGTTAACCCTTTCACCCCCTTTTGCCAGTGTCACTAAGCGATCATTTTTCTGATCGCTGCATTAGTGTCGCTAGTGTCGCTAGGTAGCTAGTTATTTTTTTAGGTTCACCACCAGGTTTTTATAGCGCTAGGTACCCCGATATACTACCCAATAATGGTTTTAACCCCCTGATTGCCCCTAATTAACCCTTTCACCCCCTTTTGCCAGTGTCACTAAGCGATAATTTTTCTGATCGCTGCATTAGTGTCACTAGTGTCGCTAGGTAGCTAGTTATTTTTTTAGGTTCACCGCCAGGTTTTTATAGCGCTAGGTACCCTGATATACTACCCAATAATGGTTTTAACCCCCTGATTGCCCTTAGAGTTAACCCTTTCACCCCCTTTTGCCAGTGTCACTAAGCGATCATTTTTCTGATCGCTGCATTAGTGTCGCTAGTGTCGCTAGGTAGCTAGTTATTTTTTTAGGTTCACTGCTAGGTTTTTATAGCGCTAGGTACCCCGATATACTACCCAATAACGGTTTTAACCCCCTGATTGCCCCTAGTTAACCCTTTCACCCCCTTTTGCCAGTGTCACTAAGCAATCATTTTTCTGATCGCTGCATTAGTGTCGCTAGTGTCGCTAGGTAGCTAGTTATTTTTTTAGGTTCACCGCCAGGTTTTTATAGCGCTAGGTACCCCGATATACTACCCAATAATGGTTTTAACCCCCTGATTGCCCCTAGTTAACCCTTTCACCCCCTTTTTCCAGTGTCACTAAGTGATCATTTTTCTGATCGCTGCATTAGTGTCACTAGTGTCGCTAGGTAGCTAGTTATTTTTTTAGGTTCACCGCCAGGTTTTTATAGCGCTAGGTACCCCGATATACTACCCAATAATGGTTTTAACCCCCTGATTGCCCTTAGAGTTAACCCTTTCACCCCCTTTTGCCAGTGTCACTAAGCGATCATTTTTCTGATCGCTGCATTAGTGTCGCTAGTGTCGCTAGGTAGCTAGTTATTTTTTTAGGTTCACTGCTAGGTTTTTATAGCGCTAGGTACCCCGATATACTACCCAATAACGGTTTTAACCCCCTGATTGCCCCTAGTTAACCCTTTCACCCCCTTTTGCCAGTGTCACTAAGCAATCATTTTTCTGATCGCTGCATTAGTGTCGCTAGTGTCGCTAGGTAGCTAGTTATTTTTTTAGGTTCACCGCCAGGTTTTTATAGTGCTAGGTACCCCCATATACTACCCAATAATGGTTTTAACCCCCTGATTGCCCCTAGTTAACCCTTTCACCAGCGATCACAGTATAAGTGTCACTGGTGACGTTGGTTAGCCAGTTAGCTATTTAGGTTCCCCGTCAGGTTTTTATATAGCGCCAGGGACCCCCATATACTACCTAATAAAAATTTGAACCCCCTGATTGCCCCTAGTTAACCCTTTCACCAGTGATCACCGTATAAGTGTTACGGGTGACTCTGGTTAGTTTGCTTTTTATAGCATCAGGGCACCCACCATTTATTACCCAATAAAGGTTTAACCCCCTGATCACCCGGCGGGTGATATCAATTAGGATTTAGGGTCAGGGTCTGCGTCGCCCCAGGCAGCACTAGGTTAGTGCCAGTACCGCTAACACCCACGTGCAAAGCATAAACCTCCCGTAGTGGTATAGAATCTGAACAGATCAATATCTGATCTGATCAGATCTATACTAGCGTCCCCAGCAGTTTAGGGTTCCAAAAAAACGCATTGTTAGCGGGATCAGCCCAGATACCTGCTAGCACCTGCGTTTTGCCCCTCCGCCCAGCCCACCCAAGTGCAGTATCGATCGATCACTGTCACTTACAAAACACTAAACACATAACTGCAGCGATCACAGAGTCAGGCCTGATCCCTGCGATCGCTGACAGTTTTTTTTGGTAGCGTTTTATATTTAAATCCGGAAGGCAGTGCTTGGTTTTCGGGGTCCAGTACGTGGCTAGGCTCCCAAAAAGTCCCCCACATGTGGTATCCCCGTACTCGGGAGAAGCAGCAAAATTTATTTTGGGGTGTAATTTGACTTATGCCCATAGTATGTGTGAGCAATATATCATTTAGTGACAACTTTGTGCAAAAAAATAAAAAAATATATTGTAATATTCCTGCAACTTGTGCCAAAATATAAAATATTTCATGGACTCAACATGCCTCTCAGTAAATAGCTTGGGGTGTCTACTTTCCAAAATGGGGTAATTTGGGGGGGTTTTGTGTTATTTTGGCATTTTATGGCCTTCGAAACTGTGATAGGTAGTGAGGAGTGAAATCAAAAATTTGCACCCTTATGCCGCGTACACACGACCAGACTTATGTCCGACAGACTTTCGAAGGAGTTCTGCCGGAGTTCTGACAGAGTTCTGACGGACTTTTCGAATGAGCGGACTTGGCCACACACAATCACACCAAACCCTGATGGATTCGAACGTGATGACGTACGACTGGACTCGAATAAGGAAGTTCATAGCCAGTAGCCAATAGCTGCCCTAGCGTCGGTTTTAGTCCGTCGGAATAGCATACACACGAGCAAATTTTTCAGTAGGAACTGGGTTCGGCAGAGTTCTGGCGGAAAAATTTGAAGCATGTTCCATTTCTAAAGTCTGTCAGACGTTTGCGAATCAAAAGTCCGTTGCAGCCCACACACGATCAAATGGTCTGCCGGAATCATTCCGTCAGACTTTGGATGTTGAAAAGTCCGCTCGTGTGTACGGGGCTTTAGAAACCCTGAAGGCAGTGATTGGATTTCGGGGTGCCGTACGTGGCTAGACTCCCAAAAAGTCCCACATATGTGGTATCCCTGTACTCAGGAGAAGCAGCAGAATATATTTTGGGGTGCAATTCCACATATAACTATGGCATGTGTGAGCAATATATCATTTAGTGACGACTTTTTGTAAACTTTTTTTTTTTTTGTGTCATTATTCAATCACTTGGGACAAAAAAAAATATTCAATGGGCTCAGCATGCCTCTCAGAAATTCCTTGGGGTGTCTACTTTCCAAAATGGGGTCATTTGGGGGGGTTTGTACTGCCCTGCCATTTTAGCACCTCAAGAAATGAGATAGGCAGTCATAAATTAAAAGCTGTGTAAATTCCAGAAAATGTACTCTAGTTTGTAGACGCTATAACTTTTGCGCAAACCAAAAAATATACACTTATTGACTTTTTTTTTACTAAAGACATGTGGCTGAATACATTTTGCCCTAAATGTATGACTAAAATTTAGTTTATTCGATTTTTCTCATAACAAAAAGTAGAAAATATCTTTTTTTCTCAAAATTTTCGGTCTTTTTCCATTTATATCGCAAAAAATAAAAATCGCAGAGGCAATCAAATACCACCAAGAGAAAGCTCTATTTGTGGGAAGAAAAGCACACAAATTTCGTTTGGGTACAACATTGCATGACCGCGCAATTACCAGTTAAAGCAGTGCAGTGCGAAATTGTAAAAAGACCTCTGGTCCTTAGGCTGTTAATTGGTCCAGGGCTGAAGTGGTTAAGGGAGGCATGCTTTTTTGTCTTTTTTTTTTCTTCTGCATGGGGTCCCCCTTGACACCCATAACAAATTTTATCAAGGGCAATGGTTTGGTATGTATTTTTACAGGGAACCCCATGCTGTTCTTTTTTTTTATTAACCAGACCCTCATCTAGGATAAGGGTCTGGTAATGATGAAGGGAATCCCAGATCACTTTGTTTTCAGAGAGAAGTGTCCAGGAGCTATCGTTTGCCAGCATTTTTTTTTTTTTTCGTAGGTTGTATACAACATATAAATACACCACATCACAGGCATGTTAAGAGAATCCCTCCAGGTATGTTATTTAAAGGAATGGTGCATTTTTAATGTCTCTCTGAAATATTATTAATAAAGCTGGTTCCCACCAAACATTTTCTTTGCTTTGGTACATGTTCCTAATCACTCTGTGCCTCTAAATTCCTTCCTTGTGATGATAGCAATACAGTAATGATTGACTAAAGTTCCATCAACTGTCTGTCAGTAAACACCTTTTCAAAGAGGACTAAGCTCTCCTAAACCTAACCTGTTTTTATCAGCTTTATACAAAATAGTTAATATAAAATGGCGTGGGTTTGGTTACTATATGGGAGAGGAGCTTGATTGTACAGGATGCAGAGTTTAACTCCTCTAAAAAAATGTAAAACATTTATTTGTATTTGTAAGAACATTATTAGCATTCTTTTTTACAACAAGTTCTCATTTATTAGGTTCTCATTTATTAGGTTATTAAACTATTGCAGACAAACATGCATACAACTTGTAGTGTGAAATTGTATTCTCTTGAATACTTTAAGCCTGTGTGGTAAAATGATAATAAACTAAATATTTAAATTATCAGTACCATATTGTACTACTGCAGCTTCTGGAACCACACAGAAAGGTCTCAAAGTCATCTGTATCTTCTGAAGACAAAACAGTATAGTATGTTAAAATGGTTATTCTGTGGCATTTAAGAGAACCGTACAGCAGGCAGTGAGCACAAATGAAAAGCCGTTTGTGCCATTTATAAAGAATGATATAAGCTTACTACCTATTGAAGAAAATAGAAGCAGAATACACATACCCCATAAGAATCATTCTTTATAGACATTTGAATCGTTATACTATCAAAGGACTGCTGAGCAAGTCTGAAAAAAACAGCTTGTCAAGAGATTGTGAGCGTAAACAGACTCAGGAAGGGCAAAAGATACTGAATCAAATGGTGACATAATGGGTTGACATTTTACTCAACCTTTAATACTTTGTTCAGCTAAGAAAATAAAAGCAA
This sequence comes from Lithobates pipiens, assembly GCF_037356315.1. Lineage (NCBI taxonomy): Eukaryota > Metazoa > Chordata > Amphibia > Anura > Ranidae > Lithobates > Lithobates pipiens. Next base: position 369,469,054 of record NW_027507764.1, read on the forward strand.
AACTAACATATCCTGTGTCATAAAAAGAGAATACACCTGCAATTGTGTGAATAAAAGGATTGTTTTTTTTAAATAATTCCAAGTAAAGTTCTTTTGCAAAAGAGATTCTTTGTATAGGTATATTTTTTAAATGGAAGAAAACAGCATATTTCCTGATGCAAAGTTAACAACGTTGATATTGTCATATTTATTGATATTGTCAGGTGCCACATATAGAGCACATGAAGCACACTTATGCCATGTACACACGATCGGACATTCTGACAACAAAATCCATAGGATTTTTTCTGACGGGTGTTTGCTCAAACTTGTCTTGCATACATACAGTCACACAATGTTGTTGGAAATTCCGAACGTCAAGAACGCGGTGATGTACGATGAGCCGAGAAAATTTAAGTTCAATAGCCAGTGCGGCTCTTCTGCTTGATTCCAAGCATGTGCAACTGTGTACACACGATCAGAATTTCCGACAACGGATTTTGTTGTTGGAAAATTTGAGCTCCAGATCTCAAATTTTGTGTGACGGAAATTCCAATGGAAAATGTCCGATGGAGCCCACACACGGCCAGAATTTCCAACAAAAAGCTCCCATCGAACATTTTCCATCAGAAAATCTGACCGTGTGTATGCAGCATAACATTTTTTCCACCATACGACACTGTCCTTGGAATTTTATTTAGGAAAGCTGATAGACATCTGAAACTGAAGTTTGATAAAGAATAAGGCATAAAGTAAATATATGTAATACTGAGCGGACAGCATGGATTTGTACGCTTATGCCGCGTACACACGATCAAACAATCCGGTGGAAAAGACCGGCAAACTCAAGTCCGCCAAACAATCCCCCCGTGTGTAGCCTCCGGCATACTTTTTTGACCCGAAAGTACGGCGGACTTAGAATGCCGTGTTGCACTCCAATCTTCCCGCCGGACTCGCATTACGGCGGACAATCCGGCCGTGTGTATGCCAGTCCGCCGTACTTTTGAAATGAGCGGACTTTTCCCGCCCGGAGAAAAGTCCGCTCATTTTGAGCGGGTCTCCAGGTAGGCGGGGCCCGTGAAGGAGACGTCGCTGGCCCCGCCGCCTGGTATGGACTTAAAGGGGAACCCCAACGCCAAAAAAAATCGCCGTGGGGGTCCCCCCCAAGCCCACAAAAGACCCTTGTCCGAGTACGCTACCCGGCCGGCCAGGAAAGGGGGGGCGAGCGAGCACCCCCCCCTCCTGAGCCGTACCAGGCCGTGTGCCCTCAACATGGGGGGTGCCTTGGGGAAGGGGGGCCGCGCGGCCCCCCCACCCCAAAGCACCTTGTCCCCATGTTGATGAGGACAAGGGCCTCTTCCCGACAACCCTGGCCGTTGGTTGTCGGGGTCTGCGGGCGGGGGGGCTTATCGGAATCCGGGAGCCCCCTTTAATAAGGGGGCCCCCGGATACCGGCCCCCACCCTATGTGAATGAGTATGGGGTACAATGTACCCCTACCCATTCACCTGTAAAATAAAAGTACAAAAAAAAGCACAACACACGAGATAAAATACTTTATTGCACAGCTCCGGGGGTCTTCCGTCTTCGGGGGTCTTCTCGCCAGACTCCTCCGCTATCTTCTTGTAGCTCTTTTGCTAGCGGAGGAGTCCGGCTTTCTTCCTCGCCGCCGGCCTCTTCTTTCGACTTCAGGGGTCTTGTCCCCCTCTTCGGTTCTTCTGCCGGGCCACCGCGCCTTCTTATAGCTCTTTTACAGGCAGTGGCCCGGTCTTCTGTCGCCGCCGCCGCCTTCCGTCCTTCTTCTTCTTCTCCAGGAGATGTTGACTCGACGATCTCTCCGGCCGCAATGCCAGGGATGCGCTGCGCTGCCACTTATATAGGGACAAGGGGCGGTGTCACATGGGTTTATGTCACATGGGTTGGTCACATGGGTTGATGTCACATGGCGACAGTCCCAGCATCCTCCGGGACTGTGACATCGTAAGGGGGCGGGGTCACCATGTGACACCAACCCATGTGACATAAACCCATGTGACACCGCCCCTTGTCCCTATATAAGTGGCAGCGCAGCGCGTCCCTGGCATTGCGGCCGGAGAGATCGTCGAGTCAACATCTCCTGGAGAAGAAGAAGAAGAAGAAGAACGGAAGGCGGCGGCGGCCGAAGAACCGAAGAGGGGGACAAGACCCCCGAAGTCGGAAGAAGAGGCCGGCGGCGAGGAAGAAAGCCGGACTCCTCCGCTAGCAAAAGAGCTACAAGAAGATAGCGGAGGAGTCCGGCGAGAAGACCCCCGAAGATGGAAGACCCCCGGAGCTGTGCAATAAAGTATTTTATCTCGTGTGTTGTGCTTTTTTTTGTACTTTTATTTTACAGGTGAATGGGTAGGGGTACATTGTACCCCATACTCATTCACATAGGGTGGGGGCCGGTATCCGGGGGCCCCCTTATTAAAGGGGGCTCCCGGATTCCGATAAGGCCCCCGCCCGCAGACCCCGACAACCAACGGCCAGGGTTGTCGGGAAGAGGCCCTTGTCCTCATCAACATGGGGACAAGGTGCTTTGGGGTGGGGGAGCTGCGCGGCCCCCCCTTCCCCAAGGCACCCCCCGTGTTGAGGGCACGTGGCCTGGTACGGCTCAGGAGGGGGGGGGCGCTCGCTCGCCCCCCCTTTCCTGGCTGGCCGGGTAGCGTGCTCGGAGAAGGGTCTTTTGTGGGCTTGGGGGGGACCCCCACGCCGATTTTTTTGGGCGTTGGGGTTCCCCTTTAAGTCCATACCAGGCGGCGGGGCCAGCGACGTCTCCTTCACGGGCCCCGCCTACCTGGAGACGAGCTCGAAATGAGCGGACTTTCCTCTGCGTGTGTGGGCGAGTCCGTTCATTTCAAAAGTAGGGCGGATAGTACGGCGGACTTAGTACGCCGTATTAGTCCGCTCAAAAAGTGCCGTGTGTGGGCAAGTAGCCCGTTCAGAAAGTCCAACGGACAGTCTGGCGGAAAGTCCGCCAGACTAAGTACGTCGGACATACCGCTACGTGTGTACGCGGCTTTAGTAGTTCCCAGCTCAGATGTACAGATAAGTGAAAAGATATGCTAGATACAGAATTAGCAGCAGATCAAGCAAATACGCACAAACTCAATGATATATGTTTTTTGTGATCAACATCACCATCACCATGATTCATGCCACATTGCTGATTTTTTATTTTATTTTTGTAACATTGGTGGCCTATCAGACCCAGAAAGACCCATACTAGTCCATTTTCCAACCTGACAACAGAAGAGACCTACAACCCGCCAACCTACATTCTTTATACTTGTCATCAACATGGATACTTGTTAAAATACAGATTCTTTTTTTCCACAGTCAAAAAATAAATATGTGGGGGGGCGTGGCTAACCGCCGAGCAGGACGGACGTCTGATTCCTCAGCTCCCGCACCGACCGGACTATCTACAGGAGCATCGCCGTTCAGCTTCTCCGCACGAACCCCTTACTACATAGGGAGACTACCGCAAGGCCTAGCTATGCCCCAGGCGAACCGCAAACGAAAAGATTACCGGCCGCCGAAGAAACTGACGGATTACTTCAACCAGCCGCCAGACACAGACATCCAAGATGGCGCCCGCGGCCCTGTCAGGGAATCATCTGCATACACCGATCTACCTGATGCTGACGAATCTGCAATATCTACCCAGCAGTACTCTCCTGATCCATCTCCGCAGAACTCTCCCTCCTCAGCCAGCAACAGCCCAGCCAAAGCGCGGATGCGAATGGATTCTGCGGGGCCTAATCCAGAGGTAAGCCCTGCATCCATCTTACCTACACACCAGCCCTCAGCTATTGCGGCCTTCCCCACATCAGACCAACCTGTCCTGGACACTACCATGAAGGAGATGCTCATCTCCTTACAATCCTCTATCCACAATGAGATAACATCCATGTGTACAAAATTTTCCTCTCATGTGATGCATTTGGGACAAAAAGTTCAGCGTATTGAACACCATATGAGTGACCTGACTATCACAGTTAATGATCTTGTGGATGCACAGGACCACACACGTGATGAACAAAAATGGATGAAATCCAAAATGGCGGACCTTGAAGACCGCTCTCGACGTAACAACGTCAAGATCAGAGGTATCCCCGAATCGGTCATGCCTCATGACCTTAACACCTACGCCAGGAAAATGATCTCAACGTTACTACCTGACCTGTCACCGATGGAGACCATAATTGACCGCATACACCGCATTCCCAAACCGCCGCACCTAGCAGCAACCATACCCAGGGATGACCTGATGAGGGTGCACTTTTTTCACGCCAAAGACCAGCTAATGTTCAAATCCCGGCATCTGAACAAATTACCTGAACCGTTCTCTGACCTCCAACTATTTGCGGATCTGTCTCAACATACTAGACAACTGCGCAGACAGCTGATAACAATTACTAAACCACTGTTCAACCACAAAATCCCCTATCAATGGGGTTATCCGACTAAACTCATTGTTACCAGAAATGGGTCAAAACACATTATCACATCAGTCCCTGAAGGCATAAAACTTCTACAACAATGGGATATTATCCCGGAAGAGCCTGCCCCACTGTCCAACACCCACAGAGGGCCCTCCCAACCCCTCTATCCCAAACAACCACCAAATCCTCGCTGAAATCTTCCTGCAGGCGATGCTCACCCGCTTCACTTCATGTTTTATAATACATCGATCCGGTTGGTGCCCTGCTTGGGCTGTGTTACCCATAAACTTTCACCCCACTCAGTTCACACAGCCTAGTGTCTTTTCTGGCTGTTCGAAGCTACCGTTATACTTAGTTCTCTATTGCTATACACACCACTAACGAAGAGTTAATCTCTACCTTTTCCTTCCACCCTTCCTTTCTCCTCTTCCCGGTTTGCCTCCTCCTTGAGAGCTGCACCTGCACCGGCTACAAGAACTTGCATCCGGAAAACATCTGACTTCTTAAAGAGACTCTCGCTTACTGTAAGTACCTGTTATCACACCTGACACTGAACTGCACAATGCCAAAATTCCTCTCCCTTAACACTAAAGGACTTAACCAACCAGCGAAAAGATCCTCCATGTGGAGGACTGCCCTTCAATCCAAATGTGATGTCCTTTGTCTCCAAGAGACACATTTTAAGAAGCTAGAAAGCCCCCGCTGCACTAATCGTCATTTTCCCCACATCTTTACATCTTCAGGACCAGACAAACGCAATGGGGTTATGATAGCAGTGAGGGACACTGTTACCTTCACCCTTCACAACAGTATGGTGGACGAGGATGGAAGATTCCTAGCCATGGACTGTACTCTTAACAAAACCAGATACACTATTGTAAATGTCTACTCCCCCAATACTGGCCAAATAAAATTCCTCTCTAAATTTATGAAAAAGCTTAACAAATTTCGTCAGGGATGCTTCATTCTATGTGGAGACTTTAACATAGTTCCAGACAACTTGACAGATGCCTCTTCACGCTCCTCCAGGTTATCCTCTCCTATGACTACCTTCATAAGAAACAACCATTTATATGACGTCTGGAGATGCCAACATACCACGAAAAAGACTACTCCTTTTTCTCCCACAGGCATAATTGCTACACAAGAATCGATTACTTCCTTGTAGATAAATGGACATTGACCAAATCTACTGAATCAGATATTGGTACGATAACTTGGTCGGACCACGCTCCAATCTCACTCACTGTCACCGATCATCTGAATTCCCCACGGCATACAGTATGGAGAACTAATGCGGACATCATTCACTCTCCAGAACACTCCTTGTACATACGTACCCAGCTTGAAGAGTTTTTTACTTTAAATACGGGATCAGTTTCCAGTAATACCGTCCTCTGGAATGCACATAAGGCATTCGTCAGAGGGATCATAATGCAACTCTCTGCACGAGAGAAGAGGAGGAGATCACAGCGTCTAGACACTTTAACTGCAAAAATACATTCTCTTGATGTTCAAAACCAAAACGCACCAGACCCTAAATTAAAGGACCAGTTAGTCCTCCTCAGACAGGAACTTAGAAATTTACTCCTAGAATATCACACAAAAACTAACACGAGATTCAAAGCTCACTATTACACTACTGGCAACAAGGCAGGGAAAGCACTTGCTCTCAGAATTAAGGGTCACTATGCTAAATCCAGAATACATCACCTCTTTCATCCAACCACAAAGCAGAAGCTTCTTGACCCTCAAGCTATTGCAGATGCCTTTAGCCATTACTACCATACTCTATACAACCTGAAAGATGACCCTAACACAACTCAACCCTCTCTTGCAGACATAAACACCTTTCTTCAAACAATTGATCTGCCAACACTATCACAACAACACCTATCTGACCTAAACACCCCTTTCACCCAATTAGAAGTTCAAAACATTATATCCACTTTGCCTTCCAACAAATCACCAGGGCCTGATGGCTTAACCAACGAATATTATAAAAAATTTAATGCTACCTTGGCCCCCTACCTGTCTCAAGTATGTAATGACGCTGCCTCCTCCTCTTCTCTTCCTAACGAAATGCTTAATGCTCTGATAATTACACTACCGAAGCCAGGGAAAGAACCCAACACACCACAAAATTTTCGGCCGATTTCACTTCTCAATACCGACACAAAAATTTTCGCCAAACTCATAGCCAATCGCCTAGTCCAAATTACGCCCACCTTAATCCACCCAGACCAATCAGGCTTCACGAAGGGTAGACAGACTTACGACGCTACAAGAAGGTTGATAAACATAATTCATCACGCTGAGACTAGCAGAACGCCTTCTCTGCTCCTATCTCTAGATGCAGAGAAGGCGTTCGATAGAGTCCATTGGGCTTACCTAGAAGCTACCCTTCACAAATTTGGATTCCAAGGACATATTTTTTCAGCAATCATGGCCTTATATTCCTCTCCATCAGCACAGGTCTATACGGACGGAATAACCTCCCGTGCTTTTCCAATAACCAATGGCACTCGCCAGGGATGTCCCTTATCGCCACTTATCTTTAACCTGATCATGGAACCCCTGGCAGCACACATCAGGAATTGCCCTGATATCTCTGGATTTAAAATAGGCCGCATCGAACATAAAATAAATTTATTCGCAGATGATGTCATATTGATGCTTACTAACCCCTTAACTTCCCTGGCTTCGGTACAACATGTCTTAAATACCTTTGGTTCAATTTCTTATTATAAGGTCAACGAAACCAAATCATACGTTCTAGAGCTAGGCCTTGATGCTATCACTAGCAACATACTGCGAAACCAATATGCATACCCCTGGGCCGATCAAGGCATATCGTACTTAGGCATTACACTCACTAACTCGGTTTCTCGATTATTTCAATCCAACTATATTAAAACCAAACAATTATTAATCAAAGAATTGTCCAATCTCGCCAGATTTGAACTTTCATGGTCAGGTAGGCTAGCAGCCTTTAAAATGCTCATATTGCCCAAAATTCTGTATACATTTCGTACCCTTCCCATCCCCTTATCCAAATCTTATCTAGCTTCCTTACAATCTATTCTTGCTACATACCTGTGGCAAGGTAAAAAACCTAGAAGCAACTATTCCAAACTCATCAAACATAAACATGCAGGGGGGATGGGGTATACAGACATCCGGGACTATTATTTGGCCACCGTCCTCTCCCAATTAAGGGAATAGACTAACACCCCCAATACTACACTATGGGGGAATATAGAAAATTATGCCACACCTGGTCCTGATCTCAAAAGCTGGTTATTCAGCTCCCAAGTCTCGGTTCCAAATCTCAACCTGTACTCACCAACCATAAAAGCATCGATTTCTGCTTGGAAAATACTCCACAATAGCAAATGGTCATCCTTCCCCATGAAAGATATACCAGTACCCTTACAGACCCTGCAAATCTTATCTCCTGATCTAACCCTACCTATATGGCTCACGTCTCGGGCCTCTAACACTAATGATCTTAGAACTCTCATAGATCACAAGTCTTTTCCTGAGATTCAATCCATTTATGGGGCACCCACTTCAGATTTTTTCACTTATCACAGATTACACTCCTGTCTGACCAAACACACCCGTATAGAAGGAGCACTACCTTTGAAATTATGGAATTTTTACTTCAAACAAGATTCCTCATATAAAGGCATATCACTTATATACCCCCTATTGCAGGAGAAAAATATATTCTTCAAATCTAAACCCTTCCTAGACTGGGAATCAGACACACATCTCCACTTCGCCGATGCCCAATGGCAGAAAGCACTTACTTCCATTTACAAAGCCACACGGTGTACAGGATTATGGGAACTGACATCGAAAATTACACTCCGCTGGTACCTGACTCCCCACAGACTCGCTAAATTTTATCCCAACTCTACCCCACTGTGTTGGCGCAACTGTAATCATACAGGGACTTTGATCCACATTATGTGGCACTGTCCAAATATAAGAACCCTTTCGTCAGAGGTCACACAACTTATTTGGGAAGTGGGTAATATTACAATTGCCTTGTCACCACAACTTGCTTTACTCAACATAATACCGGACGATGTCCCTCACACATACCACACGGTCCTTACTCATATTCTCTTAGCTACCAGACTACTCCTAACTAGAAATTGGAAATCCCCTACAATACCTAACATCCTAGACGTCACCAATTTAGTACACTCCCACTACACCTACGAGCTGATCGGATCCAGAGGCCTTCCTTCCTACAAGGAAACCCAGGCCAAATGGCTCCCATGGCACAAATGGTACTCCTCTGAGATAACCTGAGTTTGTTCCTGATGATTATTCTTCTTGCTTATACACCTGTGACTGCTGGTTCTCCACTCCATGCTTGTTCTCCAAACTCTACCCCCTACCTTCTTCCCTCCCTTTTTTTTTTTTTTTCCCCTATCCTCCCCTACCCTGCCCTCTACCCCATTATTAATACTATAGCTTGTTAAGTGGCACACTCACAGGTTAAACATTGCTAATACCTGCTTTCTGATATCTATACACTTATGTGCCGAAGTTATTGCTATTGCTGTTGCTTCTACTGACAATATCTGTATGACATCCATGACTTGTAATGGATGTAATTGTTCTTCATAATATTGTATGTTGTGAAATATAATAAATATTACTTTACAAAAAAATAAATAAAAAAAATATGTGGGCTTTTGCATTTGATGTTTTTATGAATTTTGTCCATTTGTGCAATATTAGTAAACAAAGATGAATACTTTTTTAAACACGTGTTCTGCTCTGTCATCTGTTTATTTTCTGCACCAGCATGGGGACATGTATTAGACGTTAAACTGAATTAAGAGCTAAGCTGTAGAAAATGCTCATTAAGGCTGCATTCACACCTGAGCGTAGCGTTTTCAAGCAGAAAATCGCACACATTTACAGTGATTTTGCGGCGCTTTTTACCGCGATTCGCTGCGTTTTTTACCACGATTTGCCGCGATTTTGTGCAGGGCAAAAGGTCCCCAATGTTAAAAGAAGAAAAACGCCAAAATCTGCTCAATTCGAGCGACAAAAAAGGGTCCGGAACTTGTTTGAGTTTCAGGCGTTCGGCTTCAGGTGACATGGAGTGGAGATGTGAACCATCTCCATTGAGAATAATAGATTTTTTCCCCTCTAGCGTTTTGTAGCTTCAGGCTTCAAGCTACAAAACACTCAGGTGTGAATGGGGTCTTAGGCTCGGTTCACACCTATGCATTTTTCGATGCTTTTTGCAGAAACGCACTACAGTTCATCTAACATGGTTTCCTATGGGACATATTCACATCTATGCTTTTTTCAGCTACTGCATTTTTTTAATGCAAAACAGTGATTTTTTGGTTCAAAAGGCTTAAATAGAGAAGCTACAGAAAAAGCATGTAGTGTGTTTTTGCCTTGTTTTTACTGTGATTTTACTGTGATTTTGCCACGATTTGCGTTTTGAGTTCGGCCTGAGCTGAATAGCATGCAGCTATTCCATAAGACTCTGTTACTGTTGGTAGCCTCTTTTCAATCTCTCTCCATCTCCAGAGTAATTTTACTGGTCTATACTGCTGAGAAGAAAATTGATAAGCTGCATAGCTTGTAACCAGTTAAAGGTAAGAGATAGAAAATTAACTGCCTCTGCATGAAATACATTCTTTAACACTCATTACTAAAAGGCTCATAGGTGTCTAACTCCTCACCTTCACATGGTTGTTACTGGTTAGGCAAGGACAGGGATGAAGCCTTCAAATGCCAGCAATAGCAGTTGCAATATTTCTGACAGTTTAAGGAGAACACTATCATAGAAAATTCTGGATTTTTTTTGTTTTGTTTTTAAATAAAACCTAGCTTTTGCTGATCTTCGAAACTCATATAGCATGCGTTAGGCAGGCCATACATGGTTCGAATCTGGGCAGGAACCAGCTGAGATTCCAACCGTGTATGGGCAGGCTATATGTACCAAGTTAATCGATTGATAACTTGGTTACAACCAAGATGCTGAGGTTTATCTGGGATTAGCGCTAGTGGCTGCTATAGCCACTAGCAATAATCACTGTCTTCTCCCGGCTGGAATGACATCCCCCACCCTCCCCTGTCCCCCGCCCAGCAGAAGACAATGGCCCAGCAGGAGGGATTCCTACATCAACACTGTCTGTGTTGATGGGGGAATCAAGCATGTGGATGTGGTTGCAGGAAAGAAATTTGCTCCATGTGTGGCCAGCCTTACAGTAGAGTAATACAATATAAAACAATTATATATCAACATCTTAAATTATAGTTCTCAGGAAGGAAGTTTAGACAATCTTTTAGGTGCATCAAGAGACAATGTTTTATTAATATTTTAAACGCAGAAGCAAAAGCGTATAGGGTAATATAATCCTTAATATTTTCCAAATATACGATATGTGAAAATCATTTATAATTATGTATTTTTTCTGGATTTGTATCCATCTTGGCTAATGTATCCTTTCACTAGCAAGAGAATACGTTATGAACTGCATTCAAAACATCTTAGTACCTATGTCAAGTTGTCAGGCCTTGCTTAGTTTACGCAACCATCTTTAGTCCTGGCAGCAGTCATGGACCCATATGATCATTGAGTACATGGGATCAAGGATGGATGTGAACCCTCTTAGAATATGACTACTGGGTATTAAGGTTGTGCCATTGGCCTGAGCTTACCCAGCATGTAATTGAGCTGCTGGACTGCCCTGCAGCCAGTGTCCTTTCAGAATGGGCATTATTGCAGTGGAGCATCTGCCTGTCCCTAGACACAGGGATCAAGCTCACCTTTATTAATGTAATCCAGTTCTGACCTGGCAGTGAGTACCAAAAACATTAAGTTGATGTTAACAATTAAATTTTTTATTTAAATCTGCACCAAAAAACATTAACATACCCTACAAGATTATCATCTCTTATCACTGCTGTTGGCCTGCTATCTACGGCTGATGAAAGTGTTTAAATACTGTGCATGAGTTTAGAAAATATTTTGCTGACCTATTTTGGGGTAATTAATGCACCCAGTGTTTTTCTTTTTAGGCTGTGTGGTGACTCTAATTTAAAAAAAGACAAACATTTTTCTTTATCAGTCAGTCAGCACAATATTTAGCTTTTCTGGGGAACAAATACACTCTAAAGTATATTTTTTAAACAAATCTGTTTGTGATCGCTACTGTATATGGAGTGATTGAATTATTTATTTGTATACCAAATTATATACTGTACTTAAATATACAGTGTGAATTTTTGGCTTAAAAAAAAGCTTGTTTTCTGTCATTTCCAAAATGCGTACAAAAATATGTTTTTCTATACTGTCTAAGTTTTCAAATTAGACTTCCCAATTTATTACAAGCTCAAACAAAAAGATGCTCTTGTTCTCCAAAATAAAATAAGTAGTGCACAATCCAAAAATACATAAAACTATGTTATACAATATATTTAAACTGTACATAGAAATGTGAAATATAAAAGTGTATATGCAGCAGCGCTTTCTAGTGGTAATTGTAAACATGCTACCCAATAATTCAAAAAGAAACAAAATTAAACAATTATACCACAATAAATTATATAAAGTTTCTGCTAATAAAAAAATGTTCAATGTGCTCTTATTAAGTTATTCCCTGGTGGCCCTATTGCACTGAAATTGAAGTCTCTACATCCAACTTTACAATATAGCCTCCTGCTGCAGGATACTGTGCTCGCTTGGAGGGAAATTTGAAAGAAGATCGATATCTCCCCTTTCATCTCCAGGTATCTGCCCATTCAAGGTAAGCCAATGTTTCCCTCAAGGTTACGCCATTAAGCTTTCTCAATTTGGCATGGTCAAGGCTTGACTTTTTTGAGAAGATAGTTCCAGGTGCTGGTAAATGAACAACACCCAATGGTATGGTATAGCCACAGCTATACCATGTTGCTGTCCAATGGCATGGGATCAAATGGAAGTGTTGGAATCAGACAGGAATTAATATTATACATCTACACAGCTGTTTGTACAGCCGAACTCAGCCATATTGATGCCAGGCAGTCTCACATGTTTAAAAGCAAGGAATGTGACACAATTTGAATAGCAGAATGAGTTCTATTCAGCCCACCTGGAATGTACTGAACTTCAAAGACAATATGGTGCCGACTTGTCTGAAAGAACAAAGGACAGCTGGTGGGGCGTCCGAGATCGAGCCACAAGATGGCAATCCAGTCGGAGCAGTTGCAATTCATGGGCAAACACTGCCCCCCAGAGGCCAAGTATGGCAGGACTGCTAGCCTGGGGGAGGAAACGCCCCAGAGACGCTGATTGGTCTACGGGAGAAGTAGGATGGGCTATGGGGTGTGGTATGGCTGAGGTATGTTTAACAAAAAGGGTTGCAACCATGCGTTCGGCCCCCTCTCACTTCCATCATGAAGCGTAGCTGCGAAGGTCAGATAAGTATGGCTTATATTGTACTTTGATTGTATGCTATGTATTATTGTAACTTCTATGGATACCTTATGCACGCTGTATTATTTCCTTGGGAAATAAATGAGATTTGATTGATCTTAGACCGTGTATTGATTTCATAGCCAAGGGTGGTAGTATTGTGGTATTAACAATAACATGTGCTTGGCGTATTTGAGGCTTAGCTGAACTATAGGGACTAAACAAAGGAATACATAACTGATAATAATAGTACTAGACTGAATTGATCAGTTACTTCATTTGGCACCCCAGAAGGCGTGTAAAACGTATTTTTACACAGAATCCACGAAAATCTAATGTATTTTTGTTTCTGAGTCCCTGTAAGTCACGACGATCCTCAAAGACACCCAGAACTGAAAGTCATCTCTAGTGTGGACAAGATTGGCGCTGGCTCGCGAATTCTGAAACCACACTTGGATGAGCAGGAGGATTCTGTGAGATATTCCACTGGTAGAAACGGACGCGTGAAACCTGGTGAGAATTGTGACTGATATATATATATATATGTACATTATTGTTGTGTTTGCTGCAGAAACTGTAACCAGAGGGCAAATTGGCGCACTGGCGAGATAGGGGGACTGATCATCCCTGGTTATGTGATATAACCGCAGATTGACAGGATAAATCATACAATTTTGAGGGAAAAGTGGAAATATCCACGTGATTGTGAAAAAGCTTTCTGTCCCAAAAGAAATTCCCTATGACCTGCTATCGGATAGGAGGGCATTGAATAAGAGTGTGTTCTCCTAAAGAAATTCGTGAGTAAACGGATTTGTATTTGTTAATTTGGCTTTTTGCATTTTTTTATTTTTTTATTTTTTTTTCCCCGCTGTTTTTTTTTGTCTGTATTTGGAGTGGGACTACAGGTCAAAGCTAGCTTCTAAACAGCTTCATCTGTGTCTTTGTGTGTTTGGTATCTGTTTGTTTAGTGTATTGCTAATGCACAGTGTTGGTTAGAGAGCGGCAGGAATTACCATACATCTTTGAGGAAAAAGGAAAAGTGGGGGAAGTATAGGTTTTTATTTCTACACACGTGAGAGTGAAATAGCTCTGGTCCAATAAAACCAAGGCATTGATTAAGAGTGTGCCTTGTGTCTTGTATGCTGTAGAACCACAAGTCACTGTAGATTTAAACGTTCGTATCTGTTTTTTTTTTTTTGGTAGGACCAGGGGGGGTTGTCCATTTGTTTATCTGTTTTCTATTGTCTAAGCAACTGGTTGAGCAATCTAGTGTGGATAGGCTAATTAGCATGTCAATGGATATCCTTGAAGAGTTTCTTGGGAAAAATTCTTGTATTCAATTCAACAGTATAGGAAAGGATGCTTTAACACACCAATTCAATGATCTATTGAAACAATGCAATACTCATAATGATGCCATAAAGTATAAAAAATCTTCAAAAAAGGGCAAGAAAAAGAGAATAGCCAATTCTGTATGCATGTTGCTGAGAATGAAAGAAATTGCAGAACAGAAAGAGTTGGAGTGGTATAAGGATATAACAGAGTTACTAGGAAAGATAGAAAATGCGAGTAGAGATATTGCAGCTATAGCGGCAAATGTGGACGCGGATGTTTGTGAATGTGAGGACATGAGGAATGAGATTGAACAATTGGTGACTGAGAATAGTGTATTGGGACAGGGGTTGGATGAATGGAAGGAAACATGTATGTTGAGAGAACAGTGTATCGCATCTTTAGAAAAGAAAGAGGCTGGGAATGTAAATGCGATAGAAATGCTTAGGGCAGAACTACAGGAATGTAAAAGTCAGCTAGCCCAAAAAGATCATACTATTGTGTCTTTGAGAGCACGGGCAATGGAGAACGTGCACACCCATTGCTGTGCTAACAAAGATGCACATTCCATTGTGACACAGGAGCAAAGAGAAGGGATACCGATCGAACAGCAACCAGTATGTTCGGCTGACAATGCTGAAGAGTCCCCGATTCAAAGTTCTTCTCTCTTCACTCCTGTGCCAGAAAGGACTGGACAAGGATTAGATATCATAAAAAGGGAGGGTAGCACCCAATCCACAACACTCTCCATACAAGATCGCACAAATTTGTGCCAGATTTTGGGAAAGTTTGACACTAGCGCTTCACCCATTAGTCTCTCGAACAGGCTGGAAGCTGTAGTGGCACAGTACATTTTGAACAATAGGGATGCATGTGCACTCCTCCACGCATGGCTTCCATTGCAACTGTGTGAAAAACTGCAAACACCAGTCGGGAGTCATAGAGGTCTATCTCCCGAGTTAAACTCAAATTGGGGGAACTCGGCAGATAGAATGAGGGAAATGCAGCGCATAATGGGAGGAAGAGATACTAGGGGTTCAGACGCACTGGAAAATACAAAGTTTAGGAGGGGAATTGATCCAATACTCTTTTGCAGTGAATACTTCTCCATTTATAAAGCCACCTACAATTGTCCTGATATGTCTCCTGATGACAATAGCTTTCTGTGTTCTATGGCTAATAAATGCACATGTATAGATTACCATACCAGAATTGCCCTGAGGAACGCCACCTCGTATCAGACCTTTATAAACATATTAAGGGACTGGGTTCGGGAGACAGATCAAGACAATAGGCCCCATAAAAGAGTTGCGGAGATAGTTAAAAGCGAAGCTAGAGTGAGATTTGCAGACAGGTGTTACAGATGTGGCAATACAGGCCATGTGATAAAGGACTGTAAACTGCCTAGGAGGAACATGGGTGAGAAGAAGCCTTGGCATAAGAGGGAACAGCAAAAACCTGGACCAGATAAGGTGGCGAAGGAGCCAAACGAGGCACCTGATGCTACAATATATGGTTCTCTTCGGGGGGAAGTACAGAGGATAGGGAAAAGGCTTGAGGAAAACCACGAGGAGTATAAAATCCCTCCCCCAACCAATCCTTATTTTAAACCATAGGGATGTCAGGCCCCGGAGTTGTCCCTAATATGTCAGCTGGACAGGGACAAAAGCGGCAGACCACGTATCCGAGGGGCGATAGGGGGCCATCGCACAAATGTACTTTTGGATACAGGGGCAGCTGTCAGCATAACTAACATTGAACTTCAAAAGGATCCTGCGGGGAGGCAAATTTTCCTTAGAGGATTCGGGGGACAACTAGTACCCTCTGAGCAATCAATACCCGTAAACATAGAAATAAAGAGGTTATGTGTGGAACACAGTTTGTTTCTTTCCCCAACACATGAGGGCACTATTTTGGGCTCTGATGTCATGGGGGCACACGGACTGATTCTCGATCTATGTAATTGGGTACTGTGGAAAGGGTCTAGATACAAAGGCAAGGTGCACATGGTCATGGACAGCGGTGAGGTTGCATCAGTTAAAACAAATGAGATCCTTGACCCGCAGGCAATACTGAAAACAGAGGACCAAATATTGGCTAAAATCTTGTGGCAACATTACAAAGTGTGGGCAACATCTAAAGCGCAATGTGGTAAAGTTTCAAACATGATTGTTAAAATTGAGGGCCCTGATCCGCCACCTCAGCGTCAGTACAAAATTCCACCCGAATATATCCCATACATAGAGAGCACAGTGAGGAATTTATTGGCACAAAATGTAATTAAAGAATGCCAGTCTAAAACAAATGCAGCCCTCTGGCCAGTGAAGAAGGAGGGGGGGTGGAGGCCCACTGTAGATTTCCGTGCGCTAAACAGATGCACCCCATCTATTACAAATGTAGTTGCTAAGATGCCAGATATGATGACAGCACTGAAACCTTCAGCAAGGGTGTACTCATCAATTGATATATCAAATGGCTATTTTTCAATTCCCGTACATGAGGATAGCCAATACAAACTAGCCTTTACATTTCAGGGAAAGCAGTATGCATTCTGTCGATTGGCCCAGGGGTTCAAATCCAGCTCTACATACTTCCACATCTGTATGGTGGACATTCTGAAGACATTTTCTGAGCCAGAATGCATCATTCAATATGTGGACGACGTCTTACTTCAAACAGAGACAAAAGAGCAGCACTACGCTCTGCTGGAGGAACTCCTGACACTAATCGAGAATGCAGGTCTGAAGTTAAATCCCAAAAAGGCACAATTGATGAAGGATTCAGTGTGTTTCTTAGGTGTGATAGTTTCACAGGGGGGAAGGACTCCAGACCCGAACAAATGTGAAACTATCAGGAAACTACCAAGACCAATCACTAAAACTGCTTTGAGGCAGTTCCTGGGAATGGTTGGTTTCTGCAGGGACTTCATTGAAGGCTTTGCAGAAAAGGCAAGACCCCTGTATGAGTTTCTCAAAGGAGAAAAGAGGGAAACAGACCCCTTAGACTGGTTGGGAGAGCATGAACAAGCTTTCACCGAGCTAAAGGTGAGTCTGATGCAGGCCCCGGCTTTGAGCAATCCGAATGCCGATTTGCCCTTTGCACTACAAGTGTACGCCTCTGCTGTAGCAATAACAGCTGTGTTACTGCAGGAGAGGCAGGGTAAATGGGTACCTGTGGGATATTGGTCCAGAGTACTAAGCCCGGTAGAGAGGGGATTCGATGAATGTGTCAGGAACCTTTTGGCAGTGCATTGGTCGGTTCTCGCCACAGAGCATGTTGTGGGGTTTGGTAAAATCATTCTGCAGACACCCCATTCTCCAATTAAAATGCTTCTGGAACGTACCCTCAGTGGAGTATCCTCCCAAAGGGTAGCCAGATGGCTAGTGGATTTGACACCCAGGAATCTGGCTGTGACCCACAATGCCACCTATACTCTCCCACAATTAATGCAATATGAGGGGGAGCAACATGACTGTGGGGAGGTACATCGGACCAGGACACAGGAGATGTTCAGATTAGCATTGGGTAATGGAGACCTTAAAGTCTGGGTGGATGGATCAAGGTACTGGGATGAAGGAAGTTTTCACACAGGGTATGCCCTGTGGTGCCCCCAGACCAATGAGAAAATCATGACCAAATGCCCTCGAAGCTTTTCTGCCCAAAGAGCTGAACTGGAGGCAGTGAGAGAGGCCATTACACATTTCAGTTCAGGTCCCATAACCATATTCTCCGACAGCGCCTATGTAACAAGGTCTCTGACCGAATACATGCCTTTGTGGCAGTCAAGGGGCTTCAGTGATGCCTCTGGGAGAGAATTGGTACATAGTGCGGTGCTAAGAGACATATGGGAAAGAGCGAGTGTGGAACCTCAGAGAGTGGCTATCATTAAGGTGAGAGCACACCAAAAAGGTGGAGAGGAAGTTACTGTGGGTAACAACAAGGCAGATGAGCTGGCAAAGGAGGCAGCCCTGATAGGGGTCAAGTGGACACCCTATGATGCTGAAGGGAGGCAGGCATGGGAGGAACATAATTTTGAGGAGCAGAAGGTGAAAGCGGGTTCACATGAACTCTTGCCAGTGCTAAGGATGCCTACCCCATGTTTAGCAGGTGAGCAAAATAAGGACGAGGCCTTGAGCTCAATCAAAAAGCAGCTTAGAGCAAAAGCGGCAGATGCTCCCCAAGATTATGTATTGGAAGACGATCTACTGTTAAAAGAAACGTCAGAAGGACGAAGGTTTGTAGTTCCCTCCCAGCATCAAAAAGACTTAGCCCTTGAAAATCACAGGTTAACAGGCCACATGGGTGTTCAGGGTACCTTGAAATTTGTACAAGCTAGATACTGGTGGGAGACAATGGGAAACACAGTCTCACAGGTAGTGCAGGAATGTTTAATATGTGCACAAATGAACCCTAGGCCAAAGGGACAGAGACCAGTATTAGCAAGGGTACCATTAGCCAATGGACCCTGGGAAAACCTACAGATTGACTTTGTTGGTCCATTGCAAAGTACCCCTGGAGGATACAGATATCTACTGGTAGTGGTGGACGTCTTTTCGAAATGGGTGGAGTCTCTGCCCCTAAGAAAGGACTCTGCTACGGCCACAGCTAGAGCTCTGTGGACCAAAGTTTTTTCAAGATGGGGGTTCCCCAAAGTCCTGGAATCCGATAGGGGGACTCACTTTACCGGCAGGGTCATGAAACATATTTGTGAGCTGCTGGGTGTAGAACAGAGATTCCATGTGCCATACCATCCACAATCATCAGGAATGGTTGAAAGGATGAATCGAACATTGAAGGAGAGGCTTAAAAAGATGGTACTGCAATCAGGAAAGAACTGGCTGATTCATCTGCCTGCAATCCTGATGGCTGTACGAGGGTCTACAGCCAAAGGTACGTCAGTAACTCCATATCAGTTGATGACGGGGAGAATGATGAACCTTAGCCACCCAGCAGACCCAATACTTAGTACCCCCTTGAGAGAGAGTGCGGAAAAGGACAGATTTCTGGTCCAACTGCAAGAACAGGTACAGAGGTATTTGCAATTTGCTGCAAGTAACATGGCACCTAAAGAGAAGGAGCAGCCTGAAAGGCCTCCCATTAGCTTGAAGATTGGAGACAGGGTCATGGTAAAGAACTTTGTTTCCAAGTCTTCATGGGACGCAAACTGGACTGGACCGTTCGCAGTCACTATGGCCCTTAGTGATCAGGTGGTCAAAGTAAAGCGGCTCATGGATAACAAGGGTGCAAAAGGCATGAAAAAGAGGGAAATAGAGAGATGGGTTCATGCTGATCAATGTAAAAGGTACTGCTGATAGGAATTGATTCCGCTCTTGTTCTTGTTTTTCAGAGTCCTGGTGGAGCAAAGATTGGCAAAGTCTCTGAAAAAAAAAAATGGATGGAAGGATCATAATTGTCGTGTTGGCGATCCATCTGAGCCATGTAACATCTCAAATTGACTCAGACGAATACTCAGGGGATGATGTTGAAAGGGAAAACCCTGAGGAGAACCATGCATCCACTTCAATTGTATCATCGATGTTGGACTTGTTGGGCCAAAAGGGGATGCAGGGGGGAGATGAAAGAAGGAGAAAGGTCAGGATTATATCAGAAAGCCCTAAGTTACCGGACACATACCAATGGGGTCACCAGGGCAATTTGCAATACAAAGTTTCTTTTGCTTTTGGACGATTTAATCCTAACTCAACATCTCAAGGACGTGAGTATAAACAAAACTTGCAAAACATCATACCGGAAACTCTCCAGCCGTTTATAGATGTGACTATATATATGAATGAAACGGGTTATTGGTTAGGTAAAGATTCCAACCTATCTAAACCTTGGGGAGCAAGGGACGTAGGATATGGGGTTTTTGGTGAAGAATTGAAAGAAGGGAAATATGTTTTTATGTGTGGCATATACTGGCATGATCAAAGTAATAGGGCGCAGAGACCCAGGAGGCTGACACCTAGGCATAGTAGGGTGGCCGTCGGCCAAACGAGGGAGCTCCAGATGACACATCAACGGGGTGAAAATTTCCTTGTGGGGGCAGTATCTCAGTCTTATCAGTCCTACAGAGAAGCTCTTGGTTACTGGACATGTGGGACACCAGAATTGGACATGGGGGAGATACGCCTGGTTGATGTCTCACCTGAGAGGTTGAAACCCTGCATAAGCGGTGCCAGTGATCACACACAGGAGCATATTCCATTAGAGAAAGGGGAACCGCTACAAATAGATCTAAGCTCACCACAAACACTGGCTACCAGGGTACAGTATGCCTTCACCACATGGCATTTCAATGTCTCGCAATGGTTGGTAAAATCATATTACCCTATATGTGCTGAATATACGCTGAATCAAGTGCGGTCAGTATATCAGTGGCTTGCTCCGCGGAATGGGGTTCAGACAGGACGCTTAGTTCTGAGGAGTGACCGAAAGAGGAGGGATGTATTCAGCACTATAGTAGGGGGAATAGGAGCTGGGATGGGGGTTATCAATGGAGTGGACATCGATCTCCTGAGGAACAAACTCTCAGCCATAGTTTCAGACAGTAAGCGGGGCTTTGTTGCTCAGAGAGAAATTAATGACATTATTGATAATATTCAACAGCGCCACATAAATACTCAGGTACAAGTAGCTCAAGATTTTATCCGCCATTTTAAGAGGTTGGTGGATAGTGTGGTGATACAGGGTAAAAACATGTCATGGGCTCTGGCATGCACGCAGGGACAGGCGGAACTATCAACCAACATCAAGCTAATTGTACAGTCCCTGTATGGTGGGAAATGGCCTTATGAGCTGGCATCACAACTCAGTAAGATCTTACCAAAACACATCTCTTACACTAATCCAAATTGGTGGTCGAATGCCTGGATCGGATGTACTGACTTGGATTATGAGAGATGTTACGCTTCTTCATTGATCCCATATACAGAAGTGCAGACCCAATCTGTGTATTCGGTGATATCAATGGGCTTACTGACTGGGGACTCTACTTTATTGCATCTGAGGCTAACGTACCCACATGTGATCAGAGAGTATGGCAGCTGGAAGCAGGTTGATATTTCCCTCTGTCGGAGGCATGACCATGACGTCCTTTGTATGCCGGGCCAATACACAGTGGTGAATGAGAAGTGTTGGGAGGACGCGTCACTCTGTGTGCTGGATGGGGAGAACATTGCCGGGAAGGGAATACCAGTGTATTATTTGGGACATGGGAGAGTTTGCTTCTTTGTCCTAAAGGATACTAATGTGACATTAGTCATGAAAATAGGGTGTTCGGTGAACCTGACAATGGCAAGGGGAGCATGGTGTCTCTGAGATCCAGACACAGGAATGGAATTATGTGGTACCGCATATGGCCAACCTGTCAGTGGATATCAACCAGAACCGCCCGGTTAATCTGAGAGCCCTTAACCTTGGTATGGGAAATAAGATACAAGAATGATTAGCAGATTGGGATAAAGATGAGAGCCTCATGAGGATGCTGCAGCAAGAGAGAGCTAATGCTACTATAGCCATATATCATAATCAGAAGGAAATAAAGGAAATAAAGGAGGTAGTGCATCAATTAGATACTGATGTGGGAGGGTCTTGGTGGGAGGTAATCTTCGGACATTCCAATAAGGCCAATAGCATTTTGAATTATTTGATACATCCTGTTGTGGTATTACTCATTATTGCTGCAGTGTCGTCATTGGTTCAAGTTGTTATGTGTTGTTGGACCAGACATTTATATAGGAGGGTTTCGCATCTATCTATGCAAGTGGAGGGACGAATTGACGGTAAGGTCTCTGCATATGTGGTAGAGGCTTTGCTGCCAGCTCAGAGCCCTGGAATAAAACTGACGTGCCAAAATTGCGGTAGGGAAGGCCATCGTGAGCAAGCCTGCCTAATCCCGACCCGTAGTTACGGCAAGGATGTATAGGAGGTGGGGAGCGGGATACGCAAATTGAGAGGTCCTATGTATATATGTATATTAGGGTAATGGGCTGATTTATGTCATGGCGTAGTGTGATAAAGGTGTGTTTTAGGTTAAAAACATGTGTGAAAGGCCGTCCTCGTGACTCAGGGTCTGAAAGCTGGGCGATATGTTGCTCTGAATGGGTGCTGGTGAATGGTGAATGAATGGGCACCCCTTGCCTGTACTGCCGTCCTGAAGATACCCAAGGTGCAGAATGGTGACATGGAAGCTGTTGCTGAAGAATGGTGGAGATGTGTCACTCAGTGGCAAAGCGGCACGTGTTGGGAAACATCACATGGTAAAATAATTATGGACTGCTCCATAGGACCTGTTTCTGCACACGTTGAAAACCCAGCATGGTAGGACAATTGTGTACTGTTCCATGAGAGATGTCTCTGGAGCGCTCGTTGAAAACAACCACGCGTTACAACCAGCTAAGGACTGTGCCACAGGTACTGGTTCAGAAGCACATGTTGGGGAACTACACACGTTGAGACAGTTATGGACTGTTCAATAGGAGCCGTGTCTAAAGAAGGGTGGTGTGCGCCTTTTAGGCGCAAAGCGGCATATGTTGGAATCAGACAGGAATTAATATTATACATCTACACAGCTGTTTGTACAGCCGAACTCAGCCATATTGATGCCAGGCAGTCTCACATGTTTAAAAGCAAGGAATGTGACACAATTTGAATAGCAGAATGAGTTCTATTCAGCCCACCTGGAATGTACTGAACTTCAAAGACAATATGGTGCCGACTTGTCTGAAAGAACAAAGGACAGCTGGTGGGGCGTCCGAGATTGAGCCACAAGATGGCAATCCAGTCGGAGCAGTTGCAATTCATGGGCAAACACTGCCCCCCAGAGGCCAAGTATGGCAGGACTGTTAGCCTGGGGGAGGAAACGCCCCAGAGACGCTGATTGGTCTACGGGAGAAGTAGGATGGGCTATGGGGTGTGGTATGGCTGAGGTATGTTTAACAAAAAGGGTTGCAACCATGAGTTGGGCCTCTTTATTCCATCAGGAGACCCAGTCACGAGGATCGATAAGTATAAGGCTTATATTGCACTTTGATTGTATGCTATGTATTATTGTAACTTCTACTGATACTTGATGCACGTTTTCTTATTTCCTTGGGAAATAAATGAGATTTAATTGACCTTAGACCGTGTATTGATTTCATAGCCAATGGTGGTAGTATTGTGATATTAACGAAAACATGTGCTTGGCGTATTGATTGATAGCTAGACTATAGGGATTAGACAAAGTAATACATGACTAATAATAATAACAATAGATTGAACTGATCAGTTACTTCAGGAAGTGACTGACAGTGCTCAGAAGCTGGACTGAGAACAAGTAACTGGTCGCTGCAATAACCAGAAACACTGTCAAATAGGCTTGCTGGCAGTTTATTTAAATAGATAAAAGGAGGTTAAAAACAGTACATGGCACATAAACCGTGAGATTGCAATGTTACCACGCTTACTGAGAAGCTGGCTGGGGGACTGATGCTCCGCCAGACTGGGTGAATCCAGGAAAGGACGCTGACCACGGTGGCTGCAAACTGAACAGACTCCAGGATGTTCCGTGCTCGACCCGCCAGCATGAATGGATGACGTTCCTGGAGCTGGACCACAAAGCCCAAGGGGAGCAGCACTGTGGAGGGTGTGGAGAGGAAGCCAGGAGTGCCCGAGGAAGGAAGCAGCCGCAGCTGCCGTGGAGCACATGGGTCCCTGTTGCATTGACTACCGGTGTCATGCATATGAGCTTTATCAAATCACACTAAGCACTCCAGAGACATCATCTATTCAGGCTGGCGGGTCCAGCATGGAACATCTTGAAGATGGTTCAGTTCGAGGCCACCGTGGTCAGCGTCCTTTCCTGGATCCACCCAGTTTGGAACAGCAATCCACCAGTGCCTGTGCCAGCTTTTCAGCCAGCATGGTAATGTTGCAATCTCACAATTTATGAGTCATGTACTGTTTTTAACCTCCTTTTACCTATTTGAATAAACTGCCAGCAAGCCTGTTTGACAGTATTGTGGGCTATTGCAGCCAATAGTTACTTATTCTCAGTCCAGCTTCCGAGCGCTGTCAGTCACTTCCATTTCAAAGTTTGACTGTAGTTTCATCACTTCATTTGACCTAGACTCAGGTCCCCCCCTTATACTTAAGGATATTGCTGAAAAATTCTCCCTCCCTGCAACTCACATTTTATATTACTGGGAATGCATCAGTTTTGCCCCCACCCAGTGCAGGATCAGAGGCAAAATATTTCAACTATCTATATTAGATTGTCTTCTAAACAAGGGCTCATACTGCATCTCGGATATCTACAAACCTCTAATCTACGAATTGACCCCTTCCTTCCACTCATCATCAACAGTGAACTGGGGCAAAGAGTTCTAATGAAGAACTCACCATCAACTTTGCTGCTATAGAGGGAGAAAAATATCATGACTTCGCCTTCACTACTTCTATGAAATGCTTTCTCCTAATATGAAGCCTTTATGTCCACGACTCTGTCTCCAGAGGAATATACAAATCTTTCATTGACACTTTTACCTACTTTCAAGGACTACATCATTGACATTGATAACACCTATTAGCTGTTCCACCATACTGGACTCTGTTATATGTTATACCCATTTTTAGCTGATCATCTACTCATGTATAATGATATCTTTATTTCAATGTCCAATACATACTTTTGGTTCTAATGTCTTGTTTAAATACATAGTTGAGCAGTGTTGAAACACCATGTAACGGGTACATCCTCCTAGAACTAAAAAGCATTTGCCCATCCATTTATGTATATTAGCCAGATGGAAACTGATTAAAGTACAACATATGCCAAAAAATTGCACATGCAAATGTTCACACAGTAGAAAGATTGCCATGAGGGCTCTAATAACCAGTCCAATATTCTACGTACAGGCATACAAAATTAAAAATAGATTACATCTCTCTCCCTTCAATGTGGTTCATCATCAATGCTTCACCAAGACTATTAACTCATCAGACATCATATATCATTTCTCATATTTAATCTTCACACATTAAACAGTTATTTCATTCTGACAAATGATGATGTTAGAGCCTGACAAATAAGTATGCCTAATTCTGGCAAATGATAATCTTCTGCTTGATTTTGATATTAAATTCTTATAGATGTCTTGTATATGAAAACAACAAATACACAAATCGTTGTATTATTGATAAATTATTTTCATGAATTGATATGTTTCATTTAAATAGTTTACTACACATATTACTGTAACATTTCCGTGGAACATCATCAGCAGAAATTTGAAAACATATGTAGTATATCTCTGCAACATGTCCACGCTTCCCACGTTGTTTCCATATAAAGACCCTGCAAGTACAAAACATTACCTGGATCTGCCAGAAACACACTCAGCCCTTAATTCCTTTTTATGGAAATGCCTTTTTTTGGGGGGTTTAATTGCAAAAAATGCTGTTGACCTTACCTGGTTGTATTTTGTTAATCTACAGATTCCATGGCAGTTTAATTCTCCCTTGCAGGGAGGCTGCCCTTACACTGCAAGTGCAATATGCTTGCTTAGATCTAGGGGGCTGCAAAAAACATTTTTACTTAAAAGAGAAGTTTAGGTGTTTTTTTTTTTTTTTTGTCATACTTACCTAGGTGGATGCAGCATTCATCGGATGCTCTATATCTCCTCCGTCAGCTCTAAGACTGGGAACCGTGCAAACAAAAATGTCTGATCACTCAGTTCTCAATGCTCTGTGCCCCCCATGCTTACTGGAGTGCTGGGCTGTGGAGGAGGCTTGCTGAGAAGCTGAGCCAGGTGCTGGTCCAGGCATGTTTGTGGATCCCGACTATATGGTCTCAATCTTTCCCCAGCCTGGAGGGGCTCTGTGATGTCAGCCGACGGCAGACTTCAGCCTGCTGTCAGCTGAAAATGGGTCACAAGAGTGCAGATTGAACTGCACTCCTGCGATCCACAGGAGAAGTACAACCAAGCTTTGGATGTACTTCACTTTTTTTTTCTTCATGTCAATATTTCTTTTTTGAAGCAGAATAAAATGGTACAATCACAGAGTATACAATAGCTGGTAAGAAATACACAATTAATACATATAACCTCATAACGGGTTAGGCCTGGCTATAACTAGCTAATATAAACATAGAAGAAAAAATAAAACCATGCAAGGCACGTGTTGGACACTGAAGAGGTGTAATCACTGTAGTTTTAAAAGAACAAGATGGAGGAAGGGAAATAAAGAAATGAGTAAGGATATAGGAGGAGAAAGGGGAAGAAAGGGAAAGAAAGAAGAGAGAGAAAGAAAGAAAAAGAGAGGATTCATCATATTATAATGCAATGGAGAGGAATAGAACATGGGCTACACTGCAAAGTACTCAGACTTTAGTTGTACATTTAGAGTTAGACAGCCATATGGCCCATTTTTCTCTAAACACTGCCACAGTGCAGTCAGTGATCACCAGCAATTTCTCCATCTCGCACTGATGGTTGAGAGCATTAATGGCATCAGAGGGAGATGGGGAGTTGGATGTTTTCCATAGTCTTGTAATAGTGAGCTTCACTGCCAGGAGAAGATGTAATACCGCTACTCTCATTTTGGGTGAAAATTTGTGGATGTTTAGGTACAGGGTGGCTAATTCAGGGTTAGGAAAAATATTTTGGACACAAATATCTGATAGGATAGAGAAGATTTTGTTCCAAAATGAGTGTATTGATTTCTCCACAATTTCGCCAGCAAAGAGCTGATTGGGAAGGGTATAACTTAGAGAGTTTGAACGGGGTAAGGTACCAGGAGTGCACAGTTTTTTTAAATTGTTCCCAGTGGTTCGTACATTTGGATGAGACATATGTGGTAGTGAAGGCTTTCTGCTAACTTTTATCTGGAAATGCCATGCCCAAGGTTTAGTTCCTTTAAGAGTATAAGTCCTCTGGACTTCCAAAGGTTTAGGTCAATATAAGGGATGAAGTGTTGGAGCACCGAGAGGGGGTGTTGATCGTGCATAACAAGGTGAGAGGTGTAGAGGGGATGGAGAATTCTGACCATAATTTAGTAGAAATCTGTATCATCGGAGTTAATGAGGTAGGGGATGGGGCTCCCAATTTAATGGCAATAAGGGGTGATATAGGATCCTTAAAGGGGATATTTGCACACTCCATACTTGCCCAAGATTTATGTTCATGGGGAGTCCACCAATATCTAAGTTGATCTAGCACATATGCTTTGTAGTAAGCCGAGACATTGGGCACTCTCATTCTTCCATTTTCCTGTATTTCAACATAATTGAAAGGGAGCACCTAGGCAGTTTGTGGTTCCATATAAACTGGGTGAACATAGGCCAAAAAGGTGTGTGGGATGGGGATTATTAAGTTGTGGAACAAATAGAGCAATTTGGGAAAGATCAACATTTTTAAAGTCGCTATTCTCCCTGCAATTGAGAGTTCCTGGGTTTGCAAATGGTGTAGTTGTCTGGGGTGTCCAAAAGGGGTTTGAAATCGTGATGATATAATTGCACAGCATGTGTAGTTAGTTGAATGCCTAAATAGGTCAGAGAAGTGGTGGCCCAAACAAAGGGAAATTCTTTACTTAAAGAGGACTGCAAGGGGTTTGGGATATTGATACCTAGTATTTGAGATTTGGAGGCATTTCAGTATGATACAGCACTAAACTCTTCAAGCAGTTTTGTGTCTCAGCTAATGAGGACTTGAGATTGGAAAGGATGAGCATGACATTGTCCACAAAAAGACTAGCTTTGTGTTCAATGCCAGCTATGGTAAGGCCTGTGATGTTGGGGTGGGATCTAAAACATTCCGCTAGTGGTTCCAGTAAAAGTGCAAAGATGATAGGTGAAAGAGGACATCCCTGTCTAGTTCCATTTGTTATTTTTATCAATTTAGAGGTAATTCCTGAGTTGGGGACATTGGCTGAAGGGGTAGGGTAGAGAGAAAGAATAGTGGTCTGGAGCCATCCTGTGATTCCTAATGTATTAAGTACTGCTTTGAGATATTCCCAGTGGACCCTGTCGAACACCTTCTCCGCATCCAAAGAGAGGAGGAGAGAAGACATTCGAGAGGGACCAGCTTGGGAAATCAGATTAATAAGATGCCTGGTGCCATCAGGAGCTTGAAGACCAGGTATAAAGCCTACCTAGTCCAGTTGAACAAGGTATGGCAATATTTTCTGTAGTCTTGTGGCTAGAAGTTTAGCATATTCTTTATATCGGTATTGAGAAGAGATATGGGCCTATAATTAGTGGGACTAGTGGGATCTTTGTAAGGCATGGGTATTGTAACAATCACAGCTTTCAGGAGGAAATGTACCAGAGGAAGAAGCAAGATTGAAAACATCTTTTAAGTGGGGGGCGATTTCTTTAGAGAGATGTTTGTAGTACTCATTTGAGAATCCATCATCTCCAGGGGATTTATGGTAAGGTAGTTTGTTGATAGTTAAGCAGATTTCTTGAATTGTGAATGGTTGGGAGATAGTATCAAGTTGGGTAGTTGTAAGAGTGGATAAATTAACTTTATGCAGGAAAGCATCAATAAGTGTAGGAGAGGGGTGGGGGATAGTTTCATCTTTATGGAGGTCATACAGAGTTTGTTAGTAGTCCGCACAAGTATTTGCCATATCTTTTGGGTTATACAAGGACATACAAGATGAGAGGTGTCTTTACTTTTTAGCTAGCCAAGCTCCTGCCTTATTGTGGAGATCATAGTAGTTGGCATTAAGAAATTTAAGGTGGTTTTCATGTTTGTACAGAAGTAGGGATATCAAGTTTTGTCTGTCCTGAAGAATGTCACGTGTTGGTTGGGGATCTTGGCTATTTTTTATTTTTTTGTTCTTTCAGGGATATAGAAGTAAGCAAGCCTTCAGACTTCCAGGTCTGGCTGCTCTGGCGCTGTGATTCGCGGGAGCCGCGATGACCTCACTCCCACACATGCGCACGGGAGCCGACACGAGCGGCATATCGCAGTGATCTGCGGCCTGCTCAGTGCGCATGCGCCGTAGACATCAGTGCCTGTCTTTTTGTAAATATCTCCTAAACCGTATAGGTTTAGGAGATATTTCTTGGACCTACAGGTAAGCCTTAATCCAGGCTTACCTCTAGGTCAGTGGTTTGTAAGGGTTTACAACCACTTTAATAAATAATCCCCTCATATACACTTTATAAGTGTTCCACAGTATAAATATATTCATTTCAGGAGTGTCGTTGTACATAAAAAAGATCATGGTGTTCTTGGACAATTTTTTGGTACAGTTGCCTGTCATTCAAAAGAGAGGTGTTTAGTCTCCAAAGAGGAGGGGAGAATTGCAGAGATGGTCGTCAAATGTCAGGGTGACTGGCACATGATTCGACCAGAATATGTACCATATGTACCAATATCTGTGCATAGAACATTTTGCAGTGATGTTTTAGTAGTTAGAAAGAGATCGATATGAGGGTATCAGGAGTGTACAGCAGACAGGAAGGTGAAGTCTTTTTCAGTACCATGGAGGCAACGCCAGGCATCATAAAGCTCATACTTCTGTAACAAGGGGGAGATAGATTGGTTAGGACTTCTGGTAGGGGTAGTGGAGTGCATATCAGAGTTGAAGATTGTGTTGAAGTCCCCACCAATGATATGGGTGCCTTGCAGCACTTCCGCAACTTTGTTGAGCAGTGGGGCAAGGAATTTCCTCTGTTTAGTGTTCGAAGCATAGAGGTTAACAAGTGTGAAAGCAATTTGATTCAGTTCACAGATAAGGATGAGCTATTTGCCTTGAGGGTCCTGAATAATGCGAATGTGTTTGAAGGTTATAGAGCCTTTAACAGCGATAATTACTCCACAGGCCTTTTTTGGGCCATTAGCCATATACAGATGGGGGAAACTATGGAACTTCACCATGGGACATTTATGAGCAACAAAATGTGTTTCCTGGGAAAATATAAAGTCCACCTTGAGAATGTGTTTTTTTTTTTTATCAGTGCTGAATGCTTAAAAGGACTATTTAGACCTTTAGAGTTAAGTGACAGAATTTTCAATGGCATAAGGGAACAAATGAGCACTGGAAAGTAGTTGCGTAGAAGATTAATATTTGGATATGATTAGAAGAAGCATACCTGGGAGATGAAAGGGTCTGTGTTCAGGATGTAGTCCTGAGTTGAGGTGTTATAGGAATCCTGGGGAACGAAGTTCTTGTCAGGGGATTCAGGCTGTGAACCAAGTCTATTCCGAATATGTACCAGATCATGCATAGTGACTGAATAGGTGGAGGGCTCAGAAAAAAGGGTTAAACAGAAGAGAAGAAAATAAAATCAAAAACAGCATATTAAGAAACTGTCAAATGCAGGCTCAATGGGTAGCCTAAGCTGCTATGGTAATGTGGGTGTGGGGGGGGGGACTTGAGCCAATGTAAAAATAAAGGAATTTCAGTAACACAGGTGTACTCACAGCCTCACAATAGGGAGATTGTGTGATGGAAGAGAGAGGCCTGTTAAGAATAAAGGGTTCAGCTCATGTCCATTCTGTTTCTAGATGTTCCGGCATGTATGGAGGGGAGGCAGGAGGCTGTGTATTCACTGGGAGAAGTTGCCACTGCTTAAAAATTTGTATGCCTTTGTCTACAGATAGGGAACATTTTTCCGTTCCTGGTGCCCGGTAACTTTGTGGGGCAACCCCATCGGTAGGTGACATTATTATTTCACAAGATTTTTGTGAGCGTGTCGAGCTTCTTCCTATTCATCGCTGTTTGTTGAAATATATCTGTATATAAGGATATGCCAGTGAAGTCATCTGGTACCACAGGATTTTGCTTAGCAGCTGCCATGACATGCTCTTTCACATGTTAGTAGTGAATGCGAGGCAGGGTGTCTCTTGGCTCCGTGTTGGGCAGAAATTTGAGTATAAGGTGGGCTCTGTTAATTCGATATCAGACAAAGATGGCATAAGAGCCTTCATGAGGTGTTGGATACATTTTGTAAGCTCATTTGGAGGTATGGATTCAGACATTCCTCTGAACTTTATATTGTTCCTCCTTGAGCGGTCTTCTAAGTCTGATATTTAATTCTAGAGTCACTGATGTTAATTTTCTTGGTCTGTGTAAGCATCTACAGGGTCATTATGAGCAGAGTATAGATCTGCAATATTAGTTTCCAGATAGTGTATTTTATTAGTATGTAAGTAAGGACTCTGCCTGTCTGTTCTGTATGAGACAGGGTGAGATGGCAGGTTGCATCCCATAAGAGAGCACATCTTCCTCCCTACACAGCC
Source organism: Lithobates pipiens (assembly GCF_037356315.1). Lineage (NCBI taxonomy): Eukaryota > Metazoa > Chordata > Amphibia > Anura > Ranidae > Lithobates > Lithobates pipiens. The sequence continues at coordinate 369,500,510 of NW_027507764.1, forward strand.
TGGTTTTAACTGGGCTGAGTGTAGTGGGTGTTGACAGGGGGAAGAGAACTTCCCCGAATCCTCAGGAGGATTTTCTGCATGTTTCCCCACACTGTTGTGGCTGTAAAGTGAGCGGGTCGTGGCGCAGGAGCTGGGGCTGGTAGAAGTCCGTGAGGCACTGAGGAGGTTTGATCACCTTCCTCCTTTTGGACATGGCCACCGGGCAGGCCCATCTTTCATTTTGATTGGGCCCTGGGCAAACATTTTCTTGGGCCCCCCCCCCCTCCATTCTGAGACATACAAAAAATAGCAGGTATACTCAAAATCAGTTTACTGCAGCAGATCACGCAGTTATTGCAATTGTTTGCCAGAGGTTACAGCCTATCCTTACTGCTCGCTGGCTGGTTGCTAGAGGTTACAACACATAATTTCTGCTTGCCGATTGGTTGCTAAAGGTTAATGCACATCATTACCACTTACTGATTGGCTGCTAGAGATTAAAGCAGATCACTACTGTTCGCTGATTGGTTGCTACAGGTTAATGCACATCATTACCTCTCACTGAGCAGTGGAGCAATCCTAAATAATTGAGCAAGTAAAGGGGCACATTAATACACACACTACAGGAGAGTGTCAGAGAGTGCAGACATACTACAGGAGAGGTTCAGAGACTGCAGACATACTACAGGAGACAATCAGAGACTGCGGACATACTGTAGGAGACAATCAGAGACTGCGGACATACTGCAGGAGACAATCAGAGACTGCGGACATACTGCAGGAGACAATCAAAGACTGCGGACATACTGCAGGAGACAATCAAAGACTGCGGACATACTGCAGGAGACTGTAGTGAGAGCCAGGGATCGGAGTGGGAGCGTCAGTGGGCGGGAACTCCACTGACGCTCCCACTCCGATCACTGGCTCTCACTACAGCCGCTCTGTTCCGAGCATACAGGCTGCACGGGCGGAGTCAGAGTGTCAGTGGAGCTCCTGGCCCCGCCCCCTCTCAGCTGGCTAGCACGGGAATACAGCCTCCCGTGTCCTCTAAGCACTCTGCAAAATCTTCATTGGGGTCCCAATTCACGGGTAGCAGTGCGGGCCCCCCTACAAACATTGGGCCCAGGGCAGGTGCTCTGTTTGCCCTGCGCTAAAGACGGCCCTGCGGCCGGGTGTGAGCGCAGGTGAAATGAGTGGGTACAGGGATTTTAACCAACTCTGCTTTCACAGGCTCACTCCAGACTAAATGAGCATCTAAATCTTGCAGTGTGAGGGCATCGTCATATTTCCTCTACCAAGACATGGGCTTTAAGATGACCCTTTATTTATATTTAGCATGCATATATTTGTGGTGTTTCAAACACCCTTTATCTATTTTCAGACAAAGCACTATATTTATTGGACATCATTCTAAAATATATGCCTAAAAAGAAGGGGGCTGGTTATTTTTTTATTCTTTGTTTAACCAAAAGCAATTGGATGTATATTTTTACAATTGCAACATCGTATCGTATCAAAAACATACATATCCTCAAATTTAATATGGACACTATAATATTATATGACAGTTGGACATCCACCACCTTCCGATCTAATGTTTACAACTTTCAAAATACTGTTGTTCTCCTATATAGGTCTTTTCTCTTCTGTTTTCCCCCTTGCCCCCCTCCCACCTACCCCCTTCCCCTTTCTCTTCCTCTCTCCCTTCTCCTGTTTTGTTAATGCAGCGAAAAGAGAGAAAGAACAAAAATAAAAAGAGACATACAGAGCCATGGGAATGGTGGCGTTCAGTCCTGTGGCGCTGTCCTCATGATTTCCCTATATTTAAGTGAGGATTGGAACTGAATCCACAGAGACCACGTCTTACAAAATTGTTCTCCTTGGTTTTTCCATTTTCATTAAATCATTTACTGTCATATGCCATTGCTCTACTGTAGGAGGTGAAGAGTCTTTCCATTTTACTGGGAAACAAACACCAGGGCATCAATCACTAATGACCATCATTTTTTTATTCTTAGATAAGCTTAAATGCAGGAGACAGGCTGACAAATTATTCACAGACCATACCGTCGAAAAGATTGGATTTGCGGGCAAGACAAGAATGTTTAAAAGTGTACTTTCTGCTTCCCCACATCTCCAGTAATAGAAATTGGCTTCTGGGAACATCCAACATATTCTCGCAAGGACCCTATACCATATAGTAAGTGGCATGTATGCAGACTACTGAAATCTAGATGTTGATAATTTATGTTCCAAGTGTAAAATACATGCACATTGTAAATTGTTGATTCAACATCCTTCTCCAATTTGTTCAAAAATGGGACATAATTATTATTATTTTTTTTGTTACACAAATTTTTATTGAAAAAAAATAACAGAGCATTACAATCAAAAATAAATCGCACATTGACGTTTACATTTTTACATGTTATCATAAATGTAAGCAGGGATACAGAAGATGTTACTAAAATTCACAGGGTATGGATAACTACGACCTGTAATGTCTTAATCAAAATGTAAAGTTGTACTTATCAGTTAAGGCAAAATGAGAATCAAAGCAGATATAGAGATAAAATAAGAATGTTCTTGTGAAGGAAGGGGGAAGGAGGGGAGAAGAAAGGAAAAAAATAAAAAAAATTTTAGTTAGATATAGTAGCAGGAGGGAAGAGTAGGCGATGAGGTTGGATGAACAGCGGGCCTGCGCTGTTTGAACGTCTTAAGTAAGACAACATAAATCACTGACAGAGATTCGACAACAATCAATACTATATGGACGATTTGTATTCCTGAGTATCTTTGAATGCTAGCCATTTCGACCAGGTTGAGGTAAAGTGTAACATTCTTTCTTGTGAAATACTAATAAGCTCTTCAATGGTTTCAATAGAGTTGATCCTTCTGAACCATTCCTTTTTCGTTGGGATTAAGGTTGACCTCCAATGGGAGGGGATGCAGTGTCTCGCAGCGTTTGTCATTATCATAGTGAGGGATTTCAAATATTTTTTTGAGGGGATTGTGTTGTGGTGCAGTAGAAAGTGGGCTGGATCAAAGTTTAACGCCTTCTGAGGTTATGGAAGTGATGGTTTCATGGACCATTTTCCAAAATGGTTGAATATGCGGGCATGACCACCATATGTGAAATAATGATCCCACTTCACCACTGCACCTCCAACACTTGTTGGAGATCTGGGGGTAAAATTTCTGTAGGGTGCTGGGTGTTCTATACCATCTAGTTAAAATCTTGAACCCACACTCCTGAGTAGCAACGTTGAGTGAGCCTTTATGAGCGTACATGAAAATAGTTTCCCAGTTTTCATTGGTGAATGAAAGATTGAGGTTGTTTTCCCAAGCTAGACAGGATGGGGAGGAGAACTCTAAACCCTCTTCGAATAATGAGTTATAAAGAGTTGAAATATTGTGTCTTTGAGGATGCGTTCCTGAACATAGGATCTCGAGGGTCTTGGGAGATTTGGAACTAAGAGTTGCCAATACTACTGTGGAGAGATAATGTCTGATTTGGAAGTAAGTCCAGTGTGAGATTAGTCTAGGGTCATTGTCCTTATTGATTTCCTCGAGGGGTAAAGGTTTCCCATTGCGGAGGAAATGTTTAATCAGTACTGCTTTGTGGGGCCAGCTTGCTAAGAAAGATTTTTGTTTGTTTCCTGGGGGGAAGTCGGGATTGTCTCTGAGAGGCGTTAGGGGGCTGATCCAAGGGGTGGGGTCACTTTTCTTATATGTGTCATAAAATATTGCTAACGTGGAACCAATAAGAGGATGAGACTTGATCTCTTTTGAGTGGTATTTGGGGTTTATCCATGGAAGATGGTTGATTGGGTAGGGAAATTGGGCTTGTTCTAGTGATACCCAGTCCTTGATAGGTTGGTGTAAATTCCAGTCCACTATTCGTGTGAGTATAGTTGCTTGGTGGTACTTTTTCAGGTCAGGGAGAGCTATTCCACCTTTATTTTTTGGGAGAATTAGTCTTGTGTATTTGATTCTGGGAGGTTTACTCCTCCATATAAAGGTGGTACATGCTTTGCGGAAGGCGGCAAAGAAGGAAGATGGCAATCTGATGGGAATCGTTTGCATAGCGTAAAGGAATCTGGGCAGAATAGTCATTTTTATCAATGAAGCCCTACCAAACCACGAAATATTGAGAGAGTTCCATCTTTTAAGGTCTTCCTGTGAGTCTTTTAATAAGGGTAGAAAATAAATTTTGAAGAGGTCGTTTAGGTTTGAGGGTATGTCTATCCCAGGTAGGTAATTTGTTTAGGAGACCACGTGAATGGGAAGTTTTGCTTACATAGTTCAACGTCTTTGGAGGGCAACGATATGTTTAGTGCTACCGATTTGGAGTGATTAATTTTTAAATTGGACATTAATTGGAACGTTTCAAGTTCCTGAATTATATTAGGCAGTGAGACAAGGGGTTGCGATAGAAAGAGTAGCATATCATCTGCAAAAGCAGCAATTTTATAGGAATGATCTTTTATTTCAATGCCTTTTATATCTGGATTGGACCTGATTTTATTAAGAAGCGGTTCCAAGGTGAGGACAAATAGTAGCGGGGACAAGGGACAGCCCTGTCGCGTCCCATTTTTAAGGTTGAAGGCATTCGACAGGTGGCCATTGGTGCGTACGCGAGCAGTTGGATTTGAGTATAGTGCGGCGATGTAGGCTCTCATCCAAGGTAATATGCCGATATTTTTAAAGACTGCATCAATGAAGTCCCAGGCCACTCTGTCGAATGCCTTTTCTGCATCGAGAGAGAGGAAGAATCCGTGTTTCTTTTTGGAAGTTAGCCAATTGTTTATGTTCAGAGCCTTAATGGTATTGTCCCGGCCCTCTCTGCCTGGGATGAATCCCACTTGGTCAAGGGAAATTAGAGATGGAAGTAGGGGTAATAATGTGTTGGCAAGGATTTTGGCGTAAATTTTAATGTCTACGTTTATTAAAGAAATTGGGCGATAGTTCGTGACAAGGGTTGGGTCTTTTCCTTCTTTGGGAATGACTGCTATGTGCGCTTCCAGGACCTGTTTGGGGGGGTTTCGTTCGGAATGGAGTGATTGGAAGGTTTTCAAGAATTTGGGTTTAAGAATGTCAAGAAAAGTTTTATAATATTGTAATGGGAGACCATCTGGACCTGGGGCTTTGCCTATTTTCATATCCTTTAAGGCCCTGTCAAATTCTTCTCCATTAATAGGAGATTCGAGTTCCTGGGCGATATTTTGTGCTATTTTTGGGGGGCTATGTTTGTCCAGATATTCTTGAATGATTTTTGTTCTGGCCTCTGAGTTAGGGGGAAACTTGGGATTGGGAGGGATATTATATAGTGATTGGTAGTACTGTTCAAACTGGGTGGCTATCTCCTCGTTCGAGGAATATGACGCTCCTTTGTTATCTTTTATTTGATGTATGGTGGAAGCGGTTTTCTTACTCTGGACTGCTCTCGCAAGAAGTCTTCCACTTTTATTACCTTGTTCGTAGTATATTTTATGTCGTAGTATATATTGTCTTTTAGCTTTTAGATTCAATTCATCGATAAGTGAATCTCTAGCTTTAGTCAACTCCTCAAACGTGGAGACAGCCACATTTTTTTTATGCTGAAGTTCGAGTTTGTGTATATGTTCTATTAGGGATTTAATTCTAGCTTGTTTTTCCTTTTTTTTTTTTTTTTTTGTTACACAAATTTTTATTGAAAAGTATCAGAGCATTACAATCAAAATTAAATCGCACATTGACGTTTACATTTTAACATGTTATCATAAATGTAAGCAGGGATACAGAAGATGTTGCTAAATTCACAGGGTATGAATAGCTACGACATGTAATGATTTAATCAAAATGAAAAGTTGTACTTATCAGTTAGGGCAAAAAGAGAGTCAAAGCGTATATGAAGATAAAATAAGAATGTTCTTGTGAAGGAAGGGGGAAGGAGGGGAGAGGGGGAAAAAAAATAAAAAATAAATAAAAATAATTTTTTTTTATTTAGGCATAGTAGCAGGAGGGAAGATTAGGCAATGAGGTTGGATGGACAGCGGGCCTGCGCTGTTTGAACATCTTAAGTAAGAGAACATAAATCACTGACAGAGATTCGACAACAAATAATACTTATATGGACGATTTGTATTCCTGAGTATCTTTAAATGCTAGCCATTTTGACCAGGTTGAGGTAAAGTGTAACATTTTTTCTTGTGAAATACTAATAAGCTCTTCAATAGTTTCAATAGAGTTGATCCTTCTGAACCATTCCTTTTTCGTTGGGATTGAGGTTGACCTCCAGTGGGAGGGGATGCAGTGTCTAGCAGCATTTGTCATTATCATAGTTAGGGATTTCAAATATTTTTTTGAGGGGATTGTGTTGTGGTGCAGTAGAAAGTGGGCTGGATCAAATTCTAACGCTTCTGAGGTTATGAATGTAATGGTTTCATGGACCATTTTCCAAAATGGTTGAATATGCGGGCAAGACCACCATAAGTGAAATAATGATCCCACTTCACCACTGCACCTCCAACACTTGTTGGAGATCTGGGGGTAGAATTTCTGTATGGTGCTGGGTGTTCTATACCATCTAGTTAAAATCTTAAACCCACACTCCTGAGTAGCGACGTTGAGTGAGCCTTTATGAGCGTACATGAAAATAGTTTCCCAATTTTTATTGGTGAATGATAGATTGAGGTCTTTTTCCCAAGCTAGACAGGATGGGGAGGAGAACTCTAAACCCTCGTCGAATAATGAGTTATAGATAATTGAAATATTGTGTCTTTGAGGATGCATTCCTAGCATAGGGTCTCGAGGGTCTTGGGAGATTTGGAACTAAGAGTTGCCAATACTACTGTGGAGAGAAAATGTCTTATTTGGAAGTATGTCCAGTGTGAGATTAGTTTAGGGTCATTATCCTTATTGATTTCCTCGAGGGGTAAAGGTTTCCCATTGCGTAAGAAATGTTTAATCAGTACTGCTTTGTGGGGCCAGCTTGCTAAGAAAGATTTTTGTTTGTTTCCTGGGGGGAAGTCGGGATTGTCTCTGAGAGGCGTTAGGGAGCTGATCCAAGGGGTGGGGTCACTTTTCTTATATGTGTCATAAAATATTGCTAACGTGGGTCCAATAAGAGGATGAGACTTGATCTCTTTTGAGTGGTATTTGGGGTTTATCCATGGAAGATGGTTGATTGGGAAGGGAAATTGGGCTTGTTCTAATGATACCCAATCTTTGATAGGTTGGTGTAAATTCCAGTCAACTATTCGTGTGAGTATAGTTGCTTGGTGGTACTTTTTCAGGTCCGGGAGAGCTATTCCACCTTTATTTTTTGGGAGAATTAGTCTTGTGTATTTGATTCTAGGAGGTTTACTCCTCCAAATAAAGGTGGTACATGCTTTGCGGAAGGCGGCAAAGAAGGAAGATGGCAATCTGATGGGGATCGTTTGCATAGCGTAAAGGAATCTGGGCAGAATAGTCATTTTTATCAATGAAGCCCTACCAAACCACGAAATATTGAGTGAGTTCCATCTTTTAAGGTCTTCCTGTGAGTCTTTTAGTAAGGGTAGAAAATTAATTTTGAAGAGGTCATTTAGGTTTGAGGGTATTTCTATCCCCAGATAGGTAATTTGTTTAGGAGACCACGTGAATGGGAAGTTTTACTTACATAGTTCAACATCTTTGGAGGGCAACGATATGTTCAGTGCTACCGATTTGGAGTGGTTAATTTTTAAATTAGATATTAATTGGAACGTTTCAAGTTCTTGAATTATATTAGGCAGTGAGACAAGGGGTTGCGATAGAAAGAGTAGCATGTCATCTGCGAAAGCAGCAACTTTATAGGAATGATCTTTTATTTCAATGCCTTTTATGTCTGAATTGGATCTGATTTTATTAAGAAGCAGTTCCAGGGTAAGGACAAATAGTAGCGGGGACAAGGGACAGCCCTGTCGCGTCCCATTTTTAAGGGTGAAGGCATTCGACAAGTGGCCATTGGTGCGTACGTGAGCAGTTGGATTTGAGTATAGTGCGGCGATGTAAGCTCTCATCCGAGGCAATATGCCGATGTTTTTAAGGACTGCATCGATAAAGTCCCAGGCCACTCTGTCGAATGCCTTCTCTGCGTCAAGAGAAAGGAAGAATCCCTGTTTCTTTTTGGAAGTTAGCCAATTGTTTATGTTCAGGGCCTTAATGGTATTGTCCCGACCCTCTCTGCCTGGGATGAATCCCACTTGATCAAGGGAAATTAGAGATGGAAGTAGGGGTAATAATCTATTGGCGAGGATTTTGGCGTAAATTTTAATGTCTACGTTTATTAAAGAAATTGGGCAATAGTTCGTGACAAGGGTTGGGTCTTTACCTTCTTTGGGAATGACTGCTATGTGCGCTTCCAGGACCTGTTTGGGGGGATTTCGTTCGGAATGGAGTGATTGGAAAGTTTTCAAGAATTTGGGTTTAAGAATGTCAAGAAAAGTTTTGTAATATTGTAGTGGGAGACCATCTGGACCTGGGGCTTTGCCTATTTTCATGTCCTTTAAGGCCCTGTCAAATTCTTCTCCATTAATGGGAGATTCGAGTTCCTGGGCGATATTGTGTGCTATTTTTGGGGGGCTGTGTTTGTCCAGGTATTCTTTAATGATTTTAGTTCTAGCCTCTGAGTTAGGGGGAAACTTGGGATTGGGAGGAATATTATATAGTGATTGGTAGTACTGCTCAAACTGGGTGGCTATCTCCTCGTTCGAGGAATATGACGCTCCTTTGTTATCTTTTATTTGATGTATGGTGGAAGCGGCTTTCTTACTCTGAACTGCTCTTGCAAGAAGTCTTCCACTTTTATTACCTTGTTCGTAGTATATTTTATGTCGTAGTATATATTGTCTTTTGGCCTTTAGATTCAATTCATCGGTAAGTGAATCTCTAGCTTTAGTCAACTCCTCAAACGTGGAGACAGCCACATTTTTTTTATGTTGAAGTTCGAGTTTGTGTATGTGATCTACTAGGGATTTGATTCTAGCTTGTTTTTCCTTTTTGAGTTGAGTCAGCTTCCCATTGAATGATGTTGGAGGTATCATCAGTGTCATTACGAGTAAAATAATCGATGAGTACCGTATATACTCGAGTATAAGCCGAGATTTTCAGCCTCTTTTTTGAGGCTGAAAGTGCCCCCCTCGGCTTATACTCGAGTCATCGCTGTCTGCCCGCTCGATCAGCGTGTCGAGCAGACAGACAGCGGCCATTCTATGATTCAAAAGCCGCGCCTCCGGCTCCGCCTTCACCTGTGATAGGCGGAACACTGAATTTCCCAGCAGCCTGTGTTCCGCCTATCACGGGCGTCGTCTCATCCTCGTACTACGGACGAGGATGATACGACGTCCGTGATAGGCGGAACACAGCCTGCTGGGAAATTCAGTGTTCCGCCTATCACAGGCGAAGGAGGAGGCGCGGCTTTTGAATTTTACAATGGCCGCCGACGAAGAGGGCACGGGACGGAGGCAAGGCAAGGCACGGCACGGGACAGGACGGGACGGGACGGGACGGGACGAAGGCAAGGCACGACACGGGACGGAGGCTCGGGACAAAGGCTCGGGACACAGGTAGGCTGGACACACACACACACACACACACACACACACACACACACACACACACACACACACACACACGGATGGAGACACACACACACGGATGGATGGATGGATGGAGACACACACACACACACACACACACACACAGGGATGGATGGATACACACACACACAGGGATGGATGGATGGATGGATGGATGGATGGAGACACACACACACAGGGATGGATGGATGGATGGATGGAGACACACACACACAGGGATGGATGGATGGATGGATGGAGACACACACACACAGGGATGGATGGATGGATGGACACACACACACACAGGGATGGATGGACGGACACACAGGGATGGACGGACACACAGGGATGGACGGACACACAGGGATGGACGGACACACACACAGGGATGGACAGGCATGTCTCACCCTCGGCTTATACACGAGTCAATAAGTTTGCCAGTTTTTTTGGGGGTAAATTGGGGGCCTCGGCTTATATTCGGGTCGGCCTATACTCGAGTATATACGGTATGTCCCTAAAGAGGAGAATATCTATAGGGTCTTTCAGTGCAGTGGTCTTCATTCTCCAAGTTTTAGTTTTAGTAATTTTTTCCGGGAAAGTCAAAGTTAGTGTAATTGGGTGATGGTCAGATAAAGTCATTGGCTCTATAGTTGTGTTTGTCAGGAGTGGTAGGTCTGATTGCGTGATGTAAAAGTAGTCGATTCTGGAATATTTTTGATGGATTGTTGAAAAGTAAGTATAATCTCTGGATTGAGGGTTGAGAGTTCTCCACGTGTCGTGTAACGTTAGCGTCTGCAGCTGTAATTTTATTTGTTTCAGAGCCCTGAAAGGAATGCTCGAAGAGCAATTCGAGGTGTCAGCAATAGGGTTAAGGGGAAATTGAAGTCGCCTCCCAGTATTAGAATGCCGGAAGCGAAATTTGTTAAAAGGTCCTTGATCTTACGAAAAAAAGCTACCTGTTTCGTGTTGGGGGCGTAAATGTTGGCAATCGTGACCGGGTGGGATGACACCACTCCCTTAAGGAAGATGAATCTTCCCCCCGGGTCAACCATTGTATCTTGTATCTGCAGTGGAGTGTGCTTGGAGATGAGGATGGAGACCCCTTTCGTCTTCCCCTCAGGGTTGGTGGAGTGGAAAACGGTGGGGAATCGTCCATCCGAGAATTTAGGAACATTGTTAGATTTGAAGTGAGTCTCTTGGATACATACTATGTTGGCTTTGTGTTTATGAAATTCAGAAAGGAATTTGGTTCTTTTAGTTGAGATATTGAGTCCTTTAGCATTAATAGATAGTAGTTTGAGAGAAAGGGTTGAGGAGTGCGGTCCCTGAGACGGCATCACTGTAAGTGTCTGCTAGTATTGTTGGAAAAAAAAAAAAAAGGGGGGGGGGAAGGGGGGGTAAAGGGAGTACCTAAAACAGGTAGGTAGAACACACACCGGAGGAAGGATTAGACCAGCTAAGCCAACTTATATATATATGCCGGTAGGGTCAAGGAGTGATATGGGGGATCACTCCTTGTGTGGGTTCAATGACCAAAAGGGGGACGAACAAGTGTCAGATGTTGTATCACAAAGTAAGGTGTTAGATATAAGGTATGTGGGTCCGGCGCCCAGGGAGCTCAATCGGGCATGGTAAATTAAAACAAGACAGGGTTGTAATCCAAGGAGGTAGAAGGGGGATAGCGTAGCAGTATCGCGTCATATGGGCAAAAACAGCCTAGCCTATGTTGTGGTAAGGTGGAGAGTGAGTCAGTGATCACACTTGAGCCGTGGGTATGCATTTCTCTCAGTTATGACCACCGAGACAAAATCAATGAGATCATTTTGTAGATGTTATGAATTAATGCGTCAGGAAGATGAAACCCTTTCACCCTCGGGAGGGGTTGACTAATTAGGTGTGTTACTTGGTAATAGTGCGCGATAAGACAATCCTCTGAAGAACAATCATATTAACAATACATTTAACCTTATATAAAGAAGAGAAAGGGCGTACCGAGAATCCCGCCAGGCATCAATAAGTTTGGAGCTAAAAATGAACAACAAATAGTTGTAGCAGTCAATTTGGAGACTAGTGCTTGTCCCTGGTAACAAAAGGGTTGTGTTTATATATCGAGTAGGATATTTAGGATGTGTCTTTCTTGGACCCAAGGAGGGTGTTCGCTAGCGGGGTTCTCCGTACGCCCAGTTAACATGAGTTTTAGTGAAAAAGAGGGGGGGTTAGACCCCTTGCAGAAACCTCTGACTGGTAACAAACAAACAAAGGCTGTATTCGAGCATAGACTTAAACTTTGTGTATAATGGAAGAGAAGGAGGAAAAACAAAAAATAAAATTCTCCTCAATAACAGTAATGGAAGGGGAGTTAAACCAGGTTATGAGAAACCATTTAACAGAGCTGGTATGGGGATAATCCAGTCTCTAAGGTTCATAAGAGAGACAAACCTAAAGTGATTAGAACCGTGAGTCTCTTGTATGCTGTCGTAGGGAAAAAGAGAAAAGAAAACTAGGTAACTTCCACGTAATAGACAGTGACAAACCTGGCTTAAAAAACAAACTCAGAATTAAACTGTTCCCCTCGTGTATGCGTATAATAGCACAGACAAAGGTGAGTAGGGGGTTAGTGTTCGCCATCTGTTTATGAATCCACCTGTAAAAAGAACTTTATGACAAGATACTCATTTCAGTCTTTTCCCCAGAAAAAAAAAAAAAAAACATGTTTAGAGTGGGCGACTGTAGGTCAACGTGAATGTAGGTCCAAACGCTGACTAGGTTCCCTTGAAGCGAGATAGTATGTGTTTTACTCAGAAACCGGGAAACCCTAAATAAGAGCTCAAAAGAACCCCCTGAGGGGGCTTACCTTTTGGGGCAAACCTGTTTTACACAGATGTGTATAGGGGTACTGAAGGTTTTCTGGGTAGAGTCACAAGCTGCCAACAGGGTGTAGTCTGGCGGAGTTAGACCATTAGATGAGATGATGGTGGGTCAGTTAGAACAACGGGGAGTTGGTGAGGAAGAGGATCAAGAAGGGTCTTGGGGCTTCTTCAAGATAAGTGTTTCAAGTGGTTTCAACATGAAGGAGGCGATGGACTGCGGTCTAGGTGTCCATTAGATCTGGTCTGTCGACTCTGTCTCTTCTTCTAGGTGGGGAGATGCCTGGGCTATCGTGCTCTGCTCCCCTTCCGTAGTGCGGTGCTGACGGAGACCTTCGTCTGCGATCTCTGTTTCTCTGAGCTCTGAGAGTCGAGTTGTTTTCTACTTCGATCCATGTGTCATGGATTTGGAAGGAGTTGTACCAGTCCGGGACCTCCGTTACAGGGAGGTTGAGCGATTCACAGAATGAATGCAAGTCATCAGGAGTGCGTAGAATCGCTGTGTGACCTCTCCATGTTGTGGACAAGCAGAATGGAAACTTCTATCTATAGGGAATGCCTCTGGTCCGGAGTTGGTCCAGTAGCGGGCGAAGGGCCCTGCGTTGCTGTAAGGTAATGTTGGAGAGGTCTTGGTACAATTTGATTTCGTGGCCATTGAAAAGCACTCTGTTTTTTTCTCTAGCTTTTTTAAGGATGGCTTCCTTTAGTGGGAAATTTACCAAGCAACAAACAATGTCTCTTGGTGGGTCAGTGTCTCTTCCCCTCGGTCTGAGAGCACGGTGAATTCTTTCAAAGTCAATTGGGGAGTCAGGGGGTCTCTTCAGCAGATCATTGAAAATGGAAGTTGCCGTTTGCATTACAGGGGTTTGGTCTGTTGTCTCGGGGACCCCACGGATTCTGATGTTGTGGCGCCTTCCTCTATTGTCGAGGTCCTCGATGTGGCGTTGCATCTCTATTAGGTGACAAAGGTGGTTATCAGAGGATCTTTGTATTTGCTTCAGGGCATCAGAGTGACGTGATGCAGTTTGTTCAGCTGCTCCAATTCTTGCTGCCATGTGCTGAATGTCAGACTTCAGATCTGTAATGGCTGCTGACAGTGTAGCCTTGATATCCAGTGCTACTGCCTGGAGATCTGCAAGGCTTAGGGCCTGTGTGGCTGGGGAGGCTTGGGGGGATACAGCCTGGGTCAGTGGGGGGAAGCTGTCTTTGTTCAGGCCTAGCGGGCCGTTCGCGCCGCCCGCCGCACCTCCGGAGGTGCCGAGCGGGGCGGATGGTTTAGGCGAGGCCCCGGATTTGAGGCCTTCCCCGTGCGCCGGGCGGAACATCGCCGGAATACTGGTGAGAGGGGACTGACCTGCCTCAGCGGTGTCCCTGGATCCCCAAGTGCTCCGATCCCCCTTTCCCATATTCGGATGGCGGCGGATTAGCCCTGTGTGCTGCTGAGAAGCTCCCTGTATGCCGGAGGAAAGGGCTCAGGCGTCCATCTCTGTCCCCGGTTAGGCCACGCCCCTTTCCTTTTTGAGTAGAGTCAGCTTCCTTATAAATTTGCCTCTAATGACACTTTTGTGGGCTTCCCATTGAATGATATTGGAGGTATCATCAGTGTCATTACGAGTAAAATAATCGATGAGTATGTCCCTAAAGAGGAGAATATCTATAGGGTCTTTCAATACAGTGGTGTTCATTCTCCAAGTTTTAGTTGTAGTAGTTTTTTCCGGGAAAGTCAAAGTTAGTGTTATTGGGTGATGGTCAGATAAAGTCATTGGCTCTATAGTTGTGTTCGTCAGGAGTGGTAGGTCTGATTGCGTGATGTAAAAGTAGTCGATTCTGGAATATTTTTGATGGATTGTTGAGAAGTAAGTATAATCTCTGGATTGAGGGTTGAGAGTTCTCCACATGTCGTGTAACGTTAGCGACTGCAGCTGTAATTTTATTTGTTTCAGAGCCCTGAAAGGAATGCTCGAAGAGCCATTCGAGGTGTCGGCAATAGGGTTAAGGGGGATGTTGAAGTCACCTCCTAGTATTAGAATGCCAGAAGCGAAATTTGTTAAAAGGTCCTTGATCTTACGAAAAAAAGCTACCTGTTTCATGTTGGGGGCGTAAAGGTTGGTATGCCTTTAATTTGTTTAAATCATTTTTATTGCGGTGTCTATTAATGGATGAGTGTTGAATGACAAGTTGGAGTTAGTCATGAAAGCATGAAGGGGAAGGGATGACATGGCCTGATCAAGGGTCATCCAGCTCTTGCACTTTACGTGTTTGCACCAGTCCAATAATCGTGCAAGACGAGTAGCTTGATGATAAAAGGCCCAGTTAGGAAAGCTCATCCTGCCTCTATGTTTTATCAGGATGAGAGTATCAGCAGATTGCCCACAGTAAAAGGAAACAATTTATGTTTCACAGTTCTCATGAAAGTAGGAAGAATGAAAATTGGAAGAGTTTGACAAACGTACAACAGTCGGGGGAGTGCATTCATCTTCAGAATGCTACAGCCCTAAAACCAAGTGTGTATTAGAGGTCTCCATTTCTGCAGATCCTATTGGAACATTACTAGTGGGTGGGGGGTTACTTTCCTTATAGACATTTCCGGCTTTAGGGTAAGATAAATCCCCAGATACTTGAGTTTTCCTTTCGCCACATTGAAAGGGAAGTTTGCTTCTGAGACTTCATTCTAGTGACAGGGATGTTAATACTTAAGGGTTCTGATTTGGTTTGATTGATTTTGTAACTGTAAAGTATAAAAAAGGCATTAAGCTCCTTCAGATGTTCTGTCTAGTACCAGTTGCTAATGTGAAGTCTATGGAAATTGCCTCATTAACATCCACGGCTGCAACTGGATAAGCATTTAATTTGTTTATCAATTGAAGCATATTGTTACATAAACCAATAGAGATAAGTGTTGTTCTGAGATAGCTCTATCAAAGGGCGTTTGTTGAAAGAAACAGCAGTGGGAGGGACTTCACTTTGGCTAGATGGGTTATGTGCCCTGCAGATATTATCACTGACCTAAACCTGACTTGATTGCGATATATCACGCAGGATAGATGAGGAAGGAGGCATGTAGCTATGATTTTTGCAAAAAGATTTGGAAGAAGGATTGGTCTGTAGTTGGGACATGGAGATGGGTCCTTATCTTCTTTGGCTACCATAGTTATATAAGCAAGATTTCATGATTTCAAGATTTTGAACAATGGAGATGTAATATCAGGAAAAAGTTAAAAGATATTTTAAAACAAAATAGGAAAAAAAGTCCACATAAACTTCTTTGTAATTATAGCACATTTTAATACAGTAGAAACAGTTCGAAAGTGGTAAATGACAGACTATAAAACGTGCTTTATAAATAGGATGAAAAAAATGTAGCAAAAAAAAAACATCTACTAGTAGTGTGTACATATATTTGTTATGAACAGTTCCCTTTGTTACACAGAATTTTACACTTCTTTATATAATTTATTTGGCTCATAACCCCCCTCTTCTTCCAATCACAGGGATGATTGGGATTGCCAAATGGATGCTTTGCAATCACAATTTAAATTCAGTACCCCAAATTTTTAGCAGCTGTCTCATGCTGTGGATATTGGTTAAAATGGTGTTCTGCATGTATAATTCTGTTGGGTTGCAGTGTCTGAGCACCACCCCCTCAAAACCCTCATTTTGTTCAGCTTTGTGACAGGGCCTATTCTATGCTTTGCAGGAATAGTCCTGATGGGTTACAGTGTGACAGTTGCTCATACAGCGAATCATTGCTGCAACAGTGTTCATCATGTGCTCTGCAGGAATTTTTCTCTTTTCCGTTTCGCACCACCAATACCCAAACTACAATTTCTGTTGCTTGTGATAGTAGCACAACATATACAATTCTTGGTCAGGGTTGATCCTGTCCTCTGCAAGAATATTTGTGTTGAGTCACAATGCTTTGTCACTATTAATACTCAAAATTTTTACAGTACTTTTTTTGAAGACTTAGAATTTGTTCCATTTTTTTGGCTGTGTATTTTTTGATAAATTGCAGTGCACCAATAAAAAAATTACAACAATTTAAACTTCCTGGTCTCACTCTGTACTTCAAAAATTCTACCCAACAAACACCCTTTGAAATATGTGTTAATAATTTCTCAAAAAAGGATTAGATTATGTTCTAAAAATCTATTTATATTATTGGTGTGCACCTAAATATGACTTTCCCTTAAAATTCCCCAAATTAAACTTCCATTAATAATGAGATTCTTTGTCTAAAATCTATACAATATTATCAGCCTCTTTATATTATAAGCCTCTTGCTATGGGGGCACTCCGGCAGGCTCACTCCCAAGTCACGGTTCTGTGAATAGACATTGTCCAATCACACACAGAGCATGGCTTGGCCCGGCTCAACTCCATCCTCCATCCTGTGATTGACAGCAGCAGGAGCTCATGGTCTGAGCATCCACTGCTGTCTAAGCCAATGAGGAGAGAGATACCTGGCAAAGGTGCTGCTCTCATGCACATTGCTGGATCAAGATGAGGCTCAAGTAAGTATAAGGAGGGCTGGGCAAGGTAGCTGCACCCACAAGGTTTTTTACCTTAATGCATAGAATGCCATGTTATTGTATTCTGCCAGATTGGCTGCAAGCTGCTGCTTGAAGGAAAGTTTCCAACAGGACTTTTTGACAGAAGCCAACCTAACGATTGACTTCTTTCAAACCAGTAAGGATGCACACAGATTGGAATTCAGCAGGTTCCTGCTGAACTGGCTGTTTTTTGATCCATGTGTATCCAGTTTAAGGAGTTCTGTGTGGCCCTAAGTGAAGGAGAGTGGCTATCAGACGGAGAGGGGAGCTCTGGGGCTAACTTTTGTATCTTTAAGCCACTTTCACATGGGGCGGACTCCATTTTGATTAGCCGGGTATCTGTCAGCTGATCTCCTGCTGATCAGACTAGAGAAGGTGGATGACAGGTCCGTGTCCATTCAGTTTATGCAGAATGGACACAGACAGAGCCCACTCTACTCTACAGATTGGTTTAAATGGACCCTGCTGCCTCTTTACACCCAATCAGCTCGGATTTGATTTGCCTAGATAAAGGAGAATGGATCCTTTCGTTTTTCTTTATTGGACCAGAATTAGAGGTAGGCGGGTGTAAAATGGATGCAAGTTTACACCCATTGGTCCTTGATATAAATGGAGGATTCAATCAGATCCATCTGAAAAACTGACAGACAGACCTAATCGGACCCTTTGTGTGAAAGGGGTCATCGTCAACCTAAAAGTCACATTGCTTGTGATATATTAGCAGCTACTGTAGAAGACTGTACTAGTAAAGTAAGATTAATAAAGTTCAAAGAAGATGGGCAATGCTAAGCCAAACCATTCTTTATTTAGTTTATGGTAGTCAAGAGAATGATTGCTTACTGCAAGTAATTTACTTTCTATGTGCCTCTTTGCCTTATTAAAAAAGGACCCCGTTGTCTACTTTGGATTTTAAACACATTCACACATCTCCTCAGTAATGGTGTTAATGATATCAGTGCCAATGTCACACTGAGTATTTCAAGAAGCATTACACCATCAGCTTGTAGTAAGAACAAGATATCATAATTTGAAAGTAATTTAAAATTTTCAAGCTAAGAAAATAGTAATAAAATAGCTCACCTACCAACACGCTGGTAGACAGCTTTAGCCAATAGGTGGTTACTGTGTTATCTAAAATACATTTGTTCATATAAATGAAATGTGTAGTGTTTTCATATATATTTATTCTTTAGTTATGTTTGTGAAAACAAATTAAAACAACAGTTTACTCAAGTAAATATGAAATATTGCCTGGATATTTCAAATTTACATTTCCAACCAAGAGATGGAGCTCTAGTCTTATTTTTTCAAAGTTTTTCTAGGTAAGTTTTACTGTTACTGTACAAAGTTTTGCTTGTGTAGTGTATTCATTAGGTTTTCAGATATATGGTAATATATTTAAATCATTGATTATTGAAATCATTGATTATGTTCCTCTACTTGGTATACAACTTCCAGCTTCCCACCAGGGTACTGTGACTCATTTCATTTTAAAGGTATGACCATTGTTTTGTTTATCACATCTCACATGGGTTGTCTTATTCAGATCCTCCAATCAGGCTGAGCCCTATGTTCATTAGCTAGGTGTAGTGACCAATTTGTGTGCTTTATTTTAGCAACTGTACAGACAGGAGAGAGGTATTACATTTAATTATTACCAAGATATGCTATCTCTTTATTCTGGGACACAGAAGTACTCAGTTTGGCCATATATGAAACTGAAAGGTAAACTAACTCCATACTTATACTGTACACTGTATTGTAATAATGGTTTTACATGTAATTTGCAAATATCATGTAACCCACTGTACTTGTACTGCATATTGTCTTGTAAATATTGTTTGGTGTGGTATTTGTAAAATTGATGTAACCCTACTGTAGCACTAACCCCCAAAGGAGCTGCTGGTTATTTTTGGGCTTACCGTTACCTTTCGTTCTCCTTGTGACACATCTAGGGGATGTTCCATGGTAGATCGCCCAGTAACTTGAGACTGACAATAGATCCAGTTGAATGGATTTTATTTGCAAACATCAACCACTGAACAGTCTTTTAACTTGGGATCAAAGGGTTGGAAAGGAAAGTTCAGGTACTCTCAATGTCAAAGTCGATAAACGTTAAGGAACTTGCTTACTTTGACTGCATCCAGAGAATAGCCATTTACAGCTGGATGAGCACTCAGGTTGGACAGTCCCTCTCTCACAAGGCCTAGCAGCCAACAAGGTGCTTACTCAGGAACAAAGTCTTTATCACTGACGTTGTTGCAGAACACATAGGAAACTAAGCTGTAGAACACTTGTAGGATACCTGGATCTTTCAGCCCACTTCAGCCCACTTGGCGAATTACTTCAGCCCTTCCAGGCTCTTGTTAA
This sequence comes from Lithobates pipiens, assembly GCF_037356315.1. NCBI lineage: Eukaryota > Metazoa > Chordata > Amphibia > Anura > Ranidae > Lithobates > Lithobates pipiens. The sequence goes on from NW_027507764.1 coordinate 369,519,863, forward strand.
GAAAACCAACCTCATGCGTGGTATTCTTCTAAAGACTCCTCCCCTGGAATGCTCAAAGTACATTGGGTCTCTCCCGGACCGGAGACAGCACCCATCCACCTCGGAATCCTTCCTCAGTTCCCTTGCCTTGGGCTAGCCAGCCCGAGGCATCAAAATTGGGTGGAACCGCACCCCAGGCCATAGCCTTCCCGGGAGCTGGTCAGGAGGACCAGGACCATATACTCAGTACAGCATACTGGACCAGAACCCAGAACCACGTGACGTCCATGTTTTAAATACCCTCTCCCAGAGGGCACAGCGGGAGGACCACACCCACTGACCTGACTCCGAGAGGGATAATTCAAGCTCCTAATCAGACCATAGTTCCACACCTGCCACCAGAGACAGTGCCTCCTGTGGCCAGGCTGAACATCTCACAGTCTAGCCAGACTGACACCGAAGCCAAATTTAGTCAAATAGGCCCAAACCAAACTGTAGTTTGGGTAAAGCTTTAACTTTGAAAACATTTATTGCAGATTAAAATTCTTCTAGAGTCTCAGATCTAAATGTGTTCATGTAAATGCCTTTATAGTGGGTTTTATAGTTTATATTTTTTGCTGAAAAAAAGCTTCATATACAGAATCAACATTAAATAAATGCAGCACTCACTATAAATCAATGAACAACGTGATAACTCAATATGCCAAATGCCACTGTGATATGAGGTGATTCGACTCAGTGGGAGATGCATTTTTTAGTGAAGTCTGTGCCAGTCTGAACCAGTGTTGCCAACATAGCAGATTGAAATTTACTGACATAACACCTAACATTTACTGGCACAGCCAAGTTTTTACTGCCATTTCCAAAAGATTACAGTTTTAAGTGCAAATTTCAGTATTTTGGCTACAAACTGTCACAAATGTCACATCTACCCCAACACATGTGGTCAGACACTATAGAGAGATACTGTGTACTTCACCTATAGCAGTCCCCTTTCCCTTAAGACAGGCAGGCCTACCAGTACTTGTTTGCCCCCAGGACTTAAACACAATGCTATAGTGTCTAAACACCACAACAAGGCAGATGCGAACTGAGCAAAGCAAACAGATACTTGCAGTTTAACAGACAGATAGCGTGGTACTATGACAGTCCAGGTAAAAGACAGGCAGAGTTCAGGGGATAGTCCAATATCCGATCCAGTTCATACACAGGAAAATCCAGATTAGCAATGCAGGGCGGACAAATGGGAGGCTTGGTTGGGAACAATGCAGGTATACTGTCTCTATCACAAGCAAGGGATAGAGTTTTAGGTTTGCTTATATCAGGTAACTGACCAGATCAATCAACTTCAGGTGAACACAGAAAGGGGAATGCAACAGCCAACACCCGGATGCTGGAATGAGTAGCAGGAGAACTAAGTGAGCCTGACACAAACAAGTACAATATGCAATTAGCAATGTGATTTAAGGTAGATATTAAGGCAAAAACATCTTTCATGTTTTATTTTCAATATAGTAAGTTGCTTAGGGACAGGACTCAGGAGGGCAAGGAATTATAGTGGCGGTACACACTCATGAAACTGACTCTCACAGTGACACTGACAGCAGTGTGCAGCAGCACAGATGATGATGACACCTCACCAACATGACACATCCCTTCCTGAGACACAGTGACAGTCTCTCTCCACGTCAGGTGGTCCCTTCAATCCACTCCAGTCCAAACAGCACTGACAATCTCGCTCCCAGTTTGCCTTGCTCCCAGCCTGCAGGCCATTCACACAAGGCTTTGGTCACTCGTTTGGCTCCCTTGCACCATGACATCACATGACGCGGCACCGCCTCCGCCAGACCTGCTGAACACAATGTAGCAGGCACTCGAATGGTCTTCTACATTGAGCCAAGTGTCACAGCCATATTTTTTACTGGCAACCTTTTCCTGTTACTGGCATTTACAGACAGGAGAAAAGTGCCCAATTTTTACTGGCTGCCAGTGAAAATACTGGTGGTTGGCAACACTGGTTTGAACTTTGTTTTAAAGGCATGGTAGCCCACTGGTATTAAATCAGGCCATTTTATGGACTCAAAGCAATTAATTAATGGAGCTGAAAAGGATGATTATTTTTATCATTAATGCATTACATGTATTAACAACAACAAAAAATGTGTGTGTGTAGCAGACCCACAACATAATGCCGCGTACACACGAGCGGACTGTATGGCATACTTAGTTCGTCATACAATCCGACGGACAGTCCGTCGTACTTTCCACTGAACGGACTTGACCACACACGGATGCACAAACAGTCCGTCGAAAGCTTGAGCGATGACGTGTACAGCACGTACGACGGGACTAGAAATAGGAAGTCCAAGACACAGCAAAGCACCCTTCCCCCGTGTAAATCCTTTCTGGGCATGCGCCATTCTTAGTCCGTCGAACTAGCATACTGACGACCGTACTGTTCGCTGAAACCAAAGTACGACGGACAGAATTTCGAAAAAACCGAAATACTTAGTACGCCAGACTGCACGCTGAAAAAGTCCGCTGAAGCCCACACACGAGCGGATTGTCCGCTGAAATGTGTTTCGACGGACTAAGTACGCCATACAGTCCGCTCGTGTGTACGCGGCATAATAGTTAGCTGAAGAAGAGATTGTCACCTCAAGTATCGAATAAATTACATTTGCACTATTGAAGAAAATGGCCAAAAATAAAAGGCCATTGGAGAACCTAGGAGACAGATAAGAAACACAAGCAGTAAATCAAATAAAATATGAGTTCAGATTATACATTTATTTTTTATTTAAAACATGTTTTAGACATTGTCTGGCATATCAATGGCCGCCCTACCCACAAAGTACTCTACATACTTTTGATGAACTTTGGGGGGCGGGCGCTTTGGGGGGGCAGGCCAGGATGGCTAGCTTCAAGAGCTGTCAGGGTAGCTGGATCAGGAAAGATGGCTTCAGTACCAAATGAGGCCACATAGTTTGATGCATTTTTCCTCAAGAAACAATGTAGTATGCAGCATGCAAGAACAAAATAATTTATTCTATATTCCATCATGTTGATCGATGTGAGGAATAGGCGGAACCGGCCGGTAATTAAAAACCCTCTGTTCCGGGGTGAGGGTCTTCATTGGGAACGGCCGCATTAGGTGGTCACCCAGCCCAAATGCTTCAAACGGGAGTCCTGCCACATTCTCTTCCGGAGGTGGCAAGCCCAAGCCGCCATTCTGGAGCCATCTGAAAAACTCTGTCTGGGCGATGACTCCACCATGCGACATCTGCCCATTTTTCCCCACGTCCACAATACTATTAAACCCCTTATAATTGTAATAGTTTGACCCTGATTTGGGGAGTGGGACTATGCGGACGTACTTCCCATCTATTGCCCCTCCGCAGTTAGGAAAGTCCCACTGCTGGGCAAACTGGCAGGTCACAGTCTGCCATTTCTGTGGATCAAACAAGAAAATTAAAAATGTTTACTTTTGCACATAACATTGCAAGCAGATTAGACACAAAAAATTTTGGCCAACATAAGTATAACATTTATTTTAAGGAGTATTTAAAGACAAAAGTATAAGGTCCACTTATCAGATTCCTTACACCTACCCCCCCCCCCCCAGGGTCCATTGTAAAAATCTTAGGGGGGTGAGATGTTTTGGACAGGTAACCCTCTCCACTTCATTGAGAGCTGAATGCATAAATAACGTGTGTTACTTTGGCCAGCCCCTCCTTATTTACACTATTGGCAGCCCACTGGAAGGTAAGAAGAGTCATAATACAAAAATATGAATACACACTGTACAAATTAAAGCACATTTTTACATGCTGCAATTACCTATAAAAATAATAGGAGAACAAAACTTCAAACAGTATTATTTGAAAGTATTCAGGCAGGCACTTGCACTGCATGCTTTGGTGAATTCATCCATAAATATGAACACAAAAGTCAGAAGATAGAGTATTGGTATCTGTTGACTTAGGCCGCGTACACACGCGGGGACTGTTCGCCCAACTTTGTCCGTCAAACAGTTTCGGCAAACAGTCCGCTCAAAATTAGCATGGACGGACATGCCCACACACGACGAACGAACAGTTTGCTGAAACGGTGCGCGATGACGTGAACGGCACGTACGACGGGACGAAAAATACGACGTCCTATACACTGCATTATAACTTTCGGCGTGTAAATCCCTTCTGAGCATGCGCGGAACTTAGTTTGACGAACAAGCCTACACACGGGCGGACTGTTCGCTCAAACAAGGTTTCAGCGGACAGTTTTACGGAATTTCCGAAAAACCTTGTTCGTCAAACTGTCCGCTGAAACTGTCCGCTGAAAGCCCACACACGAGCGGACTGTCCGCCCAAACACTGTTCAGCGGACAAAGTTGGGCGAACAGTCCGCCCGTGTGTACGCGGCCTTAGTGGTTGGGGGGGTTCCAAATGAGTTTGGGCTCCCCAAAAAAAGCCTCTTGCACTCTGCCTGAATTTAAGGCCAACAATAACATTTGGACAAATTTTAAGAATTGTTTAGGGTAAGCACTACAATGGAGCTGACAAAATACATTGTTAAGTGACTAGGCTAGGTGTGTATGGGCCCAGAATAGCATGCTGGGGAGGTTAGTGAAGACAAATATGCATAAAGGACGAAAGAGGAGCAGTAAAAGCTTACAGCATGCATGAGGACAAGGAGGACATTCACAACATATTACAATCATGGTAATTGTGGAACGATGAAATAAATACAATACATTAGCAAACATTAAATACATAGAATGTGATGTTAAAGGATAAAACTTACCTTAATATAGTCCTCCTGCAGGGCCTGAATAATGGCAGAACAGGTCTCTGGAATAATGATTCCCAGAGCCTGTGGGGAGATTCCAGTCGTAAACTTGATATCCTGGAGACTTCTTGCCGTCGCCAAGTACCGCAAGGTGGCGACGAGCCTCTGCTTGGGAGTGATGGCTTGCTGCATGCAGGTGTCCTGCTTCATAATGTAAGGGGACAGCAAAGCCAACAGATGGTGAAAAATGGGCTTCTTGAAATCATCAGGATTATTCTCCCGAATCTCCCGCAGCAAAGACATGTGCGAGAATTGGTCACGCCGGAGCAACCAATTCTTTGTCCATGAACTCCTCCTTGCACTGTTCATGGACTGAACTTGGGTCAAAACAAGAGCTTCCACACCAAGCCCAAGCACAGCACGAACTCTATGATGAGTACATGGCAAGAAAACAGTCGGCTGGTAAGAACAAACTAACAGAATGCACTGAAAATCAGAAAGAACCTGAGAAGAACGATCTGAAAATCAGAAACAAGCGGACAACAACGCACTGAAAAACAGATACAAACTATTAAATAGAATGCACTGAAAGAGGGGCACGAACTGACAAAACGCACTGAAGATCAGATACGAACCCATAAGCACAAACTAACAAGCAGTAACGAGCTGAAAACCACAAGGCTGAAAAGCGCAAATCGCCTCTTACCAAACTTTTACTAACGAGAGATAAACATGAGATTAGCAGAAGGAGCCCAAAGGGTGGCACACTGGCTATTGAACTTCCTTTTTATAGTCCCGTCATACGTGTTGTACGTCACCGCATTTTTGAGTGACATTTGTGTGACCGTGTGTATGCAAGACAAGTTTAAGCCAACATTCTTCAGAAAGAAATCCACAGTTTTGTTGTCGGAAAATACGATCATGTGTACAGGGCATTAGACGAATGCACGGTTCCCTCTGCTCAGTCTATGTCTAGATAATTAAAATCCCCCATTATGATAACACTTCCCATCCTTGCTGCTAATCCAAATTGTGATAGGAGGTCCGTCTCCTACTCCTCCCTCAGGTTAGGGGGCCTATAGCATACTCCCAGTATTATTTTCCCCTTAGTTTCATCCCTTTGGAGCTCTACCCATAAGGATCCCACCTCCTCTCTAGCTCCCTTATTGATGTTATCTCTCAAATTAATTTGTACAATATTCTTGATTAATAGGCATATCCCTCCACCTTTTTTACCCTCTATCCCTGCGATAAAGGGGATACCCTTGAATGATTGCCAGCCAATCATGAGAGCTATTGAACCAAGTCTCTGAAATTCCCACAAAATCAAAATCCTCCTCATTCAACGGTACCATTAGTTCACCCATCTTGTTCGCAAGGCTCTTGGCATTGATGAACATGCCACGGTCGCATACTGTCTTCTTATTGGGTGTTCCGAGTTTGCAAATAGGACTTGTTACTATACTTATCTTGGGAATATGTTCTGCGCTATCTCTGGACCCTCCCCCTCATCGGCCTCCCTGGCACTTCCTCCTCTATCCTTCCTGACTGTCACCCATCTACTCATTTCTAGTGCCTGCACCTCTTTGTCACCACCAGCCTCTGTGCTGGCTCCTGCCGGAACTTGCCGGGTAAGTTCCTGGCTCTCCTTTAGTATGGAGGGTCTTCTCAGTGCTGACAGTTGCTTCCCCAGATTAAGAACCTGGGCTTCCAGGGAAACAATGTGCTTACATTTTGCACAGCAGTATTTGATGATCAAGGAATGCATACATGCCGCAAGATGTACACTGAGTCGCTTCTCAACACCCGCCGGGAATTGTACCACTAATTTGTCCAAATTACCTAACAACTAGCTTCCTGACACTAATATTCAACAAGGCAATACACAGGTACTCAACAAGACAATACACAGGTACTCACAGACCACGTGCACTCGCAGTCTACGTGCACTGGCAGACCACATGCACTCGCAGCCTACATGCACTCACAGACAACGTGCACTCACAGACAACGTGCACTCACACACAATGTGCACTCGCAGCCTACATGCACTCGCAGACCACGCGCACTCGCAGCCTATGTGCACTCAATGTGCAATACACAGGTACACACAATACACAAGTATACACAATACACAGGTACTAACGATCCACACACACTACATAGACAACACTGAGGTACTCACACTACAAAGGTAATTTTACCCCTGTTATAACCTCCTATTTTCAACTCTGGTTTTTAATTCACCACTTAGTCCAGTTCCACTTGGTCTAAGTTCTAGTAAGCAAAAAGGTGGCACGCTCAAAATGAGCAGGCTCAAAATGAGTTATACAGAAAGTTATATAGGCCTCAAGCACCTGTGACCAATTAACCACTCCCCTTAATTAGTAGGCTGAAGCAAGGAAAGAAAAAAAAGGCTGTTTAAAAAGTGACAGAAAGGGTGTTAAAAAAGCTGCAAGGAAAAAACCCGAGCTATCATGTTGCTGGGAGCATCATATAGTTGTTCAACAGAAATTTGAATTATCATGCTAGTATGCATTTTCACACTGAAATGTTTCTTGAAATATTTCATAACAGCTCATTTGCACCCCCTGGTGATGGCATAATAGAACAATATTCCGAAAAGGCTTAATCAATGTAAATAAGACCTTGCATTTAAAAGGTTTCATATATGCAGACATGTTTAGAATAAACAGACTCTAAATAAAAATGATGGTTTTGGATTTGTTTTGTTTTACAATTTTAGATTTTTTAGATATTAAAGCTGTTTTTAACCTCTATACTGTATATACAGTATATACAGATCCCAAATAGGTACCTATAATTCTGAGTATACCAAATAGGAATCTGCATTTTTAACGTGCACCTGTCCAGGGAATTCTCTGGTGCTGGTGCTGGTGCTGGTGCTGCTCTATGTTGAGGTGGTTCCCACATGATAAAAATATGACTGCAGTATATGTTAGAGGCGTGTTAAAGCGGTAGTAAACCCGCACATTTTTTTTTTTTTTTTTTAAACCTGCAAAGCAAAAGGCATAATGAGCTAGTATGCACCACATACTAGCTCATTATGAAATACTTACCTTAGAACGAGGCCCCGACATCTGGCCCGATCCACGCCGAGGGAGCTGACATGCTCCCTCTGCGTTTCTTCCGGGTATCGCGGCTCCGGCGCTGTGAGTGGCCGGAGCCGCGATATCGTCACTTTCATTCCGGCCGGCCGGCCACTGCCGGATTTTCAGGCCGAGAAGCCCCTTGTGCGCATGCGCCGCTGCAGTCAGCGGCGCATACCGAGGGGAATATCTCCTAAACCGTACAGGTTTAGGAGATATTTTTTTTACCTACAGGTAAGCCTTATTATAGGCTTTCCTGTAGGTAAAAGTTAAAAAACTGAGTATACAACCACTTTAATATTGTGTAAAACATTGGAATATATTGTAAATGATGTTGTTTCTCTTCAGATGAGTGCTGTATACTTTTCATGAGCCCTGACAAAGCAAGCTGTGAAACACATTGGCACATGAAGATTTACCATACCAGTATTTAATTCTTGGTGTATGACTGTATACAGTGAACGCCGCAAGCACTGTGTGTGTTTGTTTTGTTTTAACTCATTCAGAGACATACATGTTGTTACTAAATAAATTGTATCTTTATAAAACATTAAGCTCCTTGTCTGGCCTGTACAGTCCGATATCCATTTTGCTCCTCTTTCCCATATATATATATATATATATATATATATATATATATATATATATATATATATATATATATATATATATAATTACACCCCTAACATTTTTGTAAATATTTTATTGTATCTTTTCATGTGACAACACTGAAGAAATTACACTTTGCTACAATGTAAAGTAGTGAGTGTACAGCTTGTATAACAGTGTAAATGTCTTCTTTATGGGGGAACACATACAGGGGGCTGCACATACAGTTCTTCCAAATAAGTGGGGTTCTGTAAATAAGTGGCATTTCTGCTCTTGCACTTCAGTGATTTGCACAAAGCAAACCAGAGCAAACTGCAGGTGACCTCATTTCCAGATGATCTCACCTTCCTCTCTGAAACATGCACACTTTACCTCTCCTCCTTTTCACAATTGCAGCCTCTCTTCTCAAACTCACTTTTCTTCACCCCTCTGCTCCACTCCATAATCTGTACAGATCACCCTCACTTCTCCTCTCCCTCTATTACTGCACTCATCACCTCTTTCTAACTCTAAGCCCACTTGCTAACAAACCCCTCAGGCTGAAGTTTGTTCCCTCATACAAATCGTATTCTCATATTACCTCTCTTACTTTTCTGCTTCTCCTAACTGCTGGAGATATTTCCCCAAACCCTGGACCTCCCTTATTTAACTGTACCCAACACACCCATCACCATCACCCTACACCTTCTGGCAGTAGTCGCAATTTAATCTCCATTCCTCTTCTTTCCAACGCCAGTCTCCCCCTCTCCTGTGCCCTCTGGAACACCCGCTCTGTCTGCAACAAAAAATCACTGTTGTTCATGACCTTTTTGTCACTAATTCCTTTAATCTACTTGCTGTTATTGAAACCTGGCTCCACGAATCTGACACCCCTTCTCCTGCTTCCCTCTCCCAGGATGGCCTTCACTGGACTCACTCCCCTAGGCCTAATGGATGCAAGGGAGGTGGAATGGGTTTCCTCCTATCCCCCCAAAGCATCTTCCAGGTTATTGACCCCCTCCCTATCTTTCCCTCTCATCATTTGAAGCTCACTGAATATGTCTATTCTCTCCAACTTCCCTAAGAATTGCTGTGATCTACCGGCCCCCTGGACCATTATTGACTTTTCTTGATGAGTTTTCTGCCTGGCTATCCTACTTTCTCTCTTCTAAAATTCCCACAATCCTTATCTGTGATTTCAATACCCCTGCTAATACAAATACTCCTGCTACTTGTAAACTTCTTAGTCTAACCCCTTCATTTGACCTGAAGCAATGGGTATCTGATGGCAACACCCTTGACCTTGTATTCTCTTACCTATGCATTCCATGCAACTTCTCAAACAATCCTTTTCCTCTCTCCGACCATCACCTTATTAGTCTTTCTCTCTCCCTGTCTTCCACCACCTTTCTCTCTGTCAGGTCACCTGAGACCAAGTGACAGATGCACTCAGTAGGAATCGAAAGTGCATTGCTAAGATAGTGGACCCTAGGACTGTCTGCTGTGGATAGTACCCAGGCAGGTTCAGGAAGCAGGTCTACTGGATCACTAACACAGATCCCAGTGGGAGCTAGAGCATATATTCCCCAGGGCACATAGTCTAAGAGCCAGCAGGTGTTCACCAGATCCTCTAGTGGTGAGGATGGACTGCGTTGCAGTCTGGCTCTAGGTAGTGGTCCCTAGGGTCTCACATCTCACGCTTACGGTAGACTACAGGAGAAGGAAGCAGCAGGCTGGAACAACAAGGCTAGTAAAGAGATAGAGCAGATGTCAGGGTGACTAGCAAATACCAACAACAGAGTACATGCCAATGGTTCAGGGTCACAGGCAAGCAGGGATAGTTGGGGACATGCCAAAAGGTTATTGCCACTAGCAGACAGGAATAGTAGAGAATGCGCTAAGGTCAGTAACAGAGACAAATGAAGAGCACACGGCAAGCAGGAAACAGGAGGCCAAACACACAATGAATACACAATGGTTGATCAGCACCACACAGGTTAATATAGGGTTCCCTGATAGGGCCTGGGGTGGAGCCATGCTTAGAGGAGAGGTTATAAAAACAGCCAGGTGAGAGTGGCTGGCCTCTTAGTCTGAACACATGAGGAGAGGTAAGCTGACAGAGAAAGATTACTGCATAACTATGACACCCTCCAATCTCCTAACCATCACCTGTAGAAACTTTCGCAAATTCAGCTCTTCTCTCCTCTATTCTGCTGCTGACCACCTCTATGACAAAATCGTTCCCTTGTCCTGCCCCAACCAAGCCACTTCCATCTACAATAAATCCCTGTCCCCCATCCTGAATAAGCTCACTCCCCTCACTACATGCAGAATTAGGCCTTGACCCCTACAACCATGGCAAACAGATGACGCTAAAATTCTCAAAAAAAGTAGTCATGCTCTTGAGCGTCTGTGTCACAAGCCAATACAAATCTGCCCCCAAAAAATACTATTCTTTCCTCCACACTGCCAAGCAGACCTATTTTACAACTCGTATTAACACCTGCTCATCCAGTCCCTGTAAACTTTTCTCTACCTTCAACTCCCTACTTTGTCCTCCACCGCCTCCATCCACTGACTCACTCACTGCCCAGGAAATTTCTAATCACTTCAAAAACAAGGTTGATATAATCCGTGATGAAATCTCCACTCTACCGTTATCTCCCCCAGTTAAGACCCCATGTCAACAGGTACAATTAACATTCTTCTTATTCAAATCTGCTACTACAGACGAAGTTGCTGAACTCCTTTCTAATGCCCACCTAACCACCTGCCCCCTGGACCTATTCCCTCTTAAATACTACGGTTGCCCTCTGACTCTATCCTACACTCTCTAACCCACATCTTCAATCTCTCCCTCACCTCTGGCATTTTCCCCAATGCTCTAAAACATGCACTGGTCATCTCCATACTTAAAAAGCCATCCTTGGACCCTACCAATCTTAACAACCTACACCCTATCTCCTTGCTCCCCTTTTCCTCTAAACTCCTTGAATGCCTGGTTTACAACTGAGTGACCACCTTATTAAGAATAACTTCCTTGATCCCTTCAATCTGGATTTCACCCTCACCAATCCACAGAAACTGCTCTTTTAAAACTCACAAATAACCTACTAACTGCAAAAACCAACAGGCACTATTCTTTACTCCTACTTCTGGACCTTTCAGCTGCTTTTGACACAGTTGACCACCCCCTCCTCCTCAAAAAATGTCTCCATGACTCTGTTCTTCAGTGGCTCTCATCCTACCTATCCCAACACACCTTCAGTGTCACTTACAATTCTACTTCCTCCACTCCTCTTCCCTTTTCCGTCGGGGTCTTCCAAGGTAATGTTCTTGGACCTCTTTTATTTTCAATCGACTCTTCTCTGGGTCAGCTTTCAATATCATTTCTACACTGACGACACACAAATCTATCTCTCCACACCTCAACTCACTCTATCCGTCTCCTCACGCATCACTAACTTACTAACAGACATATCTGTATGGATGTCACACCACTTTCTCAAACTCAACTTGTCCAAAACCGAGCTTATAATATTTCCTCCCCTACATGTCTCTTCCCCTGACTTATCTGTCAAGAGCAATGGCGCAACCATTCACCCATCCCCACATGTCAGCATGCTTGGTGTTATTCTGGACTCTGAAATCTCTTTTCGACCCACATCCAATCACTTATCAAAGTTTGCTGCCTCAACCTCTGCAAACATCTCTAAACTACGTCCCTTTCTAACAAAGCTCCTGATTCACTCCCTGGTTATCTCTCGCCTTGACTACTGCAACTCCCTCCTCATTGGCTTACCATTAAATAGACTTTCCCCCCCTTCAGTCCATCATAAATGCTGCTGCCAGGCTCATCCACCTTACAAACTGCACAGTGTCTGCTACCCCTCTCTGCCAATCCCTCCACTAGCTGCCACTTGCCCAACAAATTAAATTCAAAATATTAACAACAAGTTACAAAGCCATCCACAACTCTGCCCCCAGCTACATCACTAGCCTAATCTCAAAATACCAACCTAATTGCCCTCTTCATTCCTCCAAAGACCTCATGCTCTCTAGCTCCCTCATAACCTCCTCCCATATGTGCCTCCAGGACTTCTCCAGAGACTCGCCCATCCTCTGGAATTCGCTACCCCAATTGGTCAGACTGTCTCCAAATTTATCCACTTTTAGGTAATCCCTGAAAACTTTCCTCTTCAGAGAAGCCTATACTGCCTCCATCTAACAACTGCACTATTTTCTCCATTAGCTCATCCCCACAGCTATTACCCTTTTGTATAACATGACCCCCCCCCCCCCTATATTGTAAGCTCTAATGAGCAGGGCTCTCTGAATCCCCCCTGTATTAAATTGTATTGTAATTGTACTGTCTGCCCTAATGTTGTAAAGTGCTGCATACTGCAACTGTCGGCGCTATATAAATCCTGTACAACAATAATAATAATAAATTTGCTGTCCCCCCAAAATAACTCAGCACACTGTCATTAATGTCTAAACCACTGGCAACAAATGTGAATATACCCTAAGTGGAAATGTCCAAATTGGGCCCAATTAACCATTTTCCCTCCCTGATGTCATGTGACTTGTTAGTGTTACAAGGTCTCAGGTGTGACTGGGGAGCAGGTGTGTTAAATTTGGTGTTATCGCTCTCACTCTCTCATACTGGTCACTGGAAGTTCAACATGGCACCTCATGGCAAAGAACACTCTGAGGATCTGAAAAAAAGAATTGTTACTCTACATAAAGATGGGCTATGCTACAAGAGGATTACCAAGACCCTGAAACTGAGCTGCAGCATCGTAACCAAGACCATACAGCAGTTTAACAGAACAGGTTTCACCCTGAACAGGCCTCACCACGGTTGACTAAAGAAGATGAGTGCACGTGCTCAGCATCATATCTAGAGGTTGTCTTTGGGAAATAGACATATGAGTGCTGTCAGCATTTCTGCAGAGGTTGAAGGGGTGGGGGGGTCAGTCTCTCAGTGCTCGGACCATACGCCGCACACTGCATCTTCTAAAGATGATGCGCAAGAAAGCCTGCAAACAGTTTGCTGAAGACAAGCAGACAAAGGAGATGGATTACTGGAACAATGTCCTGTGGTCGGATGAGACCAAGATAAACTTATTTGGTTCAGATGGTGTCAAGTGTGGCGGCAACCAAGTGAGGAGTACAAAGACAAGTGTGTCTTGCCTACAGTTAGGCATGGTGGTGGGAGTGTCATGGTCTGAGGCTGCATGAGTGCTGCCAGCACTGAGGATCTACAGTTCATTGAGGGAACCATGAATGCCAACATGTACTGTGACATACTGAAGCAGAGCACGATCTCCTCTCTCACACACCTCCACTACAACCACTGCCTTACTAAAGAAGCTGAGGGTAAAGATGATGGACTGGACAAGCATGTCTCCAGACCTAAACCCTGGAGACATGGAGAAGCACAAGGTCTCTAACATCTGACAGATCAGTGATGTCGTCATGGAGTGGAAGAGGACTCTAGTGGCAACCTGTGAAGCGCTGGTGAACTCCATGCACAAGAGGGTTAAGGCAGTGCTGGAAAAATAGGATTTTTTAAATAGCTTACCTGTAAAATCCTTTTCTTTGATGTACATCAGGGGACACAGAGCCATAGTAATAACTATGTGGGTTATATAGGCGTATCAGGTGCTAGACACTGGCATGCCCCTTAAGGCGTTAACTTCCCCCATATAACCCCTCCCATTACTGGGAGTCCTCAGTTTTGTAGCCAAGAAATCAAAGTGTATAAGAAGAAGAAGGGAGGGACCTCTGTGTCCCCTGATATACATCAAAGAAAAGGATTTTACACGTAAGCTGTTTTAAAAATCCTATTTTCTTTTCTTACATCACATACGCAGAGCCATAGTAATAACTATGTGGGATGTCCCATAGCAATGGCAAGTGAAGGGGGGAGACAGAATAAAGGAAACAGGAGGCCAGAGGACTCATACTGCAACCTGAAGTGTATGCTGTGCCCAAAGGCAATATCCTCATAACCTTTAATATTAATTTGATAAAATCGAATAAACCTCTGCACCGAAGACCAAGTTGCGGTCTTACAGATCTGAGCCATAGAGGCCTGATGATGCGCCATCCAAGAGGCACTAATTGTCCTGGAAGAGTGTGCTCTTAATATGAGAAGGAAGGATTTTCTTCTTTAAGCTGAAACTTGATCAATCACTTGACAAACCCATTTGGAAAATAGTGGATCTTGATGCTGCCTGTCCATATCTTGGACCCTCTGGCAGTACAAACCAAACCCGTGTTTTGCGAACCTGAGCGGCCACCTTTAAATAGATTCTGATCGCTCTTACTACATCAAGAGACTGTAGTGCTTTCTCTCCCCCTATTAAGGCTTCTGGGGAGAAAGAAGGAAGAATAATATCTTGGTTTAAATGAAAACCTGTTACCATTTTTGGTAAGAATTCAGGATGAGGACATAAAACCACCTCATCCCTATACATGAAGAAATATGGCTCTTACAAGGCAGGGCCGTTAGTTCCCATACTCTTCTAGCAGAAGAAATGGCAAGCAAAAAAGATTATCTTTCTTGTCAAAGAACCAAGAGAATTTCTCGTAAGGTTCAAACGTCTGTTTCAGCAAAGCCAAAAAGACCAGTTTTAAATCCTAAGGATTTAGAGGTGCCTTGATAGGGGGATAAACTGTGTTACCCCCCTGAATAAGCTACGCACCAAGAGTGAGAAGCAAGAGGCCATAGGAAAAGACATTGACACAGCCGAATCTGGCGCTTGATAAAAGTCAAGACCAGCTTAATTTCAGATCCCATAAAACCTATGCCTTCCAGATTCTATAATAAGTGATTCTAGAAACCGGCTTCTTGGCATAAGTCAGAGTAGACACTACTGAAGGAGATCGCACACAATCTTTTATAGAATGGGATTCACCTCCTTTTTTGGGCTGCATGACTTCTTGTGACTCCCCTGGTGATCGACATAAGCCCCCGCCGTGGCTCCATCCCCAAAGACTCCACAGGCAGCACCCAAACAGGACCTGAACCCCGGACCCTCAGATCGAAAGCTGACTGGACCATCTGGGCTCTTGAAACTCTAGATGTAACCTAGAGAGGAAAATCGCAGAAAATCCCTCTGCTCTTAACATTGTTCATGCCAGACTTTGAGAATCGCAGGACCCTTCCCCTCACCCGAACGAGTGGGGGTGCTCCTTCATGAGAAGGCCTTAGCATTCTGCTTCATGGGCTTTCTGCCCCCAAGATCCTGGTGCTGCCCCTGGGAACTAAGGCATAGGAGAGGCTGCACAATTAAAGGAGAACTGTCTGAACCTCCTTTTATTGGTAAAGAGAGCTTTACCCCTTTTGGATGTACTTATCCATTCTAAACAGTCGTACATCAGAAAGGGAAACAGACTGGCTAAGAGTTTTCCCCTGGTGCTTTGGCTGATTAATATTTCAGCCACGGACCTCTGCAAAAATGCACTAGCCCAAGTATAAGCCATAGGGCTTAAACGACCAAGTCCTTCATAGCATCTGTGAGACACATTGCTTCAAATACACCAGACCCTTGCCAGGCCTACTGATCAGGCAGGACTTTCAGGTATCTCGAACCTGTTCCTTAATCCCTTGGAGTCCATATTCAAATGTAATGTACGCCACCAAAATAGTGGAGCAGACGTTAAAGGGTTAATGGACTGAGCTACTCCAACTGCAGTCAGAACTGAAAAGACATCTTGTCTTTAAAAGGAAAATCCAACCTTAACTTGCTGGATCCTTTAACATCAGTGCATTATCCACTGGACACTTGAGACTGCTCACTGAGGTGATTGCAGCATTAATAGCTTGAACCCCCCCATTTCTTTCATAGCAATGTTCCCATTCAAAATACATAGCTATGCATGAATAGGAAAAACATCTCCAGGTGGGGGAGATTCAAATGAACCCTATTAGAGGTAGATACCTCACGCGCCTGTGCTGCAGGCAACAAAAGGGTTAAGTAAGGGAGTAGATAAAACACCTGACTTGTGTGGCTACTCCCTCCCTGTTAGGATCCTCTGAAGAGGAAAAATAAGTATATTCCAATATTTGGGAAGATCTACCTGATCCCCAGCCCCCTGCACCTCAACAAAAAGGGCCCAGAGGACTAGATGGGAATCTGTTATGTTTAGTCCTACTATGGAGAGACATCATAGCAATAATCCTTTAAATGGTAGAAGAAAAAAACAGTTTCTGTGAAATACAAAGGGACAGAAGTGTTCTACCCTTGACGGCTCACCAGACTGGCCGTATTTTTCTTTTTACCTCTCAAGGGAGGAAGACAGACATTCTTTTGGAAGGGTTTTTAGTTTGTTGTATACCATTAACCCCTTAGAGGAGTTCCTGGTCCCTTTGTCACTCATGTAACACTTGCTAGGCTATAGTACAGTACAATAACTGCTATTAGTCCTAGCTATACAGTACAATGTTGTCAACAAAAGGGAGTGTGGCCGGTGTCTGATGCCGTTTCGTTACGCCCCCCCCCATGCGAAAACGCCCCCTTCCTCTTTCAACAGGGAAGTGTGTGAGTGCTGGCATCCTGGTGGCCAGTGGCGGGGGGTAAAATGGCCATGATTTTCTCAAAAAAACTTTGGGGGGGTGAGATGGTGCCCCCTACTGAACCATACCAGACCACATGCCCAAAGCACCTTGTCCCCATGATTACAACCCCCCTCATCCACACAACCCTTGACCAGTGGTTGTGGGGGTCTGTAGGCGGGGGGGTTATTGGAATCTGGAAGCTCCCTTTAACAAGAGGACCCAAGGGAAAAAAACTCTGTTCCCGCTGACTGAAGCCTCTTTGCAATGACAACTGTTATATAGCTGAGGGCGGGGCCACCCAGTCACATAAACAGGTGACCCTGTCCCCTCTGATGTTATATGACGTCACGCAACATCAGAAGGGGGCAGGGTCAACCATTTACGGCACCGGGTTGCCCCGCCCTCATCGCAAAGAGGCTTTAGTCAGTGAGAGCATCCAATGGAGGCAGAGTTTTTTCCCTTTTTATCGGGTCTTCAGATGCTGTCATTAAAGATGAATGAACATTGATGGGACAGTTTTCTTTTTTTTTTTTAATAAAGGACTTTTCCCAAATTGTCTCTTCACTTCTAAAATGTTGACACTTTTTTTGGTGAATGTGTAGGGATACAATGTACCTGATACCCATTCACATGGGGGGCCGGGATCTGGGAATCCCCTTATTAAAGGGGGCTTCCAGATTACGATAAGCCCCCTGCCCGTAGACCCCCACAACCACCAGGCAAGGGGTGTGGGGATGAGGCCCTTGTCTCTATTAATATGGGACAAGGTGCTTTGCGGGACCCCAAAGCATTCTCCCCATGTTGAGGGCATGTGGCCTGGTATGGTTCAGGAGGGGGGGCACTCTTTCATCCGCCCTTTTTTCTGCGGATTTTGGGGGGACCCATACGCCATTTTTTTGGCTCAGGCTTCAACTTGAAATCCATACCAGAACTGAAGGGCCTTGTATGGATTTTGGGGGACTCCCAGACAATTCAATTTTTTTATTTGGGTGCGGGGTTCCCCTTAATATCCATACCAGACCCGAAGGGCCTGCTAATAGACTAAGGGGGACCCATGCTGTTTTTTTCAATGATTTTATCTATATATCTATATAACTAATGTGAGGTAGTTAACACTGTCGTGAGCTAGGCGAGTACGCTTATCGGTCACGATCCCCCCTGCTGCGCTGAACGTCCTTTCTGACAGGAAACTGGATGAGGGGCAAGCCAACAGTTCGATTTCAAATTGGGCAAGCTCTGGCCAGAGGTCAAGCCTGCCCACCCAGTAGTCCAGGGGTTAATCACTCCTCAGAGCGTCCACATCGGCCGTTAACCCGATGTAGTTGGACACCTGACGGTCTAGGAGTTCCCTGATGCTGGATCCGGATGACACCTGTCGATGGGTCGGCTGAAAGAATGACCTCATATCACAAGTCACCAACACATCTTCAAACCGGCCTCTTCTTGCAGGCACTGTTGGATTGGTACCCGCAACTCCTTCTCTGGGAGTGGGAATTGCTCCTTTGCCAGCGCACGCAAAAGCAGAATGCAGCATTCCGCGAAGCAAGGCCTGGAAGTGCTCCATTCTGACAGCCATCTGTGACGGCGGTAACATTTCCGCCATTTTGTGTCTGTACCGGGGGTCTAAGTATGTTGCCATCCAGTACTGGTCCTTGACCTTTATGCTTTTTATACGGGGGTCCCCGTTAAAACACTGGAGCATGAAGGCCCCCCATTTGCACTAAACTGGAAGCGGTGTGGTGGCCTGGCTCCTGCTCATCATTCAGGATAATGTCGTCCTCTTCATTCTCCTCTCCCCATCCACGCACAACAACAGGGATCCCAGAAAGGTTTAAAGCATGCTCTTCTTGCTCCTCCTCATCCGCCCCGGCACCATCCTCCTCTGACTCCTCTTCAGACTCCTGTTGTTCACTTGTCTCAGATAGAGTAGCCCCCCCTGGGAATTCATCCAGTATTGCGACTTCCTCATCTTCCCGCTCCTGCTCCTCCACAGCTTGATCAATGACACGACGCAATGCACGCTCCATAAAGAAGGCATAAGGTACCATGTCACTGATGGCGCCATGGCTGCCACTGACCAGTTTGGTGATCTCCTCAAATGGCCGCAGAAGTCTGCATGTGTCGCGCATGAGCAGCCACTGGCGAGGTGAAAAAAAACCCCAGCTCCCCAAAACCTGTTCTGCCGCAGAGTTCATACAGGTAGACGTTAACTGCACGTTTCTGCTGGAGCAGCCTATCAAGCATATAGAAGGTTGAGTTCCATCGCGTCGGTTAATCGCAAATAAGACGTCTGACCGGCAGATTGTGTTGCCGCTGAATGTCAGCAAGGCGAGCCATGGCCGTGTAAGATCTTCTGAAATGGGCCGAGATTTTCCTTGCCTGCCGCAAGATGTCCTGGACTCCAGGGTATTTGACAACGAATCGCTGCACGACCAAGTTTAAGACGTGTGCCATGCATGGCACGTGCGTAATTTTGCCCTGTTTCAATGCACTAAGCAGATTGGCACCGTTGTCACACACCATTTTACCAACTGTCAAATTGAGCGGTGTTAGCCACTGATCTGCCTGTGAACGCAAAGCTGAAAGGAGTGCCGGGCCAGTGTGGCTCTTGGCTTCCAGGCACAACAGACGCAGCACGGCATGGCAACGACTCACCTGGCATGTCAAAAAGGTTCTGGGGAGCTTGGACGGCGCAGCGGAAGAGACGCTAGCAGCGGAAAAGGAGGAGTCAGCCGAGGAGGAGAGGGAGGAGGATGGAGTAGGAGGAGGAGGAGAAGAAGAGCCAGGCCTGCATGCAATCCGTGGCGGTAAAACCAAATCTACATGGGTGCCACGGGTTACATGCTTGACGACCGTCAGAAGGTTCACCCAGTGGGCAGTAAAAGGGATATACCTTCCCTGCCCGTGTTTGCTAGACCACGTGTCTGTGGTCAGATGTATCTTGGCACCGACACTGTGTGCCAGAGATACATTCACTTGCCGCTGAACATGGCCATATAGCTCTGGGATGCCCTTCTGTGAGAAATACTTCCTTCCTGGGACCTTCCATTGTGGTGTTCCAATGGCCACAAATTTGCGAAAGGCCTCCAAGTCCATCAGTTATATGGCAGTAGTTGGCGGGCTATCAGTTCTGACAAGCCAGCCGTCAACTGTTGGGCAAGAGGGTTATTCAGCGTCATCATTTTTTTACGCTCGAACATTAGGCCCACGGAAGCCTGCCTTTTTGCAGAAAAATGTGAGCTTGGCGTGACGGAAGGTGGAGTGGAGGACAATTGTGAGGAGAGAGGAGAAGGAGAAGTAGAAGACGAGGCTGGACAGTGAGAGCCTGGAGTGTGGCTTTGTGTGTTCCGTTGCTCCCACTGGGCTTGGTGATGGCTGCTCATGTGCCTTCTTAAGGCGGTCGTCCCTAGGTGAGTGTTGGGCTTACTGCGACTAATGCGTTGACTGCAAAGATTGCAGATGACAACGCTATTGTCAGCAGCGGACACGTTAAAAAAAGCCCACACTGCGGAGCCATGTGCCGGTGTCCTGGGAGCGCCAGATGTGACCGTACATGGTCGATGACTTGCTCATGATACATTTGCAGTCTGCTTTGTCCCTCCTGTGCAATGTAAGTTATTCCTGCTTCTCCTCCCTATCTGCTGGTCCATATCTCCCTCTGAACTCCCCTCCTCTTCCTCTCTTGTGGGCACCCACGTGACATCACTAGACACGTCATCATCAACTTCACCTTCCCCACCGCTATAAGTAGAGATCTTGGAGTAGGCAGCAACACCGGGGACCAACCTCCTCCTTGGGCTGATCTGGGTACTGTCGTCAGACTGCTGAGTGGCGGTTGTTGCTACCTCCTCTTCCTGATCCAATACCAAGAGTGGCTGCGCAACAGAAATGTTTTGATATGGATCGGAAAATAATTCCTGTGACTCAAGCGGAAGGTATGTGGTGGCAGTGGTGTTGTTGGTGGTAGTGTCTTTGGGGGTGCACATAGCAGAAAGTGAAGAAGAGGGTGCAGATCGAGAGGATGAGGAGGGTGCAGAAGAGTAAGGCTGAGTGAGCAACTTCCCACTTTGGCTCAAGCCTGTTGCTCCTGCTCTACCCCTACCACCCCTGCGGAAGGGCCTGCCTCTTCCTCTGCCTGTCATTTTTTAAATGACCCTGTGACAAAACTCTCAGTCCATATACTGATAAAGGACTGCTGCAGTATAGGGCAGCAGTCAGCAGTAGTGCACCTCAACCCTATGTATTGTGGACCTATACCAGTCCTTAAGGAATAGCAGACTGTACCTCACTTAACCCTATGTACTGTAGTACCCTATACCTTACCAGTCCTTATAAGGACCTTTGTGGAACAAGTAGGTTGTGAATGATTAGCAGACTGTACCTCAGTCCCTATACTGATAAAGGACTACTGCAGCAGAAGGGCAGCAGTCAGCAGTAGTGCACCTCAACCCTATGTATTGTGGACCTATACCAGTCCTTAAGGAATAGCAGACTGTACCTCACTCAACCCTATGTACTGTAGAACCCTATACCTTACCAGTCCTTATAAGGACCTTTGTGGAACAAGTAGGTTGTGAATGATTAGCAGACTGTACCTCAGTCCCTATACTGATAAAGGACTACTGCAGCAGAAGGGCAGCAGTCAAGTATAATATTCTTTCTATATTTGGAAGAAAGAATATTATACGTGTACAAGCCTATTACCATTCCAGTCCTGAAAAGAACCTTTGTGGACCTAATAGTAACAGCTACTGATTAAACTGACTGTCCCTCACTGCCTCACACACAGCTTCCTGCCTGTCCCTATTTAAACTGACAAAACAGAGGCTGCTGGAACAATAACTTGAATAGCACTTTTGTGGACCTAATAGTAACAGCTAATGATTAAACTGACTGTCCCTGCAGCACACAGCGTCCTGTCCCTCTCTCTACACTGACAAAAGACAGGCTGCTGCAAAAATCAGTAGCACAGCAGTGCCTCAAACCTATATCCTGAACTATACCTAACACCTATACCAGTCCTGAAAAGAACTTTTGTGGACCAAATAGCTAGCGATTTGGGTCACTGCAGTCTCTCCCTGCTCCACACAGCAACCTCTCCCTATAGTGACAGAAGAAAGAATGTAAAATGGCCGCCGGATCGGGTCTATTTATAAGTTGGGGGAATGTCCAAGTGTCCATGTGCTGTACCCCATGATGGATGTGTCATCATAGGTCAAAGTTCTTTTACACAGTAAACACGGAAGTCCGCCGGGCGAACGGCGGCAATAGTCCGCCGATCGAGCGGACGGCGAACAGCCGAAATTCACCGCAAAACGACTGCCAGGCGAACCGTTCGGCCATCCCTAATCACCAGTCTAGTATAAACCTACAGTGTAAACACACATGTCACCACAATACACATGTCACCACACATATCCCCAAAACACACATGTCCCCAAATAATAAAAAGACATTTCCCCAAATAAAAAAACACATGTCCCCTACATATGTCCCACTAAAATCACATGTTCCAATGATTATCTGCACACATATGTATGTGATCACCTGCACATATATGTACATGATCATTTGCGTACATATGTCCGTAATCACACAAACCAATTATTATACACTTAACGGAATTTTTTTTACCAAAAACATGTAGCAGAATACATTTTGGCTTAAATTTATGACAAAATTTGATTTTATTGGATTTCTTTTAAAATAGAAAAAAGAAAATATTGTTTTTTTTCAAAATTTCCGCTTTTTTTGCACTTATATCGCAAAAAATAAAAACCGGAGTCGTGAATTAATACCACCAAAATAAAGCTCCATTTGGGTACAGTGTAGCATGACCGCGCAATTGTCATTGAAAATGCGAGAGCGATGAAAGCTGAAAATTGGGCTGGGAAGGAAGGGGGCGAAAGTGCCCTGTATTGTAGTGGTTAAAGGAATATTTCATTTTTATTATTTCACTTTTTAAGCATTAATAAAATCACTGCTCCTTAAAAAAACATGTGTTTTAAGAAAATGTTTGCATTGATACATGTCCCCCGGGGCAGAACCTAGTTCCTAAACACTTTTTATGGCAATAACTTGCATGTAAGCCTTTAAAATGAGCACTTTTGGTTGTTCATGTCAGTGTCCCATAGACTTTAATAGCATTTTGCGGCTTTCGAATTTGCTACGAACGCCGCATGTTGTTCGCTGTTCGGCGAACAGACAAACACCTGATGTTCAAGTCAAACTTAAGTTCGACTTGAACATCAGGCTCATCCCTACTGACCAGTTTTACTGTCCTGCTGCTGGTCAATACTGCTGTATAGGGATGAGCTCGGTGTTCGACTCGAACGCATGTTCGACTTCAACATCGGCCGTTCGTCTGTTCGGCGAATTCAGAACTTTGTGGACCATTCGCACCAAATTCGTGTGGCCCACAATGCACAGCACCATCGCAGTGCATTGCTGGCTCGTGAATGGCCAAGTATGCACTGTGACCCCGCATGCTTGACCAATCACAGTGCCAGCAGCAAGGAGAGCCATAATTGACCACAGGCAGGATGCCTGTGGCCAATTATAGCTCAAGGGGTTTAGTACACACGCCACACTATATAAGGCCGCCAGCGCGGCGGCCTTGTGTAGTGTGTTCCGGCGTGCAGGGAAAGAGCCAGATAGGCAGGGACAGCGTGTTCTTTTCTCAGGCATCTGCAGGAGTTGTGTGCCTCCAGCACAGTATACACCTGTAGCTACTCTTTTTTGCTGGTGTTCTCTAATACAGGCATCTGCAGGAGTTAGTGGGTGTTGTTTGCCTCCAGCACAGTATATACCTGTATCTACCCTTTTATGCTGGTGTTCGCTAATACAGGCATCTACAGGAGTTAGTGGGTGTTGTGTGCCTCCAGCACAGCACAGTATACACCTATATCTACCCTTTATTGCCGGTGTTCTCTAATACAGGCATCTACAGGAGTTAGTGGGTGTTGTGTGCCTCCAGCACAGTATATACCTGTATCTACCCTTTATTGCTGGTGTTCTCTAATACAGGCATCTGCAGGAGTTAAAGTGGGTGTTGTGTGCCTCCAGCACAGTATACACCTGAAGATACCCCTTATTGCTGGCGTTGTCTGTTGCATATATTGCATATTAGCCTTTAAAATTAGCACTTTTGATTTCGAACGTTCGAGTCCCATAGACTTTAATAGGGTTCTAAAGTTCGTACAAATTTTCAGGCCGTTCGAAGGTTCTGGTGCAAACCGAACCGGGGGGGATGTTCGGCTCATCCCTACTGCTGTATCATCTATGGTCTCTTAATTCATAATGAGCTTTGAGGCATCACATAGCATTTGTGTAATTTTAATGTTGCCATAAAAAAATGCATGAAAAGACCCCTTTTCCAATGTATGATATATTTTTTTGTTCCTTTTTTAAAATTAGTACATATCCCTCATGGTTATGCCCAGCACCCATGGCCTTTTACAGTTGTTTGCCTATTAGACCTAAAATGAACAGACTTTACTAACAGAATTCACCCCCATAGATTCCAGTGGCATCCACTGTTAACTTTGGTTTCAAACAGGATTTGCTGAACCCTCAGCGATTCAAACCCAAGCAAATTCACTGATCCCTAATCCTCAATTGTTTCTGAGCTTCTAAGTTTAAAACACACCCATTTGCATTAAAACAAGATAAACATTTAAGAAGAGCATTGACAAAAAAATGGTACTCATGCTTCACTACTTTATAAGACAGGACATGAGACCTTCTCCAAAACGTGCCCAACCTGCAGAGCCTATGTTGTTTAGTGCAGTTGTGCTATCAATACAGCTTAAAGACCAAGTTGAATGCAAGTCTAAAGAGTTGTTAATGGATTTTTTGTAACCTAGTATTAAAATGATTATTTTGTTGTTTTTGTATAGACTGCACTTGTTTAATACTGCTGAAAAATAGAGAGGCTTCCACATTTACCATGCATTCATAACAATATAAGCTATATTCTGTAAAAAAGGGAACATATAAATCCTATTTTATCAAAACTTGCACACAGTGAGCCTTTTTTTGTTTTCAGTCAAACATTAAACCTTTGTATTACCAAATGCTAAAGTACAAAGAAAGAAACAGAATTTCAGAATCGAAAAACATACACATTTATGGACAAAATAGCTATTTAATGGCTCCAGGTGCTGATTTTCTACCCTTTACAATATCTTCTATTTTTCTGAGTGATTGAACTGGTTATTGTAATTTGAACTGAATGCAGCCTGAATTTACCGTTGGCTTTCAATCACTTTATGCTGGTCCAATATTATTATGCAAATGAAATTTAAACCAGAGAAGGAATTCCGAAAATGCAATCCATTACAGGATATCTATACCATAGAGTTCAATTTTCTTTTCTTGCTCTCTTTTATTTCTCTCTAGTGATTCTTTAAAGAAAGTTGACAGACATGCTGCAAATTTACATTTAAAATGATCAGATATGTCACGTCCATCAGATAGGGGAGATGCTGTGCTATAAAGACAAGCATGTCCTTAAGCTCATGTTTTAAATCCCTCTTGTTACCATCCACATCTACTAAAGAATGCAGAGGCATATTATTTAGGCATCTGACATAGCCAGATTCAAAAAGAACACATTGGCGAGAGTTCATTAATATAGATCTACATAAATTGATAAGCTGGTAGATTTCTGACGATTGCAGCAAAATGTAACAAACAAATCAACGGAATAAATGTCAGCCCTCATTAATATTGTATGACTGTAACTTACTTTGTGGAAATCAGAATTTTTATCCTTGATGTTCTGAAAATAGCTAGCTTGCTTAATCTATATTATTGGGAAAGTTGGGTTTAATGTTTTTGAAATAGCTGTTTTTAGAACATTAACCACTTTATGTCCAGTAGCTTTTCATGCCAAAAACAGAAGGTTTTAAACTAAAGTTTTATAGACAGTTCAGCAATATGAGGCAAGATGCATTCATGTATTGACTAATCACCACATTTTATTTTTGTATCTGGATAGAAAAATTATAAAGATAATAACATTAGCATTACTATAGGAATACCTGGTGACACCATCACAAACTATCATGTGAACATTTTTAATCACACTCCAATAAAAGGGAATCCTGTACATCTATGGCTTTTAAGGTGTTTCTCACAATCCAGATCTAATGTGGGCAGAAATTAAATGAAGCAGGTTTATACATCTGCCAGCACATTGTTGATATATGGAGTATCTGAAATTAGGTTGGCTGCTTTGATATCTTTAAATGTTTTTTTTTTTTTTTTTTAGGAATTAAACATGTGTTAGATATCTCTTATTTGCTTAAATGAATAATTTAATAGAATGTATATGCAAGTAAAGCAATATCTCAGGAAGTTGTCCTGGCATATTTTTCCACTCCATAATGAAATATCTGTTTGAGTGTTCATATTTTAAAAGACAGTAAATATGTTTACAATTGCCAACATGGAGATGTGTCTAATTATGATCAAAATTACGTTTTGCATTAGATATCTGGACCAAAAACTTTAAATAAAAAAACGGTTCTTGTGAAAAAACTGATTGGTTGTTAGTCGCTATTAAATTATGCTAAAATAATAAATAAATTAAGTTTTAAAAAATAAAAGGGAAAAACATGTGTGACTTGTTTGGGTTTCTGTTGCAACAGAATTGTTAAAGCTAGGGATTTACTAGCTGGGGTGCTGTCCTATCCATTTTAATAGCCAAATATAATATATATTTTATGTTCTGGTTTATAGTAACTATTTGCAATAATAACTAAAAATCAAACTATGATTTGTAGATACCTGTAGTTGCTTAGTTAAGAGATGCTCCTGGGTACATAAATTACAATTTGCAAGTGTAAGTACAGTGCCAGGTGGAATTTAAAGAATAAAGTAAATAATTCAATCTGTAGAACAGGCTCATTATGCAGAACAATCTCCTGCAGTGTTTTACTAGATTATTTTATTATCGTGTCATACTGAGGCACAGCAGGAGTTTTGAGATGGTTCTTAGCTTGAAAGTTTATATGCTGTTTACACTGTTTAGAACAAATATGTGGGTATATGTACATGTCAAACCTGACCTGGTGCCCAGAATAAGGCATACACAAGGATCCTTCAAAGGTGGTATAATAATGTAAATGGATTGTTTATAAACATTTACCATTTAAACGTGTGTATAAGATTAACAGCGGGTTTTAAATAAATACATACTTACATAGTGTACATACATACATGGATAGCATGTTTTAACATTATTATTAAAATTTAGACTTTTAGTGCAGCCAACATTTTTATTTTTGCTGCTGCTAATTTAAAGTGGTTGTAAAGACTAAGGCCGCGTACACACGCGCGGACTGTTCGCCCAACTTTGTCCGTCCAACAGTTTCGGCAAACAGTCCGCTCAAACTTAGCATGGACGGACATGGCCACACACGACGGACGAACAGTTTGCTGAAACCGTGCGCGATGACGTGAACGGCACGTACGACGGGACGAAAAATACGACGTCCTATACACTGCATTATAGCTTTCGGCGTGAAAATCCTTTCTGAGCATGCGCGCAACTTTGTTTGACGAACAAGCCTACACACGAGCGGACTGTTCGCTGAAACAAGGTTTCAGCGGACAGTTTTACGGAATTTCCGAAAAACCTTGTCCGTCCAACTGTCCGCTGAAACTGTCCGCTGAAAGCCCACACACGAGCGGACTGTCCGCCCAAACACTGTTCAGCGGACAAAGTTGGACGAACAGTCCGCCCGTGTGTACGCGGCCTTAAGGTTTTTCACCTAAATGCATTATATGCATTAAGGTGAAAGATCTTCTGTGCTACAGCTCCCTCCCAGACCCCCCCTTTTCTTACCTGAGCCCAATCTGATCCAGCGATGTGCACGAGCAAAATGGCTCCAGCCGCTGTCAATCTCCTTATTGGACAAATTGATAACAGCAGGAGCCGGCTGTCAATCAACAGCTGTGACAGGGCAGGGGGCGAGGCCGAGCCCTGTTGTCTGTGTTGATGGACAGTGTAAAACATAGATATTTATTATCTATATCAGTGACCAATGTTCACTCCCTATCTCTTTGACAATACGTTCATCTACCTTTCTCTCCGGGATGAAGATGCCATCTTTGTTCAGGCATTATTTAGAGTAAGCAAAGATTACCAAACTTATAATCATAGGGCACGCATGTCATTGCACAGGTTAAAGAGGTTCTAAAGGCTCAAGGTTTTTACACAAATGTAAAAAACCTCCACTGTGCAGCAGTTCCCCAACTCTCTCAATACTTACCTGAACCCCATCTAGATCCAGTGATGTGCACAAGAGCTTTGGCTCTCCAGGACTCTTCCTCCTCATATACTGATACTGTCAATCACAGTTAGTGAGCCAATAAGGAGAGAGAGGGGGTGGAGCTGAGCCGTGACTCTGTGTGTGAAAGGACATGCAGGGCTGCGGTTTGGGAATGAGCCTGCTGGGGTTCCCCCCATTGCAAGCTGCTTACTCTGGGGGCATTCAGCAGGAGAGCGGGGCCAACAGCACTGGCGAGGGACTTGAGAACAAGAGGATCAGGGCTGTTTTGTGCAATGCTACTGCATAGAGCAGGAAAGTTTAACCTCCCTGGCGGTATGATTATTTCTGATTTTAGGTGCTGAAAGCGGTACAATTATTTTGCATGGAAATTTGGCGTTTTATACTGTAGGCCTGCAATTCTTAGGAATAACTCCCTTAAATCTGTTCAAATAAGAGTCTAGTAGACATCCTGCGTATGATAAAGTTTATAATATAATAAATAATGATAATAAATAATAATAAAAATTATTCAATAATGTAATCAAATCCAAAAACACTGAAATTTGCTCATTTGCAGAATTGTCGCTGTCATTAGATTTAGTGTTTGATTACGAATTTCCCCACAAATTACTATCGCTCAATTCTGCAAGTGATTCTAATTTATTATCGCTGTTTTCTAGTTGGTCTAAAATCACTTTTGACATAAAGGGACACTTTTTGGTTGCTATGGACAATCTCCAAATTCCAGGCAGAAAAAAACAGTATTTATAATATAAAAGTGCATGCAGGGCACTGGACAGACCACTAGGGACAAAGGGAATGTGTATTTTTTTTATACAGTACTGTAATCTGTAAGATTACAGTACTGTATGTGTTTTGTGTATTTTTACTTTTTTGAATTTGGCACCGATCTCCGCCCCCGTGCGTCGTAACGTCACAGGGAACGGAGCTCGGCGGCACTCGGGCACTGTGTGAATCGAGCGGAGGACGGCTCGCACACACAGCGGAGGGACATCGCTGGATCCAGGGGACAAGGTAAGTAACCTCTCCCTGTATCCAGCGATGCGATCCCGATCTGGCTCAGGGTTACTGCTCGTGGTACTGAAATTGCAGCCCGAGCCAGACTCGGGATTACTGCTAGGGAGGTTAACCTGTTTGTTATTTAAAACAAAACAAAAAAAAAAAGAAAATACATTTAGAAATATCACTTTAATGCATAACCTTTGTTTTCAGTCTAATAACTGACACTTTCTGTGAGGAAACTATATATCCCACACTTCCTGGGTCTCTCTTTGTTACAGTGGTGAAGGTGCAGTAATTAGATCTGACATGGCTAGAAACAGAAAACCAACAAAAAAAATGGTACAAACCTGATTAGAATCGAACAGCCACTGTGCCATCACATCTCAGTAGTGTACCAGAAATAAAACAAAAAAAAATGGCAACTCCTAGTGACACCATATTACATAAGTTATTTACAAAGCAATTAAAATACCTCCCCAATATCTGCCTTCGTCATCCCTGGCTGGCATGCACGCACCTCCAGCCGCTGGTCCTCTGTACTCGATGTCTACCGGTGGCCCACGATCGTGGCACGGAGAGGCAAAATGGGGAAAAACCTATGTAAACAAGGCATTTTCCTGTGCTGCCTAGCAACATGACAGGGATCTACTGCTCCCAGTGGTCAGGGCAGTAATCTCTGTCATGTTCTAGTGAGCCCACCCCCCTACAGTTAAAACATGCTGAGGGAACACACTTAACCCTTTGATTGCCCCCTAGTATTTAACCCCTTCCCTGCCGGTGACATTTACACAGTAATTAGTTCATTTTTATAGCACTGATCGCTGTATAAATGCCAATGGTCCCACAATAGTGTCAAAAGTGTCCGATCTATCCGCCGCAATGTCACAGTCATAATAAAAATCCCAGATCAGCGCCATTACTAATAAAAAAATATTAATAACAATACCATAAATCTATCACCTATTTTGTAGACGCAATAACGTTTGCACAAACCAATCAATATACGCTTATTGTGATTTTTTTTACCAAAAATATGTAGAAGAATAGAAATTGGCCTAAACTGTGGAAGAAATTTGTTTTTGTTAATATTTTTTGGAGATATTTATTATAGCAAAAAGTAAAAAATATAGCTTTTTAAAAAAAATGTTGCAGGTGACTCATCAGCTGTCAGCACTAAAACATTGTGAAAAAAAAAACAGCGTGGGGTTCCCCCATCCATACCAGGCCCTTTCAGATCTGGTACAGATTTTAAACTTGCCACCTCAGTCTAAAAACGACTGTGCGAATTACTAACATTGAAAATGACAACATCACCTGTACCAAATTCTACAAGTATAGGAATCATGACCTGGGTTTGCATCTTGAGGAAGAGAGTTGGGAAACACTGCCATAACTAATGTAATTGTAATTTTTCTGTGTTTTGAAAAAAATAAATAAAAAAAAATCCAAAATGTGAAGGTGCTCCCAAATTGTGCCTTAACATTCTTATTTCCCTCATGATACCATGCCTAGATTTTTTATTGTTATTTACATACATCTAGTTTGACAAAAGCCACAAACCACAGTGGTTCAACATGTGCTATCTACCATCACTGGGTAACAATGGGTGCGTTTTGGGGGTGCAACCTCTTCCTTATAACTAAAGAAGCTCAAAGGAAGGGGTTGGACCCCCGAAACACGTCCATTGATACCCTGTGATAACAGCTAGCACATGTTGACACACTGTGTGTTTTGTGGGTTTTGAAAAAAAGTTGTTTGGAACTACAAACATTTTGTGGCATGAGATCATAAGGGTAGTTGTTATGCCTCTATGTGTATGTGGCTTCAAATTTGGGCTTTTAAAGGGGTGAGATCACCCCATACGAGAAAAGAAACATCCACACAGTCTCGGGATACTCATGTCTCATTTGGCCTTCACTTTACCAAAATGGAACTTTGTAAGTTCTTGAGTTTGGGATGTGTATCTAATGTTTTTGAACATGCCTGTTTAGCCCCAAAAATTGGAAATAATGCAAAATATACATGTTATACAAAGATGCTGGTTTGTATTAAAACCTTAAAACGCACATGTGAATATGCTTTAAGTAAATAGTTTTTTACTAAACAATGTGTGGCTTATTATTTCAAAGCTCAATACCAGTGCATTTGTTAAGTAGTTATAGTTACAGTGACAATGTGCTCTTAAAATGTGGCCATCGCCTGCAATTTTTAGTCCTCAAAAAATTATAAGAGTTGAAAAGGCATAATAGTTTTGAACTTCATGCATTAGATCCATTAAGAACAAAAACATTGTGTGTGTGTCTAGCAGACCGCCAGCATACCATAATAGTTAGCTTAAGAAGATATTGCCACCTCTTGTAGCAAATAAGGTACATGCACTATTGGAGCAAGTGGCCAAAATAAAGCACATTTGTGAACATATTAGACAGATAAGAAACACAAACAACAGTAGTTCAAATTAAATAGGTGTGCTGCCCCCTTTACCCACAAAATAATCCAGGTATGTTTGCCATAGATCTCTTGCATTTTGGGAGGGCAATCACAGGCATTTTCGAGAGACGTCATCACACCCACAGATGGCTGAGCTGCAGCCTCTTCAGCTGGGCTTGCCACTGCAGGGTTTGCATCAGTTGGCACTGTGGCAAGGTAGCTGCTAGAATTCCTTTGTAAAAAAATTATGGAGGATACAGCATCACAATACAACATGGTTGATTTTGTGTAGCACCAGGTTAATTGGGTTTAAAAACAGCCTGCAACGACTGGAGAGGATGCCAAAAGAGTTTTTAACCACCCTTCTGGCACAAGAGAGCCTGTAGTTAAATATTCTCTGCTGTGGGGTGAGGTTACTCATAGGAAACAGCTTCATAAGATGTTCCCCTAGAGCAAAGGCCTCATCTGCAACAAATACAAAATGAAGGCCCTCAACATTCTCCTCAGCAGGTGGCAAGTTTAAGGTGCCATTCTAGAGAACTCTGTCTGCATAATGACTCCTCCATCAGAGTTGTGACTATGTGACTATATGTGGCAGACACTACAGCTAGCATGACTATGCTGCAAAAGCCCTTATAATTAAAATAATATGAGCCCGGGTTGGGTGGTGGGACAATACGGACATGTTTTCCATCAATAGCACCACCACAGTTGGGAAAATCCCACTGGTGCTGGATCTGGGCTGCAACGGCCTGCCATTGCTGTGGGTTTTAAGGAAACTAAGGATTAAAAAATTTTTATAAAAATTACTACTTCTGCACATAACATTGCAAGCAGACTTGATACAAACACGGTTAGCCAACATAAGGAGAAACCTTAAATAAGTATTTAAAGACAAAAAAGTAAACTTATCTGATTCATCTTCCCCTCTGGTGGTACATTATCTAAATTTTCAAGGGGGGTGGGGGTAGATGTTTTGGACAGGTAACCCTCTCCACTTCCATGAAAGCTGTGTGCATAAATAATCTGGGATACTTTAGCCAGCCCCTCCTTACTAACACTATTGGTGGCCCAGTGGACAGGTAAGAAGTGTCATAATCTAAAAATATGGAAACACACTGTCCAAATTGCAGCACATTATGACATCCTGAAAATATATAGCACTAAATAGGAGACAAAAACTATCTGCATTACAATTTGTAGGTAATCAGGCAGGCCTTTGCACTTTGCTCTACAGAAATATGACCACCATAGAGGGATAGTGTGTATAGGTTTGCCAGTCAGTAGACAGAGTATTTGTATCTGTTGATTTAGCATGTTGGGGGGAGGGAGGGTTACAAATGAGTTTGGGCCCCAAAAAATGGTTTCTTGCACTTTGCCTGAATTGGAGGACAATGTTAATTATAGAATCAAGAAATTAATACAATACATTAGCAAACATTAACTGCATAGGATGTGATGTTAAAGGCACACACTTGCCTGAATATAGTCCTTCTGCAGGAATGAAATAATGGCTAAGCAGGTGTCTGGAATAATGAGTCCCAGAACCTGGAGGGAGATCCCAGTGGTAAACTTGAGGTCCTGGAGACTTCTCCCCCTCACCAAATACCACAAGGTGGCTATGAGCCTTTGCTCAGGAGTGATGGCAAGCCGCATGCATGTATACTGCTTCTTAATATAGGGGGCCACCAATGCCAATAGTTGGTGAAAGCAGGGGTCCATCATCCAAAGATAATTCTGAAAATCATCTGGATTATTCTCCTGAAGCTCCCGCAACAAAGGCATATGACATAATTGGTCACGATTAAGCAACCAATTTTTGGTCCAAGAAATCCTCCTTCTCCTGTTCCTGGACTGGACTTGGGTCAAAGCAATAACTCCAAGCCCAACAATAACACGTTCTCTCCTCCGATTCTGCAACATGGTTGGTTGAAGAATGGCCTTTCAGAAACAAACTGTGAAAAGCAGGAACTGAAAACCGTGAATCAACACTCACCAAACTTCTACTAACACAAAATTAGCAGAAGGAGCCCAAAGGGTCGCACATGACAATTGAACTTCCTCTTTATCGGCTCATAGTACATCTAGTACGTCACTACATTTGTGCTTGTTGGCCAAAAATTGTGTACCATTTGTATGCAAGACAAGTTCACAGCACACGCCCTTCTGACAAAAGTCTGATGCTTTGTCTGCAAAAAATCTGATCGTGTGTACAACTCTGTCTTCAGCTCAGTGTTAATTCATCCAGCAGACTTCCATTTGCTGCTTCTATAATAAACACAAAATAGAGGATGAAACACCACCATTTACTTTACTTCACATTACACATGGAACAATATGACTGTTTTGGGTGTCCCTGCTCTTTCTCAAGTTCACAAGCAAGCGTGCACCCAGGAATATCTGTGATTCCCGAATATTCACAGCTGGTGACAACAGCCATTTACCACGTGATTGCTCCATCAAATGACAGAGTGATCACTTGTAAACAAACTGGCGTTGTGTCTGGTCCCTCTCTCCCCTCTCTGTACCAATCGGTACAGTATAAGCGGAGAGTATTGCTCAGCCATCCTCAGCAATACTCATCCATCCTCAACAATACTCATCCATCCATCCTCAGCAATACTCATCCATCCATCCACAGAAATACTCATCCATCCACCCATCCTCAGCAATACTCATCCATCCATTCTCAGCAATACTTATCCATCCATCCATGCTCAGCCATCCATACTCACCCATGCTCAGCAATACTCATCCATCTATGCTCAGCCATCCATACTCATCCATGCTTAGCAATATTCATCAATCCATCCATTCATACTCAGCAATACTCATCTATCCATCCTCAGCAATACTCATCCATCCATCCTCAGTAATACTCATCCATCCATCCTCAGCAATACTCATCCATCCATCCTCAGCAATACTCATCCATTCATCCTCAGCAATACTCATCCATCCATGCTCAGCAATACTCATCCATCCATGCTCAGCAATACTCATCCATCCATGCTCAGCAATACTCATCCATCCATCCATACTCAGCCATCCATACTCATCCATACTCAGCAATACTTGTCCATCCATACTCAGCAATACTCATTCATCCATCTATGCTCAGCCATCCATACTCATCCATGCTCAGCAATACTCACCCATCTATGCTCAGCAATGCTCATCTATCCATGCTCAGCAATACTCATCCATCCATCCTCAGCAATACTCATCCATCCATCCTCAGAAATACTCATCCATCCATCCATCCTCAGCAATACTCATCCATCCATTCTCAGCAATACTTATCCATCCATCCATGCTCAGCCATCCATACTCACCCATGCTCAGCAATACTCATCCATCTATGCTCAGCCATCCATACTCATCCATGCTTAGCAATATTCATCAATCCATCCATTCATACTCAGCAATACCCATCTATCCATCCTCAGCAATACTCATCCATCCATCCATCCTCAGCAATACTCATCCATCCATGCTCAGCAATACTCATCCATCCATGCTCAGCAATACTCATCCATCCATCTATCCATACTCAGCCATCCATACTCATCCATACTCAGCAATACTTGTCCATCCATACTCAGCAATACTCATTCATCCATCTATGCCCAGCCATCCATACTCATCCATGCTCAGCAATACTCATCCATCTATGCTCAGCAATGCTCATCCATCCATGCTCAGCAATACTCATCCATCTATGCTCAGCAATACTCATCCATCCATGCTCAGCAATACTCATCCATCCATGCTCAGCAATACTCATTCATCCATCCATGCTCAGTAATACTCATTCATCCATCCATGCTCAGTAATACTCATTCATCCACCCATGCTCAGTAATACTCATCCATCCTTCCATACTCAGCAATACTCATCTATACTCAGCCATACTCATCCATCCATGCTCAGCCATCCATACTCAATCCATACCCAGACATCCATACTCAGCAATACTCATCCATCCATCCATGCTCAGCTATCCATACTCATCCATGCTCAGCAGTACTCATCCATCCATCCATACTCAGCCACCCATACTCATCCATACTCAGCAATACTCATCCATCCATACTCAGCAATACTCATTCATCCATCTATGCTCAGCCATCCATACTCATCCATGCTCAGTAATGCTCATCCATCCATGCTCAGCAATACTCATCCATCCATGCTCAGCAATACTCATCCATGCTCAGCAATACTCATCCAGCCATCTATACTCAGCAATACTCATCTATCCATCCAGTCTCAGCAATACTCATCCATCCATCCATGCTCAGCTATCCTCATCCATCCATCCATCCATACTCAGTCATCCATACTCAGCAATACTCATCCATCCATACTCAGCAATACTCATTCATCCATCCATACTCAGCCATCCATACTCATCCATACTCAACAATACTCATCCATCCATACTCAGCAATACTCATCCATCCATCCATGCTCAGCAATACTCATCCATCCTTCCATACTCAGCAGTGCTCATCCGACCTCAGCCATACTCATCCATCCATCCATGCTCAGCCATCCATACTCATCCATGCTCAGCAATACTCATCTAGCCATACATACTCAGCAATACTCATCCATCCATCCATGCTCAGCTATCCATACTCATCCATGCTCAGCAATACTCATCCATCCATCCATACTCAGCCATCCATACTCATCCATACTCAGCAATACTCATCCATCCATACTCAGCAATACTCATTCATCCATACTAATCCATGCCCAGCAATACTCATCTATCCATGCTCAGCAATACTCATCCATCCATCCATACACATGCATGCTCAACATACTCATCCATCCATTCATGCTCAGCAATACTCATCCATCCATCTTCAGCCATATCCAGCCATCTTATCCACACTCAGCCATACCCACCCAGCCATACTCAGCCATACCCAGCCAACCCATCCATACCCACCCATCCATACTCAGCCATCCACAGCCATCCTATCCATACTCAGCCATCCACATCCAGGGTTCAGCCATGTTTAGCTATCCCCATCCACAGCTCATCCATGCCACTACAGTGCCTCAAAGTCTAATAGGTAGTCAAATTAGATTTGACATTTATACCCCTAGAATGCCTGATGGTGCTCCCTGCATGTTGGGCCACTGTATGTGGCCAGGCTGTGTAAAAGTCACACATGTGGTATTACCATACTCAGGAGGAGAAGCAGACAATGTTTTGGGGTGTAATTTTTGGTATGTACATGCTATGTATACAAAAGACTTGATATGCCTCATAGATTATACATTGGGGTGTTTTCTTTCCCTAATGGGGTCATTTTTTGGGAGTTTTTATTGTCCTGGTGCTCCAGGGCCTTCAAAATTGCAAGTCGTAAAATTGCAAGTTGTAGTCAAAGAATTAGATGTGTAATTTATGCTCCTAGAACGCCTGAAGGTGCTCCCTGCATATTGGGCCTTTGTATGTGGCCACGGTATGTAAAAGTCTCACACATGTGTTATTGCCAAACTCAGGAAGAGTAGTAGAATGTATTTTGGGGTGTAATTTGTGATATGCATATGCTGTGTCTGAGAAATAACCTGCTAATATAACAATTTTGTAAAAAAAAAAAAAAAAAAAAAAAAAAAAATCTTGACGTTGCAAAGAATTGTGGGAAAAAATTACATCTTCAAAAACCATGCCTCTTTCTAAATACCTTTGAATGCCATTTGAGGGTATTTGTACTGTCCTGGCTTGTTAGGGTCTCAAGAAATCAGACTGTCAGTACTTCAGGTGTGATCAATTTTCAGTGATTGGCACCACAGCTTATAGACTATATGACTCCATGCACACTAGAGCTCATAAACTGCAGTTTATGGGAGTTTTATTTATTTTTTAAAAGCC
Organism: Lithobates pipiens; assembly: GCF_037356315.1. Taxonomy (NCBI): domain Eukaryota; kingdom Metazoa; phylum Chordata; class Amphibia; order Anura; family Ranidae; genus Lithobates; species Lithobates pipiens. The sequence continues at coordinate 369,557,522 of NW_027507764.1, forward strand.
CATAAACTCCACTCTATGTTAGCCTATGTGTCCATGCACACATGGACGTTTTTTAGCTTTAATGAGCAGTGGAGTTTATGGCTCCATACACACTGAAGCTCAAATAAAGCTTTTTCTGGATGCCAAATTGCTGGCAGACAACGCTGGTTGAAAAACTTGCTTTTAACAGCGCTTTGTACTAGCGTTTCTGAGTCTTATTAGCGTTAGCGTTTATGGGCATTTTCAATAAAAATACACAGAGGACACTCCAAAAATCCAACAGTGCATTCCAAACTCCCATTCCAAACTTTTTCTGAACGCCAGAAATTCACGTTCAAAGTGCCGTTTTTCACCGCCAAAAACGACAAACACCGATAAACGCTCATAAACGCTCATAAACGCTCATAAACAAGCTTTAATTAGTGTTCGGCATTACATTTTTTCAATGCATTGTGGGAGTTTGGAATGCACTGTGGGATTTTTGGCACTTTGAACGCTCATAAGCGCTCATAAACGCTAGTACAAACGCCAGCGTTTTCTGCCAGCAATCTGGCGTCCAGAAAAAGCTTTTTTGAGCTTCAGTGTGCATGGAACCTATAACTTTCATGCAGACCAAATAATATACACCGATTTGGATTATTTTTACCAAAGATATATAGCAGTATAAAAATTGGCCAAAATTTATGAAGAAAAATTACTAATTTTCTAAGTTTTATGACAGAAACAAAGAAAATTTTATTTATTTTTTTACAGAATTTTTGGTCTCTTTTTATTTATAGCACAAAAAAAAAAAAAAAAAAAAACAGCAGTGATTAAATACCACCAAAATAATCAGCCCCGAACAGCTGCAGCCACCAATGACCTGTCATTATAGTGAACAGGATCGCCAGCAGCAACTAGCTACTCACAGCATCAGCAGAAATCAGATGTTTTTTCTATGAGAAAGTCAATGTATCAAGTGATGAAACGTGTCAGTGGTGGGGCCACGGGATATCATCACGCCTGGAAGTCCAAGGTTGGCCATCCTTAATGGGGCAATTTGAATGTTAAAAGGGCAATTTTATCTAGTGCACTGGATGTTTGAGTGCACTTTTTTGTGAGTAGTTTTTATACTTTCTGGCTAATAAACTATTAATCACTTCAGCCCCGGACCATTTTGCTGGCCAAAGACCTGACCACTTTTTGCGATTCGGCAATGCGTCGCTTTAACTGACAATTGCGCGGTCATGCGACGTGGCTCCCAAATAAAATTGACATCCTTTTTTTCCACAAATAGAGCTTTCTTTTGGTGGTATTTGATCACCCCTGCGTTTTTTATTTTTTTGTGCTGTAAATAAAAATAGAGCGACAATTTTGAAAAAAAATGCATTATTTTTTACTTTTTGTTATAATAAATATCCCCCAAAAATATATAAAAAAACATTTTTTCCCTCAGTTTAGGCCGATGCGTAGTCTTCTACATATTTTTGGTAAAAAAAAATGCTCAAAAGTTATAGCGCTTACAAAATAGGGGATAGTTTTATGGCATTTTTATTAATATTTTTTTTTTACTAGTAATGGCGGCGATCAGCAATTTTTATTGTAACTGCGACATTATGGCAAACATTTTTGACAAATTTTTGGGACCTTTGTCATTTATACAGCAATCACTGCTATACAAATGCAGTGATTGCTGTGTAAATGACACTGGCAGTGAAGGGGTTAACCAGTGGGTGGCAGTGTAGGGGTTAAGTGTTCCTAGGGGTGTGTTACTAACTGTGGGGGGGGGTGGGCTTTCTTTTAGTGAACACTGATCTCTGCTCCAATCACATGGAACAGAGATCAGCGTCACTTGTTGCTAGGCAGAACGGGGAGATGCTGTTTACAATGGCATCTCCCAGTTCAGCCACCCCGTGAGACGATCGCAGCTATGCCCACGACCGGACTCACGGGGCTCGCGATGGCAGGGCGGCATTTAAAATTGGACGTACCTGTATGCCAATATGCCTGCCCTTGCCATTCTACCGATGTACATCGGCGTACGCTGGTCGGGAAGTGGTTAAGTGTTTAATATTGCACCATGAGAGTCTATCTATTCATTTTTTTTTCTGAAAGGGCTGGCTTTTAAGATGTATGGTGATCTAAAAATACCAATAGATCTTTGAAGAACCATTGCTAAGATATAACCCAGATTGCTGGAAAAGCGCATATTGATCTCATTTGAGTGTGGGTCATTCCTTGAGGTAAGTGGTAGTAATGGGAGGTGGTGGTACACAGTGGTGGAGAACTTCTGCATTTTTGGAGCATGCATGAAACATGCAGTTAATTATGCATTGTAATCAATGAGGAGACACAAAGTTTAAGAAAAAGAGTTTGGAGTTTGGAGGACTTTTTGCGCGGTTACTGATATATTGGTTTTGGAGGATTTTTGATATTTGGTCACATTTATAATTTTTATAGTTATATGAGATTGCAAATCTATTCTATATATACAAGGCTTTTTTTCTCAGAGAATAGATGCAGGAACTCCGACCTTCACCCTTTGTTACTGCTCCCTACCCGCCCCTAAGCGCCGTTCCTTGGTTCCACCTTCTGCCAACCTCTCAGTGCCACCCATTTTAGAGAATACTAAAGCCCCGTACACACGAGAGGACTTATGTCCGACAGACTTCCGAAGGAGTTCCGTCGGAGTTCTGCTGGAATTCCGACGGAGTTCTGACAGACTTTTCGGCTGAGCGGACTTGGCCACACACGATCACACTAAACTCCGACGGATTCGAACGTGATGACGTACGACTCGGCTCAAATAAGGAAGTTCATAGCCAGTAGCCAATAGCTGCCCTAGCGTCGGTTTTAGTCCGTCGGAGTAGCATACACACGAGCGGATTTTTCGAAGGGGACCGGGTCCGGCGGAGTTCCTTCGGAAAAATTTGAAGCATGTTCCATATTCTAAAGTCCTTCGGACTTTGGCGAGTCAAAAGTCCGTTGCAGCCCACACACGATCGGATAGTCTGACGGACTCAGTCCTTCCTTGTGTACGCGGCATTAGTATCATTTTTGCTACTAAGTGATTTGCAGGGAATTCGTTAATGATAACAAAGAAAGACAGTAAAATAGATCCCCTGCAGTGGGCAACAATAGACCTTACCCCAGCAACAGTAGACTCCCACCCCCAGCAATGATAGACCTCACCACAGCAAAAATTGAGCCCCCACAACAAAATACCACCCCAGCAACAATAGACACTTGGCAGCAACAGATGTCCCAGCAGACTGCATCAATACACCCTTCAGGGGGCAGCAACAAAATACCTCTCCCCTAACAGTAGATCCCTCCCAGCAAAAATTGCTCCCCCAGAAACATAAGACTAGCAACAATGGACCTCCACACAAAAATAGATCATCAGTGACAATAGATCCCCTAGCAGCAAGCATTGATAGACCCTCCAGCACACCCCAGCACTCCTTGCATACATTCATTTCTGGAGGTGCCGGAACTGCATTCCCCCACATTCCTGCTGAAAAAAGAATATATATATATCTAACTATGGTATTTAAACTGGATACAAAGTAATCCCAACAATCAATCTAATGCATATATGAGATAGCAGCGTCAACAAGCTGTGAGAAATTCTTCATAATTTACAAAACATGTAAGATTAAAATCTCCTAAAGAATCATAGTTTTCATTTAAACCTAACAAATGCAGGGAGGATAATTGGTAGACCCACCTCACTACTCTTTTTCTGAATTCCACGACCCTATCTTCATCCCTTTTCAATTTAGGAACTTCTTCCAAACCATAACTTTTCGAAGTCACTATTCTTATGTCCCTTCTCCTAAAAATGTCTGGGAACCAGTAAATGTGTTGGTTTAAACCTAATGGATGACCGAAGCTGAGCCAATCTGTCTTTCACTTTCTGTGTAGTTTCCCCCACATATATTAACCTACATGGGCAGATCAATATATAAATCACAAAACATGATTGGCAGGTCAGATGTTGTCTAAAAGCAAAGCTTTTACCAGTCAAAGGGCGTACAAATGCATTTCCCTTAATGATCAGAGTACATTGTATGCACTCCAAACAGGAAAAAAATAATTCCCTGTTTTAGTGTCCAAGAAATGTCCTTTTTTTGTACTTGCGGAGATAAACAAAATTTCAATTTCACAAAGGCATCACAAAAACTGTGATTTATTTTAAAAGCATGCAGAGGTAATTGTTGAAATTCCTAAGACCTCTTTCACATTGAGGCAGTTTTCAGGTGCTTTAGCACTAAAAATAGCGCCTGTAAAGCACCTGAAAATCGGCTTTTATGCCTCCCCAGTGTGAAACCTCGAGTGCTTCTGCACTGGGGTGGTGCGCTTGCAGGATGGGAAAAAAAGTCCTGCAAGCAGCATCTTTGGGGTGGTATAGGAGCGCTGTATACAGCTTTAATGTGGGGATACGCATTCATAAGTATGCACCAATTCTTTTAATTATGTCAATATCTTCTTATTATATTCAGGAAAATGAGTACTGAAGGGAATCCATTTAGTTTTAGTTTTACTTTTCATAAGCTTCAACTTCCTTTCCTTTCCCAACACCCCTAATGCTTATTTTCTTGTTCCACTAAATCATTTGGATATCCCCTTGTTAGAAAGTTATCATCTCCTGCAACCTACCTCTACTTTCTGTGAGTCTCTTCAGTGAAAATGTGGTACACTCTCAGAAATTGACTCTTCACAATGTATCAAAATGTGCGTGCTGAATAAAAGCTGCTGAATAGCAGCAATTGGTTCTTACCCAATGGTTTTGTGTAAATGTCAGTGTGCAACATCCCATCTTTTTGTATACATAGCATCTAAAAAGGTAATTTTTTCATCATCCACATTTAAGTTAGATCAAACCTTTATAGTTCCTCATTAAAGGATATCAGGGTTCCAATGCTGCCATGTTATTACCTAAAGACATTATCAATGAAGCACCACCAAACCCTATAGTGTCTGGTTAACACTTTATAGGAATAAATGAATGTTGTCTCAAATTGATCAATAAATTTCCCTGTGAACAATGGGATGACATAGGAACTCATTGCAACCCCTCTACATTGTAGGTAAAACAACTCCTCAGAGATTAAATAGTTCTTAAACAAAATCACTTCAAACAACTCTCCAAATCAATACACGTGTTCCTTGGTATATAATTCACTAGCTACCATCAATTTTAATGCAGAATCAATCACTTTCACTTGATCAATTGATGAATATAAAAGTGACGTATCCCATGTCACTAGGGATAAAACAGATGCATTATCAGATAGCTCTTTCAGTCATTTACCAAAGTCACTGGTGTCCTTGATGTACTGTATGTCCTTGTCCTCTGCACCGAAGGTGCCACCAGCATATCCAAATATTTAGCTATAGGCACAAAAACGGACTCTTTCCCCAAAACTATTGGGCGACCCAAGGGAGTTATAAAGTCTTTATAGAAGTTTGGTAAAATGTACAGCATGGGATCTGTGGATGATCAGTCTGCAAATAATGAAGAAGGTATTTAGTAATCTTTCTTGCTCAGGCCTTTTTAGGACAAACCTTTATCTGCATTTTGATTACCTAATTTCTTGTATACCAAGGTATCTGTTAGTTGTTGAAGAATCTGTTTCCTATATGTCACATCGTCCATTATCACTAGGTAACCCCCTTTTTTTCCAGGCATTTTCCCTTTTATACTGAAATGTCTCTTGTGAGCTGCTATTGCCATGTGTCTTAAACTATTATAGCCATGTATAGCTGCTATTACCCCTTCACTAGAGATGGGCCAAACACCCCCTGGTTCGGTTTGAACCAGAACAGCCGAACATTGCAAAAAGTTTGTACCCAAACACCGAATCCCATTGGAGTCCATGGGACCTGAACTTGAAAAATCAAAAATCCCCATTTTGAAGGCTTATATGCAAGTTATTGACCATAAAAAGGGCATGGGGCCCAGCTACTGCCCTGGGGGACATGTATAATTGCAAAAAAAAAAAAAAAAACTGTTTTAAAGGAGCAGTGATTTTAATGATTCTTAAAGTGAAACAAGAAAAATTAAAAATTCCTTTAACCACTTCAGCCCCGGAAGGATCGACCCACTTCCTGGCCAAGCCATATTTCACGATATGGCATTGCATCGCTTTAACTGACAATTGAGCGGTCATACGATGCTGTACCCAAACAACTTTTTTTTCCCACAAATATAGCTTTCTTTTGATGGTATTTGATCACCTCTGCGATTTTTAGTTTTTGCGCTATAAACAAAAAAAAGAGCGAATAAAACACTATTTTTTACACACTTATTTGCTGAAGAAATTTGCAAACTGACACACCAAGTCCTGGAACTGTCTTTGCATGTAAGTGCACCTCCAGCAGTAAAGCAGGAGCCAGAGCCCAAAGTTAACCCACCTGACCGTTTTACTGGTGACCCCCATATGTTTTCCAACTTTAAAAATAGTTGTATGCTATACTTTAAGCTTAAGCCACACTGGTTCTGAAGCACAGCAGGTCAGCCTGATTATTACATAGTTGTAGGGGGATCCCCAGTTTTGGGCATTTAGTCTTCCCACAGATGACCCAGTCAGAGTGTCAGTTGAAGCCTTTTTCAAAGCCTTAGGTTTACTGTATGATGATTCTGACTGTGCCCATTCAGCTGAAGCTAACCTTAGGTTATTACATTAGGATAAATGCACCGCTGAACAATACTGTTCTAATTTCTGACGCTGGGTACCTGACTCTGGATGGAATGACCCAGCTCGAAGAATCCAGTTGAGGTTAGGTTTATCAGACTCCATCAAATACTTCTTAGTACACTACCCTGAATCAAAGTCTTTAAATGAAGCCATGCAAGTAGCCATCCGTACAGACAGGCGTTTACAGGAAAGGCATACAGAGAGGTTTGTTTCTTTGCTCCCTAGTACGCTGTCCACCTTTTTTTCATTTCCTGAGCCCTCTCAGCCTCCCCAGGAGGATGAGCCCATGCAAACTGGCGCTACCCATTTATCCTCTGGGGAAAAGGCTAGAAGGAGATCTCAGGGTCTCTGATTATATTGTGGCAGCCACGCTAGCTGTCCTAATATGCTGAGAAACGCCAAGAGTCTCGGGTGGGGTCTTCTTCTATAGACCATACCGTGTCTGTTTCACTCAGAGATGGCTTATTTTTTCCTGCACAACTTAGTTCTGCCAAATTTTCTCACCACCTCTCTGCTTTCATTGATTCTGGTGCTGCTAGCAATTTCATTGATAGGAACTTAGCACACAGTCTACAGTTTCCAGGGATTAAAGTGCACAGACCTTTCTCAGTCTTAGCCATTGATAACTCTCCCTTGTCCATGGATCTGGTGACTTTGTGTACAGTACCTATTACCCTGACCATTGGGGCATTTCACAGGGAGAGAATCAGCTTCTACCTGATCTCATCTTCTGCGTATCCCCTTATAGTTACATAGTTACATAGTAGGTGAGGTTGAAAAAAGACACAAGTCCATCAAGTCCAACCTATGTGTGTGATTATATGTCAGTATTACATTGTATATCCCAGTATGTTGTAGTCATTCAGGTGCTTATCTAATAGTTTTTTAAAACTATCGATGCTCCCCGCTGATACCACCGCCTGTAGAAGGGAATTTCACATCCTTGCCACTCTTACAATAAAGAACCCTCTACGTAGTTTAAGGTTAAACCTCTTTTCTTCTAATTCGAATGAGTGACCACGTGCCTAGTTAAATGCTGTCCCTTCCGCAAAAAGTTTTTTCCATATTGTGGGGTCACCAGTACGGTATTTCTAAATTTAAATCATATACCCTCTCAAGCATCTCTTCTCCAGAGAGACTAAGTTCAGTGCTCGCAACCTGTCCTCCAGACCCTTTATTAGCTTTGTTGCCCTTCCTTGTACTCACTCCATTTCCAGTACATCCTTCCTGAGGACTGGTGCCCAGAACTGGACAGCATACTCTGAGTACTGCTGGACCAGAGTCTTGTAGAGCGGGAGAAATATTGTTTTATCTCTGGAGTTGATCCACTTTTTAATGGATGCCAATATTCTGTTTGCTTTTGTTAGCAGCAGCTTGGCATTGCATGTATATACTTGGACCCCCAGGTCCTTTTCTATCCTAGATTCCCCAACAAGTTCTGGATTCTTAGATTCTCCCAGTGTATAGATTGCATTCATATCTTTGCAACCCAAATGCATTATTTTACATTTTTCTACATTAAAACTCATTTGCCATTTGGTTGCCCACCCCATTAATTTTTTCAGATATTTTTGCAAGGTTTCCACATCCTGCAGAGAAGTTATTGCCCTGCTTAGCTTAGTATCTTCAGCAAATACAGAGATTGAACTGTTTACCCCATCCTCCAGGTCATTTATTAACAAATTAAATAGGATTGGTCTCAGCACAGAACCCTGGGGGACCCCACTACCCACCCCTGACCATTCTGAGTACTCCCCATTTATCACCACCCTCTGAACTCACCCTTTGAACCTAGTTTTTAATCTATATACTCACCTTATGGTCCATGCCAACAGGCCTTATTTTGTGCAGTAAACAAGTATGGGGAACCGTGTCAAATGCTTTTGCAAAACCCAGATACACCATGTCTATGGGCCTTCCTTTATCTAGATGGTGACTCTTCTCCTCACAGAATGATTCTTCATGAATCCATGCTGATTACTGCTAATGATACTGTTCTCATTACTAAAGTCTTGTAAATAGCCCCTTATAATTGTAATTGTCCCTTGTAATTACCAGGGATGTATTTTGGGTCCTTTTAAAATATTGCTGCTACATTGGCTTTTCTCCAATCTGCTGGTACCATTCCAGTCAGTAAAAATTAGGAACAATGGTCTGGCAATTACATGACTGAGTTCTCCAAGTACCCTCGGGTGCAAGTCATCTGGTCCCGTGATTTATTAATGTTAAATTTCCCAAGTCTTATTTTAATTCTGTCCTCTGTTAACCATGGAGGTGCTTCCTGTGATGTGTCATAAGGATAAACTTATCTTGGGGTATCCCTAGCTTAAACTTCACAACCTGCACATAGATTGGGCTGCAGAGGAGATTGGGTCCTAGTCCCAGACTTGTATAAAGAATTGCATTAAAACTGCTTACCAGGTTGCCCATGTATAACTCTTGTGTGGCCAGTACCAGTCACGTGCCTTTATTACAGTCCTATTCAGATCCTGATCATGACAACATTTTCAAATGTGACTACAGTTTACATAACCATGTGCCTTTATATGACTCTGTTATAACAAAAGACGCTTACAAGTCTATTGAATTATCTACAGGTCACTTCTTCAGCCAATTGCCACAGCCTGAACTCTCTCCTCCTAGAAACCAAGCTTATCCATTGTCTTGTAGCTTTGAGCCCTGTTTGGAAACTTCCTATAAGTCCTCAGAAGTACCCTGGATTACCCTTACCTTTGCCTGTTACTAAACTCCCTTGAATTTCCACAAGTTCCACTGTCGCTACACTTGGGGATGCGATTCAGACAGTTGCTACGCCTGGCAAAGCGATTCAGACAGTCTCTATACCTGGCGATGCGGCCCAGTCAGCCACTGCATCAGTTATGCCAGCCCAGCCCATGCCCATTGAGCTTCCTGCTTTTTCTTATTCAGGACTTTCTGTAACCTGGCCTCACCCTAATTCTACTACACCCATTCTGACCTGTCTAAGAGGTTTAATCCACCCTTTGGATAAACTACCTCATTCCGCCAGGTGGGGCTTTCAACCTTTTTGTTCAGGGCTCTCTGTATTCTGCTCATGTTTCAGCTGTCCGGCTTGACCCCTGTGACAAGTCCCCTGCTAACCAGCCTGACCCTATGGATCCACGGACCTCTGCCCAGTCTGATGGCCCCGTGCTGGATGTATAACTTGTCTTTGAGGGTCTGGGGGCTCCTCCTCAAAGGGGGTGGGGGTTATGTCAGGATCACTTAGTGCTCCTGCTCCTCATTCCAACATCCAGGTGTTTGCTGTTGCATTCTCTCTGTCTGTGTTCACCTGCGAGGTGATTGATCTGGTCAGTCACCTGTTATAAGCAAACCGAAGACTCTATCCCTTGCTTGTGATAGAGACAGAATTAGCTGCATTGTTCCTGATCAAGCCTTCTGTTTGTCGGCCCTGGTTTGCTATTGGATTTCCCTGTGTATGACCTGGATCCGATATTGGACTTTTCCCTGAACCCAGCCTGCCTTTTACCTAGACTGTCATTGGATTGGATATTGGACTATTCCTTGAACTCAGTCTGCCTTTTACCTGGCCTGTCATATAACAATGCTATCTGTCTGCTAAACTGCAAGTAGTCTGTTGTTTGCTCTGTTCGCGTCTGCCCTGGTGTGGGGGCCAGGCACTATAGCATTTTGTATAAGTCCTGGGGGCAACCAAGTATTGGTAGGCTTGCTCGCCTTAAGCACACAGTAGCTAGCTATAGTGTCTGACCACCCGCATTGGGGTAGAGGTGACATTTCTGACAATTAGTTAATGCCATTTTGGTTATTTGGTTTTGGCGAGTTATCTTTGGGTCTGATCCACTGGTCCTGTGATATAAAAGATGGACAGTAGTCCGGAGCAGGGAGTGAAGAAGAGAGTAGAGTGGAGAGGGGAGTAGGTGGGGGTAGTGGATAGAGAAAGAGAGCCCCCCCCCCCCAAGTAGAGAGGCCCAGTACCTGTAATAGAACCCTGTAAGGGAGAAGATCAGAGAGCAAAGGTCACCAAGGTCTTGGGTGCATCCCCGAAGATTCCAGCACTGGGAAATGCCACTGATAGATCATATTCTTCATACATGGACTCCCCCTTTACAGGTATGCCAGGGCCACACACAGTCTGAGTTAGAAGTAAGGATGTAGGAACATTTTAGTGCATGCATAGAGTTCATGGTGGTTGCACAGCAGGACCCCATGCAGTTACTGGGAGTGAGGTAATAGTGATATGCTGGGTGGATGTGGACAAGGCTCAGTGTGTCCCACCTAAATGCAAGTTACAGAAAAGGTGCACATTGTCATGGGGACCCAAGAGTTAGCTGGAGAACCTTAAAGTTCAGCATCCCCCACAGCGGCATTAGCCTGGTCCCAGGGCATTGATAAAAATAGCACAGAAGAAAGGTACCCCATGTGTAAGAGAGTGATCCCATCCCAAGTGCCTAGCGTAGCCTACTCCAGGACTAACCTTCTCATGTGACCCAGACTTGATGCTGAATGAGCTAATGGGAAAACATAGATGAAAGGTTCATTTTCAGCCCTACATCACCTACATATTGGATCTGGGGGTTGTTTAGCTCAGTGGGTCCATTCTCCAGTCTGAACTGTAGCTAAGGGCTTGCTGGTCCACTTTTATCAAACAAAACAGGACATGAAAATATCAAGCCACCTGGCTCTCCTTTCAGAGGCTCTGCTAGTCTTGACATCATCCTTTCAGACCCAGCTCTCTCAGCTCTCTGGGCTCTCCTAGACTCACCTGTAGGAGTGGGCAATGCTACTCACAGAACAGGGTCACTTGTCCGGCACATGGAACACATTTACTCATGCCAAGCACCGTGTACACTTGAACAAATAAACTGGACTCCGTGCATGCACTTAATTAACTTTTCCTCTTCATACCTATGCCCAGGCTGAGGACCTTGGTGGTGCAGATCTGCTCCTGTTGCTATGGGAGAGGAATCGCTGCAGAAGCAGTGTCGTTTCTCATCTGCCACATGAACACGCTTAACAAAAGGTTGCTTGCCAAATCTGCATTACCCTTGGTAATCACTGTAGCTTCACACTGTGTTAACTCTTTCTACTGCCGGCAAAACGCCGCTATTGCAGGCAGTTTTAACTCTTTTTTTGGCCGCTAGCGGGGCTTAAAATCATGCGCCTCAAATCCAACAGTAAAACACTGCTAAAAATAGTGGCGTTTTACCGCCAGCTCTGTGGGAGGCGCAGTGTGAAAGGGGTCTTAAGCCAGGCGAAGGCAAAGTTTCATAAGCTTTACTTGAATAATGAGGCTGATGAGAATCATAAGATAACAGTTCAACAATAAGTTCAGTCTTTCTTAACATCCCTAATCCCCAACTACAAGCTTGTGGCTGCCCCAGCATACCTGTACAGGAAAGAGTCCATTCTTGTCAGTGTCCCTGGTTGGCATCCTAACAGAGGACTGCAAGTCCCAACAATTCTCCTACACCTGGAAGGCTTCAGGATAGAGGTTTGTATCAGCTTTGCTGGAATTAGGAGAGAAGCACTCTCCCATACCTTGCTGATGTCTGTGTCTTTCCTTCCCATGCAGCAGGCAGTGCACTGTGAGACTACATGGCTCAGCAGCAGTTTCCCATACAGGCTCTCCGGATGATTGCTTGGCTGAACAGATTACATATTCAGCTGATAGCCTTTCCTTCTCCCAGTTGGCTGGTACTCCTGTGAGCAAAGTTTCCCTCCTGAGTTTATAAGCACTGTGAAGGGGCAAAGCCCAGCAGGAAGCATGCCAAAAAAGACCTGGGAAACAAGTTAACTCTTTCTCTCCTGGCTGGGTCATTACTAGTGATGTCCAGTTCATGAACGAATCGTTCTTTTGAATCGATTCTTTTCAGTGAACTGGATGAATCGATTCATCTGACTGAACTGATTCGTTTGAAACAGTTTACTCTGCACTCAGTACATAGCAGAGCAGGCCTGGTAATATGATCCTAGAGTGAGAGAGCTCCGCCCCTCCCTGCAACCAATCAGCTGACTCAAAGCACTCAGGAACTGGATACAAACTTAAAACAAGAGTCAGGAATACACAGCACACTGAGTTAAAGAATCATACAAGTTACCGAGTTAAAGAATCATACAAGTTACTGAGTTAAAGAATCATCCAAGTTACCGAGTTAAAGAATCATACAAGTTACCGAGTTAAAGAATCATATCAGTTTTTAGAACACAGTACACTGAAAGAACCATGAGTCACCACCAGTAAAACAATACACTAAACCAATGAGGTAGCAGCAGTGATCAGGTGGTACGGACAGCCTAAGGCCCTTTCACACTCATGCGACTTGTCCTGCGACTTGAGACTGCAAAGTCACATGACAAGTCACACCCCATGATTTCCAACGAGTTCAGTTCATATCTGTGCGACTTCAAAGTAGTTTTTGTACTACTTTTGTCTGACTTTGATGCGACTTGTGGCAGAGACCTCAAGGATTACACAGACATTGCTTCAAGTCGTGGCAAAAATCATGGCAAAAGCACTTCACTTTCAAGTCGCACAAGTGTGAAAATAGCCTTAACGATTGAATTTTACTACCAGGGGTACTTCGCCCATGGTAGTGGTAGTAAAATCTGATCATCATTCCTGCGCATGCGCTGTAAAGACTACGGGCAAATCTGATGGCTAGCAATGTTAACTGTGAAGTTGGCCCATCAGAATGCAGTTCACATGCACAAAAACCCACTTTTCATTTAGGCTCCATTTCCACTTGTGCAACTTGTCCTGCGACTTTGTACTATGATTTCCAATGAGTATTATTCGTATCTGTGCGACTTCAAAGTAGTCCCTGCACTACTTTGGTCCCACTTGGATGCAACTTGAGATCCATAGACCTCTGGAATACACAGGCATTGCTTTAAAGTCGCATCAAAATTGTGTCAGAATTGTGCAACTTTCAGGCTGCGTTAGCCTGAAAAGCCTGAAAGTTGCACGATTCTGCCACGACTTGAAGCAATGCCTCTGTATTCTGGAGGTTTATGGACCTCAAGTCACATTAAAATGGGAGCAAAGTAGTGCAGGGACTACTTTGAAGTCGCTGTGACTTGAAGTCGGACAGATATGAATGGTACTCATTGGAAATCGGGTACTTCTTGTCATGCAACTTTGCAGTCCCAAGTCCCAGGACAAGTTGCACAAGTGGAAACAGAGCCTAAATGAAAAGCAGGGTTTGTGTGCATGTGAACTGCATTCTGGGGCAACTTCACAGTTAACATTGCTATCCATCAAATTTGTGGAAACCTAGGCTCAGGGCCAGTTCACACTGCTGCATAGTGCAAAATCGCATGCGATTTGCACTGCAGTGCAAATCACAGGCGATGTCCGTGCAATGCAATTTCAGCCATACAGATAGTATGGCTGAAATCGTATCGCATTCGGACTAAACTCGCACAGGACCCTTTTTTTGGTCCGCACCAGAATCGGATCGCATTGCACCCATGCGATCCGATTCATGTCCAAACTGACACTTTGCAGTGTGACATGCAAGCTGAAATGGGGGTGTCATTAACATTGTATGACACTCCCCAGCAGTCCGCATATGTCGTTGTGAACTGTTGTGCGAGTCTGGTGCGATGCAGGAACCCGTAGTGGATTCACAGGGTTCCCTCATAGCACAAGTGTGAACCCAGCCTAACACAGCTGTTTGTGTATCACCAAAATTCATGACACTGAGCTAATCTGACAACAATAGGCTTGTGCTCTGCGCCGATGAACTAAATCAAAGTAAACGTCCCCAGGACCTGCCAACCTTCTGTGTGAATCAGTCTTCTAATTCTAATCATTTAATATGGTTGAATCAAAGCTTCGGTTCACTTGCTTGTCAGTAGACTCAGCAAGTGAACCGAAGAACCGAAGAATCGATTCATTGAATCGGTTCATTTCAGTGAGCAGTTCGAAATGAACCGATTCACTTTAAAGATCCGGACTTCCCATCACTAGTCATTACCCATTTCCTGCCTACACTCTCCAACATGAAGTCCAGTGGATTACCTTTCCTAATAGAAGTATACCAATCTCCTGGATGGAGCATAACACTGTATCCTGGTGGGAGCTTTGGCCTGCCTCCAAATGGTCAGGTACTTGCTTATAATGAGTGTGCACACCTTTAAACTCACACAGCCTGCAGGTCTCCAGTAAGATCTGTTCACAGGTTTGAAGACTTCACACCAAGCAAAACTCTTTGAAGCTTTCAGACTCTGGACCTTGATCTAGGATTACAAATCCCAGAGAGAACTGAAACCCACATCTCCTTTACTCAGATCCAATATGCCAGATCCCCACATGCATTAGTGTAAACCCTGTGTTGGTTTTTCCTTATATTCAGATAGTGGTGTGGCCTAGCACTTTCGCAATATGCAGACACACTTTTAACAGAATAAAACACTATGTTTAGATATATAAATCATACAAGGAAATGAAGGGTATACAGAACTCTCAATCATAAAGATTATGTGAATGTCAGCAATTATGTAAAAATTAGATGCCTTTGAGAGTTCTAACACTAGTAATTGGTATATGTTTAGATAACATCAAAAATGACCAATAATAAATTGCATTTTCAATGATAAAACATAATGATATTCATTGTTCTCACTTCACTTGTAATTGCCTGCTGTCTGCATCTCACAACCTCTTTGAATTGAGTAACTACTGTTTAAAGAAAAACAAACTACATTAAATGCTGCAGAGAAATGAGAAATGCAGTCTGTAGTGATCAAACATTCACATTCTTGTTTGTCATTGACCATAAATAATCATTTCTAAACCATTCATACAATAGTCTTTAAGACATTTGCTACATAATGTCCATTTAAAGTAAGAATACAGGTTTGGTAAGGAAATTATTTTTATATATATATATATACTAATAATGTTGTATTGCTATTACAATGCCTCTGTTTGAGTAGCCTCGTCATAGCATAAAGTATATATATGAAAAACACAAACCAGTAAAGTGCACTACAAGGTCCAGCCCAACAATCTATGGTATCAGCATGGTGAGGACAACAGTTCATTCCAACACACAAGGGTCCTGCAGCTTGCCAGGTAAATATCCAGGAAGATCCAGGGAGCTCAAACAACAAAGAAATGACAGTGAGAGATCCTCATTAGAAAGATACAATAATTTATTCCATTAAAAAAAAAAGTACACTTAAGCCTCTTTCACACATGTCCGCTGACATCCGACCCGCTCCGATCCGAAAAAGTGTGATGTAGGAAAACCCTATTTTTCCATCCATCTGCAGATCGCATCGGATGAAAACGGACTCTACGGTCGATCTTCAACCAATCCCCCATAGGGGAGAGCAGCGCTCTGACAGATCCATCCCTGCACAGTGTGCAGAGACAGACCTGTCATCTGCCTGCTCAGCGGGGATCGATGGAGCAATCCCATGCTGAGTGAAGCAGAGCCCGTACATGGACACGTACATGTTAGAATCTTGGTAACCAGCATGGATGGCAGATGTAAAACACCACAGGGGTGTACGCAGGGGCGGACTGACCATTGGGCCACTCGGGCACTGCCCGAGGGCCCCATGCCACTAGGGGGCTCCATCAGGGTTTCCAGCCTCAGTAAAACCAGGGACAGTATGTAAAAAATTGTGTTTTTTTTACATCCGTCTCTGAAATGTCCCTTACCGACATCCTTTTGGTCTAAAAATCCCAAGATTATAGCTGCCCCACCTCTCCAGTACCTTCTCAGCCAATAGAAACATGTCTGTGTATACTGTGTGATTGTATACTGTGTGTTTGTGTATACTGTGTGGCCCCATAATCTCTGATTGCCTGGGGGCCCCATAATCTCCTATTGTCCGGGTGCCCCATGAGTTGTCAGTCCGCCCCTGGGTGTATGCAGTGTGATGGATGAAGAAATTCAAAGGCTGTCAATGTATGAGCCTGTCATTTCCCTCTAGCCGGCATTAGGGAGATAAGATCATGACAGCTGTCAGAAAGCCCGCCATTCCTCAGCATCCTGCCCAAGCGCAGTCTGCCTCGTGACAACCTCTTTGTGTTTTGAGAAGTGGGGGATAATACCGGGGGTGGCTAACGTGTTTCAGAGGTTCATTTCTGCTTTGTCAAAAACCTGCCCTGTTGGACTAATGACTAGGTTTTTATTGTGACAGCTCAAGTGAGTGTGTGTGTGTGGGGGGGGGGGGGGGGGGGGTTGGGAGCAGGGGCAGATTTCAACATACATGCTCCCTAAGGAGTTGCCAGTAAATGGCACCTTATTTGAAACACCAAATTCTAATCATAGATTTGAAATGGTAAAATAAATATAGGGGCGTAATTACTTGTTCCATATGACAGTTACATTTTTGTTAATGAAAATGAATACACCATGTCAGCTATATGTGGCATTTGTTCATAAATATCGCTAGTCGAACAAAAAAATTGACTAATCTATGGGCTGCCTTTATCTCTATCCCCTCTAAAACTGACCAAACTTTATAGAACTTTCTTATTCAATTTTGTTTGGATTTACCTTCAACTATGTAGTACAAGGGCCTGCCTGATTGCATACAAATTGAAAATGTTTAGGATTGACCTCATAATATATGTTTTTTGTAAATATACAGTAATATAGATATAAAGAAGTATCCTCCCAGGATTTTTATCAAACTAAAGCTCCGAACACACAAATAGAATATCGTACAAAAAAAACCACTTCCAAAGTGATCGTATGGTGAACTGAAATTAGAAGCTGATTGGCTACCATGCACAGATGCACCAGATTCTGACTGCACCAGTTTTAGTAAATGTCCCCCTTGGTGTCCCGCTTTTGGGTTTGGTATGGATTTTAAAGGTAAAAACTCCATACAAAAATGAAAAAAATCATGAGGGTAACCTGCTAAAATCCCCACCAGACCCTTATCTGGGCACGCCTGGAAGGAGAAAAAGAACATGTTTGAACCATACCAGACTACATGCTTTCCACAAAGGAAATTATCTTAACTGAGGAAGATTCAGGTCAAGGTTGTGGTGTTCTTTAGGTGAAAGGTTTATCAGAATCTGGTGGCTTCATTTAACAATAAGAGGGCACCCAGATACCACACCCCGTGAATGAGAAAGGGGATTATAATATTCCTACTCCTTCACATAAATGTAAATAAGGACAGGCACAGTTTTTGACAGGTCCCACACAAAAAAGTCCCACATTGTAAATTCATGGTCACCTAGACTTAATAGATTTAGAACCATGTTGATCATAATGCCCTGATATCTGCCAATTCACCAAAAGAAAAAAAACACCAACCCCCAACACACAGCTGCTCCCATCGCCAGGGTTGTGGGCAGAGGCCCTTGTCCTCATTAACATGGAGACTAGTTGCTTTGCCAGAAGGCCCCCCCGGCAAGGTACCCCCTGATGCTGAGGTTATGTGGTGTGGTATGGTTCAGGGGGAGTGCATGCTCCACCCAGGGGTGGATCCAGGGGGGGGCAATTGCCCCCTCTGAAAATACCACTGATTGCAGTCCCCACCGAGTTACTCTCTCTCTCACATCAGTATAATCAGCCAATGAGCGGCACTGAGAGAGAGAGACTCTGTGTTTGTGGTCATTACGCTGCACCAGACCTGGAGAAGATGGAGGGAGGAGGTGTGTGGAGCTGTGCCGTTGGCTACCCTGCAGTGCCCTGCACTGGTTGCTAATGCCTGTGCCACCTGGTGTGTAGCAACCAGTGACGTCAGTCATGTTGGAGGCTGGAGCCGCTGCTGAGGAGGAGGAGAACCCCTGCATTCATAGCAGAGCCTTCTTCGTTCTCCGCCCCTGAGTGAGAGTGTTGGCTCCACCCACCCCCTCCCTCCATCTTCTCCACAGCACAGCATCACTTTCAGACAGTGCAATTAACGGATCACAGGAAAAAGAGGGGAAAAACTGCGCTACGGGAAAAAGAAGCAAATAGTGTTGAACGGAAGCTGCAATTCAAATATATACCAAAAATATATCAAACAAAAATAGAAAAAAGAAGAACTGCGCTAACCACAAGATACCCAATGTGATTAGGGTATATGAAAGTATCAGACCCACACTGTGGGTCTTAGTATCTAGTGTGTTAATATTGTGAATTCCCCAGACTCAATATATGTGTATCAAACTCTGTGCATAAACCCCTAAACCATAAAGATAAGAATATAAAGAATATATATTTGCTATTAGGCATAAATGACCTATCGAAAAAATACTAAATCTGTGTTCAGAGACACTCTGTCTAATGTCCATACAATCATATATCAAAAAATTAAAAAATTAAATAAAAAATAAACATAAAAAATAAATGTCCATATAGTGAATGAACACCAGTGAAACAAAAATTTCAAATGAGGTACGACAATAAAGAAAAGTTCCAAACGACTGAATTGCAAATGCACGGATTGAAAATCTTCTCCAAAGACGTGGTGTGCTTATCCCATCACCGAAATAAATGAATCAGCTCCTTACCAGATCCAGACGACCCCCCGTTACAGAGGGTCACCACAAGCAGTAGTAGTCAAAAGGGTGTCCGGATAGCGCCTCCTCCTCAGATGGTCACGAATCTTCCACACGATGGGGTTGTGGCTGTTACTCACTCCCAACACGACGTGGTGTCACATAAGGGAAAACATAGGCTCCAGATAGTGTAAAACCAAATGACTTTAATTCTTAAAAAGCGAACGTAAACACTTACATAAAAGACTTTAAAAGCAGGTTCAAAACAAAGACGTGCACCGGCCGGATACACGCCAACGCCAAGACCAACCCGTCCTTCCTGGTCCACAAAAACGAACACGACTTGGGGTGACGTCGACACGTTCGCACCGCCCTACGCGTTTCGTAATAATTTACGTCGTCCAGGGGCACGGGCGGCGTGCGACGTCACCCCTTTTATAACCATATATTTAACCAAGCCTCACTTTGGGTCAGCGGCCATTTTAGACGTCACCAACAATAGTAATCAAAGAGAACGTAGGCCAAGCCTCACTATCACTCACGAACGTCAGATGTGCGTCTCCGCAACGAACGTCCTATGGTTGCGGGCCAAGCCTCGTTTTCATGTGGACGTTATAGGATCATAAGCCAAGCCTCGCTTCCAGGTATTAGCCCTATCGGCAGAGTAACATGGCAGATGCCCTCACATGAAAGTGCGCCTCCTGAACCCCGGAACAGGGTACAGTGTGGATCGCCAAAACAGAAGGATAAAATAGATTAAAAATCAATAAGGTAAAAAAATAAAAAATTATAATAATGTATTAGAAAAAAATAATAATAAAAAATAGAAAAAATAAATAGGCCATCCCAAATAGGGACAGGAATGCATCAGAAATTCTACGCTTCCTGCTGCATTCATACGGCCAACAGGTCCAGTTACGTGTGGACAAATAGGTGTAAAGATACCTCAAAGGTAGTGCGTTTACCCGGTGTGTTTATATAGCAATCAAATTCACTTAGGAAATGAGATTGTTGTAGACATGTATTTCAAGTGCCTTCTTGTCTCGCGTGTTCCCCAGGGACTTTTCTGGAGTGCCCCAAAACAACGTCGAGGGATAGACCTAACAGTAACCTAAAAGGCCGCCAGACCCAAAGCCAGGTCTGTCACACCAGAATGTGCTCTACAATGATATACACCAAAGTAAACAGCAAGAAAAAATTAATAATGCAGCAAGAAAAATTAATAATGCAATCAGGTGATTTTTCACAGTAACTAATACAGTAAAACCATTGTAGGGAAACATTACATCAAAACAGGTCACCTCATGAGTTATTAATGAAGGCATTTACATCGGTGTCCACATTGAGGCCAAACGGAGTGTATGTTTTTAATTTATGAATCCAGGCCATTTCGAGCTTGGATATCTCCCTGACCAAGGACCCCCCCCTCCAGTGGGGCTTATATTTATCTAAGCCAACAAATAGGGTGCCTGATGGGTCTCTCTTGTGTGTCTGATCGTAATGCCTGGACACAGGGTGTTTGTCGAACCCCCGTCTGATGTTACCAATGTGTTCGTTCACCCTGACCCGAAATGCCCTCTTGGTCCGCCCAATATACTGGAGGCCACAGGGGCACTGTAAAAGGTAAACCACAGCCTCCGAGGAGCAAGTAATAAAGGACTCTATGTCATATGTCCTAGAAGTGCTCGAAGATGCGATACTAGAAATCTTAGAGCCCCTATATGAATTCAGGGTACAGACCTGACAGTTCTTACATTTATAATAGCCAACTAGATTTTGAAAAAAACATCTATTGGCCTTAGGCGGGTCTTGTACACTGGGGGCAATCTTGTTTCCCAGTGAAGAGGCCCCTTTAAAAATTATTGGAGGTTTAACAGGCAGAACTGGATTCAAAACATGGTCACTAGTAAGTAAGTGCCAATGTTTCTGAATCAGGTTTCTCACACCACGATGCTGGACTGAGAAAGTCGTGACAAACGGTACACCACCCTGTGTACCTGCCCTGGCACTTTGTCTATCTGCCAGTAGTGAGGGTCTGTCTCTAGTCCGGGCAATCTCCATAGTGTCACCAAGAGAAACGGGATCATATCCCTTTTCTAGGAATCTACCTGCCAAAATCGCTGCCTGTTCATCATATTTTACTATATCCGAACAGTTCCGTCTGAGGCGTAGAAATTGCCCCAGGGGAACAGCTTTTAGCCAAGGTTGAAAATGGCAACTATCGGTAGGGATGTACGAATTCCTGTCTGTTGACTTGAAATATGTAGATGTAATGAACTCATTGCCAACCCTCCTGATGTTAAGATCAAGAAAGTTGACCTCATCCTGGCTAGCCTCAAAGCTAAATTTAATTCCTCTGTTGTTTTCGTTTAGACCAGCCATAAACGACCGCAAGTCTGGCTCTGTTCCTTCCCAAAGGAGGAGGACGTCATCGATATACCTCGCCCACAGGACTATCTCAGACCTTCTAGGGGCATCGACGACGTCCTCCTCCCATTTGGCCATAAAGAGGTTGGCCAGGCTGGGGGCATATTTAGCCCCCATGGCCACTCCCCTATCCTGGCGGTAAAATTGCTGGTCAAACCAGAAATAGTTGTGTCCGGCCGCATATTCCAACAGTTCTATTAGGAAGTCAATCTGAGCTGAAGGAAGGCCTGATCCCCTCTGTAGGAATAATCTCACTGCCTCGACCCCTAAAGAATGGGGAATGATGGTATACAGTGAGTTCACGTCTGCTGTGACCAACCAAAGACCATCTCCAGGGGTGATACCGGACAGGAGATTGATTATATGTTTGGTGTCCTTGACATAAGACGGAACCTTTTGGACCAGAGGTTGTAGATAATGATCTATATACTTGCCCACCCGGGACGTAACCGAGTCGATACCACTGACTATGGGTCGTCCTGGGGGGCAAGATTGATTCTTATGAAGCTTCGGGAGGTAATAAATAACAGGTGTACGGGGGGCACAGGGTATCAAAAAGAGTTTTTCTTTATCATTTAGAATGCCCCTCCGGTGACCTCCCTCCACGATCCTACCCAATTCCTTCCTATATTTGTCCACTGGATCCCGATTCAGGATAGTGTACGTTTCCCTATCTTCCAAGATGCGATGCATCTCTTTCATATAGTCACAACGGTCTAGTACCACAATCCCCCCCCCTTTATCGGCAGGTCTAATGACCAGGGACTTGTTATTACACAAGGTGTCTAGGCCCATCTCCAAATCTCTCCGCATTTTAACTTTCTTTACCCTAATATCCTCCAGGTCACGTAGTACCACATCCCTGAACACCTTAATACTGGGTGCAAGGGATCCTGGAGGGTTAAAAAGGGAAGCATTTGAGAGGTTGGAGTGTTGAAACTCCGTAATTCTCGTAGTACTCTCTCTGATGGGATTACCCAGCATATATCGTTTTATGTTTAGCTTACGGACGAATTTGTGTACGTCCATATAAGTTTGAAACTTGCTCAGGCATCTGGGCGGAGCAAATTTCAAACCTTTGTCTAGTATTTTGGTTTCAGAGGTAGTGAGTATCTGTTTGCTGAGGTTAAAGATTCCAGTTCCTATGGCCTCTTTCTTTTTTGTTGATTGGGCTCGCCTCCCCCCTCTAACCCCTCTCTTTGTTCGACGGACCTTTTTAGGCCTCTGCTGTCCCTGGGAAAAAAATGTTGGTTATTATTTCCACTGATGTGGGGCCCTTCCTCATAGGCGGGCTGTTGGTGTCCCTGTCTGAACCCTGGGCTCCCCTGAAGATGGGGGTCCGGATGGCGTCTATGGTCCGCCCTCCAATTCCCCCCTGCTCGGCCCGATCCCCTGGGGGTCTCAGAATCAGAGAGGGGAAAAAAACGATTTTGAGTGGGAACATTATAGTTATAATTCCTATCATCTCTGTTATGATAGGGGAGGTTCCCTTGATAGGGGGCCTGAGTCCATTCTGGGGGCCCATAGGTCCCTGAATGGCTGGGTCGTCCTGTTCTCGGAGAGAAAGGCACTCGATAAGGGTGTGGCCCATTTGGCTTGGGACCTTTTTTGGGGATTCTCTGTTGGGGAGCTCCCACATATTGATTCCTAGACTGGTTTGGAGTTTTATGATTGTTCATAGGTCTCCTAAACCCATAACTAGTACCGGGATAAGGTTGGGTGCTATTCGGGGGTGGTTGTGCGGGGTTACCTCCCACTGCACCCAATAAATTCAGTTGTTGGGATGTGTCCATCTGGACCTCCACCACCTCTTCCAAATCTAAATCCCTCTGCCAGGAAAATACCATCCCCGTATTGTAATCCTCCTTATCTCTATTGTATTTCCTTTTTTTCTTAATTTTCTGATCTTTTTCTTCTTTTTCAAGCACCTTCAACAGGTTCTTGGAACATTCCCTATATTCCTCACTATCCCTGAGAGGTAGTAGGGAATCCCTAATGGCCTTAATCTCTATATCCAATCGGGCTGCTTTCTCGCTCTTCTTCTGAGTTAAAAAGCGTAGTAAGCTCACACCCGATTCATTAAAATATCTGTACCAGCCTTCTAAGTCCGGTTCCCCTTGTTGGGGACTGACGTTCCACCTCAGACTCCTAGGGACCATTGCCTCCCTGATATATGTCTCCAGGAAGGCAATGTCCCATTGGAGGTGGATCTCGGATGTGGTCAAATTCTTAAGTCGTAAGAAAAGACCACTCGTGTCGGAGACCACTGACGGTGGGGTAGAGTCAAAAACCCCAGTTGTGTCTACAACCCTTTTTGCCCGAAACTCAAAATTATCCATGATCTTAAAAACTTGGTATGACCCAAAACAACCGAAGCAGCAATTAGACTATTTGGAAAGTAAACAAACAGGAAAAAGAGGGGAAAAACTGCGCTATGGGAAAAAGAAGCAAATAGTGTTGAACGGAAGCTGCAATTCAAATATATACCAAAAATATATCAAACAAAAATAGAAAAAAGAAGAACTGCGCTAACCACAAGATACCCAATGTGATTAGGGTATATGAAAGTATCAGACCCACACTGTGGGTCTTAGTATCTAGTGTGTTAATATTGTGAATTCCCCAGACTCAATATATGTGTATCAAACTCTGTGCATAAACCCCTAAACCATAAAGATAAGAATATAAAGAATATATATTTGCTATTAGGCATAAATGACCTATCGAAAAAATACTAAATCTGTGTTCAGAGACACTCTGTCTAATGTCCATACAATCATATATCAAAAAATTAAAAAATTAAATAAAAAATAAACATAAAAAATAAATGTCCATATAGTGAATGAACACCAGTGAAACAAAAATTTCAAATGAGGTACGACAATAAAGAAAAGTTCCAAACGACTGAATTGCAAATGCACGGATTGAAAATCTTCTCCAAAGACGTGGTGTGCTTATCCCATCACCGAAATAAATGAATCAGCTCCTTACCAGATCCAGACGACCCCCCGTTACAGAGGGTCACCACAAGCAGTAGTAGTCAAAAGGGTGTCCGGATAGCGCCTCCTCCTCAGATGGTCACGAATCTTCCACACGATGGGGTTGTGGCTGTTACTCACTCCCAACACGACGTGGTGTCACATAAGGGAAAACATAGGCTCCAGATAGTGTAAAACCAAATGACTTTAATTCTTAAAAAGCGAACGTAAACACTTACATAAAAGACTTTAAAAGCAGGTTCAAAACAAAGACGTGCACCGGCCGGATACACGCCAACGCCAAGACCAACCCGTCCTTCCTGGTCCACAAAAACGAACACGACTTGGGGTGACGTCGACACGTTCGCACCGCCCTACGCGTTTCGTAATAATTTATCCCGGTACTAGTTATGGGTTTAGGAGACCTATGAACAATCATAAAACTCCAAACCAGTCTAGGAATCAATATGTGGGAGCTCCCCAACAGAGAATCCCCAAAAAAGGTCCCAAGCCAAATGGGCCACACCCTTATCGAGTGCCTTTCTCTCCGAGAACAGGACGACCCAGCCATTCAGGGACCTATGGGCCCCCAGAATGGACTCAGGCCCCCTATCAAGGGAACCTCCCCTATCATAACAGAGATGATAGGAATTATAACTATAATGTTCCCACTCAAAATCGTTTTTTTCCCCTCTCTGATTCTGAGACCCCCAGGGGATCGGGCCGAGCAGGGGGGAATTGGAGGGCGGACCATAGACGCCATCCGGACCCCCATCTTCAGGGGAGCCCAGGGTTCAGACAGGGACACCAACAGCCCGCCTATGAGGAAGGGCCCCACATCAGTGGAAATAATAACCAACATTTTTTTCCCAGGGACAGCAGAGGCCTAAAAAGGTCCGTCGAACAAAGAGAGGGGTTAGAGGGGGGAGGCGAGCCCAATCAACAAAAAAGAAAGAGGCCATAGGAACTGGAATCTTTAACCTCAGCAAACAGATACTCACTACCTCTGAAACCAAAATACTAGACAAAGGTTTGAAATTTGCTCCGCCCAGATGCCTGAGCAAGTTTCAAACTTATATGGACGTACACAAATTCGTCCGTAAGCTAAACATAAAACGATATATGCTGGGTAATCCCATCAGAGAGAGTACTACGAGAATTACGGAGTTTCAACACTCCAACCTCTCAAATGCTTCCCTTTTTAACCCTCCAGGATCCCTTGCACCCAGTATTAAGGTGTTCAGGGATGTGGTACTACGTGACCTGGAGGATATTAGGGTAAAGAAAGTTAAAATGCGGAGAGATTTGGAGATGGGCCTAGACACCTTGTGTAATAACAAGTCCCTGGTCATTAGACCTGCCGATAAAGGGGGGGGGATTGTGGTACTAGACCGTTGTGACTATATGAAAGAGATGCATCGCATCTTGGAAGATAGGGAAACGTACACTATCCTGAATCGGGATCCAGTGGACAAATATAGGAAGGAATTGGGTAGGATCGTGGAGGGAGGTCACCGGAGGGGCATTCTAAATGATAAAGAAAAACTCTTTTTGATACCCTGTGCCCCCCGTACACCTGTTATTTATTACCTCCCGAAGCTTCATAAGAATCAATCTTGCCCCCCGGGACGACCCATAGTCAGTGGTATCGACTCGGTTACGTCCCGGGTGGGCAAGTATATAGATCATTATCTACAACCTCTGGTCCAAAAGGTTCCGTCTTATGTCAAGGACACCAAACATATAATCAATCTCCTGTCCGGTATCACCCCTGGAGATGGTCTTTGGTTGGTCACAGCAGACGTGAACTCACTGTATACCATCATTCCCCATTCTTTAGGGGTCGAGGCAGTGAGATTATTCCTACAGAGGGGATCAGGCCTTCCTTCAGCTCAGATTGACTTCCTAATAGAACTGTTGGAATATGCGGCCGGACACAACTATTTCTGGTTTGACCAGCAATTTTACCGCCAGGATAGGGGAGTGGCCATGGGGGCTAAATATGCCCCCAGCCTGGCCAACCTCTTTATGGCCAAATGGGAGGAGGACGTCGTCGATGCCCCTAGAAGGTCTGAGATAGTCCTGTGGGCGAGGTATATCGATGACGTCCTCCTCCTTTGGGAAGGAACAGAGCCAGACTTGCGGTCGTTTATGGCTGGTCTAAACGAAAACAACAGAGGAATTAAATTTAGCTTTGAGGCTAGCCAGGATGAGGTCAACTTTCTTGATCTTAACATCAGGAGGGTTGGCAATGAGTTCATTACATCTACATATTTCAAGTCAACAGACAGGAATTCGTACATCCCTACCGATAGTTGCCATTTTCAACCTTGGCTAAAAGCTGTTCCCCTGGGGCAATTTCTACGCCTCAGACGGAACTGTTCGGATATAGTAAAATATGATGAACAGGCAGCGATTTTGGCAGGTAGATTCCTAGAAAAGGGATATGATCCCGTTTCTCTTGGTGACACTATGGAGATTGCCCGGACTAGAGACAGACCCTCACTACTGGCAGATAGACAAAGTGCCAGGGCAGGTACACAGGGTGGTGTACCGTTTGTCACGACTTTCTCAGTCCAGCATCGTGGTGTGAGAAACCTGATTCAGAAACATTGGCACTTACTTACTAGTGACCATGTTTTGAATCCAGTTCTGCCTGTTAAACCTCAAATAATTTTTAAAGGGGCCTCTTCACTGGGAAACAAGATTGCCCCCAGTGTACAAGACCCGCCTAAGGCCAATAGATGTTTTTTTCAAAATCTAGTTGGCTATTATAAATGTAAGAACTGTCAGGTCTGTACCCTGAATTCATATAGGGGCTCTAAGATTTCTAGTATCGCATCTTCGAGCACTTCTAGGACATATGACATAGAGTCCTTTATTACTTGCTCCTCGGAGGCTGTGGTTTACCTTTTACAGTGCCCCTGTGGCCTCCAGTATATTGGGCGGACCAAGAGGGCATTTCGGGTCAGGGTGAACGAACACATTGGTAACATCAGACGGGGGTTCGACAAACACCCTGTGTCCAGGCATTACGATCAGACACACAAGAGAGACCCATCAGGCACCCTATTTGTTGGCTTAGATAAATATAAGCCCCACTGGAGGGGGGGGTCCTTGGTCAGGGAGATATCCAAGCTCGAAATGGCCTGGATTCATAAATTAAAAACATACACTCCGTTTGGCCTCAATGTGGACACCGATGTAAATGCCTTCATTAATAACTCATGAAGTGACCTGTTTTGATGTAATGTTTCCCTACAATGGTTTTACTGTATTAGTTACTGTGAAAAATCACCTGATTGCATTATTAATTTTTCTTGCTGCATTATTAATTTTTTCTTGCTGTTTACTTTGGTGTATATCATTGTAGAGCACATTCTGGTGTGACAGACCTGGCTTTGGGTCTGGCGGCCTTTTAGGTTACTGTTAGGTCTATCCCTCGACGTTGTTTTGGGGCACTCCAGAAAAGTCCCTGGGGAACACGCGAGACAAGAAGGCACTTGAAATACATGTCTACAACAATCTCATTTCCTAAGTGAATTTGATTGCTATATAAACACACCGGGTAAACGCACTACCTTTGAGGTATCTTTACACCTATTTGTCCACACGTAACTGGACCTGTTGGCCGTATGAATGCAGCAGGAAGCGTAGAATTTCTGATGCATTCCTGTCCCTATTTGGGATGGCCTATTTATTTTTTCTATTTTTTATTATTATTTTTTTCTAATACATTATTATAATTTTTTATTTTTTTTACCTTATTGATTTTTAATCTATTTTATCCTTCTGTTTTGGCGATCCACACTGTACCCTGTTCCGGGGTTCAGGAGGCGCACTTTCATGTGAGGGCATCTGCCATGTTACTCTGCCGATAGGGCTAATACCTGGAAGCGAGGCTTGGCTTATGATCCTATAACGTCCACATGAAAACGAGGCTTGGCCCGCAACCATAGGACGTTCGTTGCGGAGACGCACATCTGACGTTCGTGAGTGATAGTGAGGCTTGGCCTACGTTCTCTTTGATTACTATTGTTGGTGACGTCTAAAATGGCCGCTGACCCAAAGTGAGGCTTGGTTAAATATATGGTTATAAAAGGGGTGACGTCGCACGCCGCCCGTGCCCCTGGACGACGTAAATTATTACGAAACGCGTAGGGCGGTGCGAACGTGTCGACGTCACCCCAAGTCGTGTTCGTTTTTGTGGACCAGGAAGGACGGGTTGGTCTTGGCGTTGGCGTGTATCCGGCCGGTGCACGTCTTTGTTTTGAACCTGCTTTTAAAGTCTTTTATGTAAGTGTTTACGTTCGCTTTTTAAGAATTAAAGTCATTTGGTTTTACACTATCTGGAGCCTATGTTTTCCCTTATGTGACACCACGTCGTGTTGGGAGTGAGTAACAGCCACAACCCCATCGTGTGGAAGATTCGTGACCATCTGAGGAGGAGGCGCTATCCGGACACCCTTTTGACTACTACTGCTTGTGGTGACCCTCTGTAACGGGGGGTCGTCTGGATCTGGTAAGGAGCTGATTCATTTATTTCGGTGATGGGATAAGCACACCACGTCTTTGGAGAAGATTTTCAATCCGTGCATTTGCAATTCAGTCGTTTGGAACTTTTCTTTATTGTCGTACCTCATTTGAAATTTTTGTTTCACTGGTGTTCATTCACTATATGGACATTTATTTTTTATGTTTATTTTTTATTTAATTTTTTAATTTTTTGATATATGATTGTATGGACATTAGACAGAGTGTCTCTGAACACAGATTTAGTATTTTTTCGATAGGTCATTTATGCCTAATAGCAAATATATATTCTTTATATTCTTATCTTTATGGTTTAGGGGTTTATGCACAGAGTTTGATACACATATATTGAGTCTGGGGAATTCACAATATTAACACACTAGATACTAAGACCCACAGTGTGGGTCTGATACTTTCATATACCCTAATCACATTGGGTATCTTGTGGTTAGCGCAGTTCTTCTTTTTTCTAATTAACGGATCACGTTCATCTCGATTGCTCCTGCATGGGAGCCCCTCCCCCCCACCAGAGCACCAAAATATTATATAAAAGTGAATAAAAGAAATAATGTATGTCTAAAATCGCAAAATCTTGTGTACCTTACTGCCATTATTTATGAAAAACAAATGCTGCCATTTTAGTCTTATTCAATCTAAACCCCTTCAACTCCTGAAACTTTTACCCCCGCCCCATGAACAAGCCATTTTTTGCGTTACTGCGTTGCGTTACTGTAACTGATTGTCATTTGTGCGGTCATGCAGCGCTGTACCCAAGTAAAATTGATGTCCATTTTTTTCCACTAATAGCATTTTCTTTTGGTGATATTTTATTTTTTGCAATATAATCATACGGACAATTTTAACTTTTTTGATATAAAAAAAAGGCCAATGTGTATTCTGCTATATATTTTTAGTAAAAAAAATCCCAATAAATGTATATTGATTGTATTGAACAAAAGTTATTGCATCTACAAAATAAAGGATAGATTTATGGCATTTTGTTTTCTAGTAATGGCGGCAATCAGTGATTTTTTAGCAGGACTACAACATTGTGGTGGACAAATCAGACACTTTTTGGGAACCAGTGACACTAATACAGTGATCAGTGCTAAAAATATGCACTGTCACTGTACTGACACTGGCTGGGAAGAGTTAACATCAGGGGTGATCAAAGGGTTAGCTGTGTCATTAGGGTGTGCTTAATAACTGTGTGGGGATGGGCTCACTAGATGAACAGTGTGGTTAGCAGGATCACAAGATCACTCTGTTCATCTCTGACAGAACAGCGATCTGCCTTGTTTACATCAGTAGACCACTGTTCCAGCTCTGTGGGGAGCGACTGCAGGTGGCTGCTGGACCTGCTGATTGCCCCCCCCCCCTCTGGTCGTGCCTTTGCTGGCTGTTGCACAAAATGGCGTAAGGTACACCTTATTTTCTGGCAGTGCCCCTCCCCGAGACTAGACTCTGGAAATTCACCTGGTTCCACTTTTGGGAAGTTTTGGCAACTTTTGGGAAGTTTTCTTTTTTTGTTTTTGGCATGGGGACCCGTTAAAATTCATATGAGATCTGATGGATATGATATCAACTATAAGGAACCCACACATAATTTTTTTAAAACTATTCTTGCCATTTTCCTGGCCATGAAAGTGAAGGGGGCCATTAAAGTCACTTCTGGCATCCTTAACAACCATTGGCAGCTGGAATTGCTATTATACATGGCTTTTAGCTCCCAACACATGGGTAAATGTGCAGGCATTTGTCCAAATACCCAAGCAGTCAAGGTGTGGTCTGAACTTGTGTTCACACTGAACGTTAAGCTCATCCCTAGAGATTGATACTCTTGGACGTCTCAGTTTACCAGTTGACTTCAGTGGAGAATTCCTCTTAAAGCGGGAGTCCGCCGGGACTCCGCGTTTTTTTTTTTTTAAAAGCCAGCAGCTACAAATACTGCAGCTGCTGACTTTTAAAATAGTGACACTTACCTGTCCAGCGCCCCCGCGATGTCGGCACCCGAAGCCAATCTCTCGATCGTCTCTCGGGTGCTGCCGCCGCCATCTTGGGTATGGGAATCAGGAAGTGGAGCTTTTCGGCTTCATTTCCCGGTTCCCTACTGTGCATGCGTGAGTCGCGCTGCGCAATAAGGATGGACCCGCTGCCTCTGGGATCTGTATGTTTCCCAGCAGGCAGCGGGGGGGACTTTCGGAAAGGGGCGTAATCTACGCCCCTTTCCGCAGAGAGCTATCCCGGAAGTGGGTGCAGATACCTGTACTGTACAGGTATCTGCACCCCCCTCCCCCCTGAAAGGTGCCAATTGTGGCGCCGGAGGGGGGGAGGGTTTCGATGAGTGGAAGGTCCACTTTAGGGTGGACCTCCGCTTTAAATGAAGAAGCATTCTTGCAACAAAGGCAATGGGATTTTTTTTTCTTTTGCAGGTATACCTGTGTGATATTTTTTTTTATTCTTTTTAATATCAAGGTCACTTTAACCTACAGCAAATAATCAGCAATCATTTTCCTATTTTAAACATGTTGAACAGTAAATTAAAATGAGTTGCTCTGGGTTACATATTCCCCCACTAGTGTTGAGATTCTGATTAAGACTGTTTCTCTTTATAAGAATTTGAAGTTCATTAAAGTTAATTGCAACAAACTCAATGAACTAAAGGATCTGATGAGCTCATTGATTTTTTAATCAAGAAAGTTTACAGTATTTGAATAAGCATAGTGGAATCAAGTTGGGCAGGGTCACAAGGAGTCTCTATGATGATCCCCATTGACAATCATGACATACGGAAAAGCAGAGGAAGCTACATGCATTTCCTAACATTTTTAAATATGACTTTGTGCTTCTCTATCCTAGGAACTGGTATTTCTGCAATAATGTGCTTGCCTCCATATAGTGAAATGGGAATGCCTATTATGCTATACAACATGCCCTTCTCCCTGTTAACTGTATAATCATATATGAATATATATCACAAATTATGATTATAATATAACTGTACATTATAAGTAAAACGGTATTTTATCAACAACAATGTAAACACACACACACATTTTTACAGATATACCATATTCATGAACAATGCAATGTTAGTATTCAATCACAATGTCATATAATAACAAACGGTACCCCTCTTGGACACATCAAAAAGAGAAAAGCAAATGGTGTGCATGGCCATTTATCTTTGAACAGTGGGCTTGACCTAAAGAGGCATGGGGAAATTGCATATGGTTCTGTTTGGACATATCATGTTCTGTCTGCTGTATACACTGTACATTTCCAATAGTGAATTTATCCACAAAATATGCCTTAATAACTGTTCGACTGGCAAGTATCTCCCAGACAGACACAAACTTTCAGACAAAGGATCTTTCATAAAATAATAAAAGTCTTCCACTTCATTTGCAAGTGTCTAGCTCATATATTTTCCACATGTTTGCAGGCAAAAAAAAAAAAATCAGTTTAATGAATGAAGTAATTACATTTAAATGAATGAATACATTTTACTTGGAGGTTTTTTGTTTCAGCGTGATATGAATCAGAACAACAGAGAAAAACAACGCAAAGAAATTCCAAATAAAATTGACAATTCATTAACAAATAATCAGTGCGACACTATAAAAACGTATATTCAAATAAAAAGGTAATAAACTGTAATTATTCACTGCATTTAGTATAAAATATGTTAACGCATTGCAATCTAAAACAATCACTAAAATCAAAATGTCTCCAGTGCATTTAAGTGTTAATAAACCCAGGGCCCTGCATTCACTATAGCTGGTCTCCCACAGTACACAGACCATGGAAATGCAATAGTTTTAGTAAATATAAACTGTTAAATAACTTTTCTCAGCAGCAGTATATAGCAACCTTATGACTTCTATCAGTTGCTGGCAAAGCTTGTAGGAGGAGTTTTCATACTGCACTGAGTTTTACTATCAGGATCCAGGACCCCTGACACTCTGTTTGGACAGTGCTGATTGGCCCTGTGCTGATCCCATGTACCGTCCCAAGAACAAAAAAAAAAACTCTCTAGCAATACACAGCAAACTGAGCGTGTGCAGCCTGATTCAAACGACTGTCTTATCTAGGCATGTTCTTGAGTCAGTGGAAGAGGAGGATCTGTGCATACAGAATCAAACAGCCTTTTTACACAATGCAGATGATTAACCCCTTAGGTTCCACAGTGAGTATAATAAGCATGCTTTATTACATATACAGATTGATTTTACTGTTGTGTTCACCTTTATACATAATAAACACAATATATTTAAAAATTACAATAACATATAAGAGCATTAAAAAAGTTTAAAACATGTCCTGATAGCACTGGTACTACACTTAGAATCAATATTAAAAAAAGTGAAAGTCCATTACTAACAAAGTCAGGTCCCAAGTGTGATATCATGTGATATCAAGTGCAAGGATCTCCTGCTTGTGCCAGACCTAATAAAATTACCTCCTGGATAATTTGAGGTCTCAAAGACTTGTTTTCCATAGACGTTTAAACTAGCAATATGATCTCTCCCCTGGTTTATCACTTAAAAAAGAGGCTGTAGTAAGATATTCCTCATAGTATGAATGAAGGCATACAAAAGAGGAAGAACAGCATAGTGCTCACTGTATTGTTTATTGTGAAAACATGAAGGGATTTTCAGCACAAAACAAAATCCATCAAGCAGTACTACAAAGAAATGTCATGCAGTGGGACTACTCACAGCCTTATGCTGTCATCAGCACAAGAACTCTGCCTTATGTGTATTGTTCTACATGACTTCATCAGAATGTACTGAATTAAAATGAACTAATTACATTTAAATGAATTAATACGTTTTACTTGGACATTATTTTTAGCATGATATGATTCAGAGCAACAGAAAAATATCAAATAAACCAAAGCCAAAGATATCCAAATAAACTTGAACCATTGATAAAGACCAAACACAAATAATATCAGTGTGCACCTTTCCCATCAGTGCCCCTCCTTACATCAGGGTCCCTATCAAATCCCCCCCTACAGTAGAGTCCCCATATGAGCTCCATTACATCAGAGTCCACATCAGAGCCCCTCCTTATATTAGAGTCCCAATCAAAATGCCCCTTACAATAGATTACCCATCAGAATCCCTCTTACATTAGAGTTCACCTTTTCTCAGAGTCCACATCAGGCTCCCACGTTACATCAGGGTCCCCATCAGACTGCTCCTTACATCAAGGTCCCCATCAAAGAGAACACTGCACTTCAACTGCAGGCCAAATAAAATCTTGCAGCAGGCTGCATATAGCTACAGGTCATAGTTTTGAGGCCCCTGGTTCAGATTAATGGAGCACTTCATTAAATGTTAAGGGCCCAGTCTGAGAAGAGCTAGGTTCATTCATAATATTTTCAAACATGTACACCTGAAGCTTTACTGGGTGGGAAACTAGGTTTCAATATTTCAATATTCTGTGGGTCTCCTGCACTGATGTGCACAGAGTACTTGTCCTTTTTGACCCTATTGTTTATTTTAATTTTTTTTAAGTGCAGCACTGCTTAAAGCAGTTGTAAACCGCAACATTTAAAAAAAAATACCCTGCAAGGCAATGGTATAATGTGCTAATTTGCATTACATAACGGGCACATTTTGAAATACTTACGTAAGAACGAAGCCCTTCAGCGATGTGCTGCCACCACTGACAGGGCTTCCATCTTTATCTGGTCTTCCTTTTCAGGGTTTGCCGACTGTATGAGTGGTGATCACTCCCACACATATGCACAGGAGACCTTGGCTGCGTCACCGTCTGCATCCAGTTTGAATACCTCCTAAACAGCACAAGTTATGGAGATATTCACTGCACCTAGAGGTAAGCCTTATTATTGGCTTACCTGAAGGTACAGGTGCAAAAAAGGAGTTTACTACCACTTTAATTCCTTTATTCCCCCTTAATGGGACTTACTATTCAACACTATATTACTATTCAACACTATATCTCAATAAATCATTAGACAAAAAACTAAAATTTAAATTATTTCCCTGCATGCTGAAATAACCCATCACATGTGCATTATGTCATAACGATATTGAAAACATATACACATAATATTTTTTTCTTCTAAAACCACCATGGGATTTCGTAAATATGGTCCACTAGTAACACTACAGTCTCAAATAATATCCCAGTGCTTCACAATCCAATGTTTAGTCTCACTCTGTTTTCCTGCACCAAGCACACTATTCTCCCAGATAATGATCTATTCACCCACTCAGAGCCTTTCCCTTTAAGGGTAATAAATCTTGGTTTCATCCATTTCAATTTCTGGATAGTAAGTTGTCTCCAAACACCTCTGAGATCCTTTCAGATAAAACATTTCCACCTTTAGGCTGGGTTCACACTGCTGCGGGGGGAGATCCGGATGTGATTCGCACCGCAAATCACATCCGATCTCCGTAGCGATGCGAGTTCAGCCATACAGATAGTATGGCTGAATTCGCATCGCTCCCGCAGCAAACTCGCACAGGACCATTTTTTTGGTCCGCAACAGAATCGGATCGCATGGGGGTTCACACCATGCGATCCGATTCCTGTGCGAGTCGGCAGATCGCACTGCGATATGCGGACGGATCTGGGGGTGTCATTAACATATCATTGACACTCCCAGCCGTCCGCATAGGGCAGTGTGAACTGCCGGCGGGAGTAATGCGATGCGGGAACGCCGCAAATCCGCAGCGTTTTCCCGCATCACATTACTCCCGCCGGCAGTTCACACTGCCCTATGCGGACGGCTGGGAGTGTCAATGATATGTTAATAACACCCCCAGATCCGTCCGCATATCGCAGTGCGATCTGCCGACTCGCACAGGAATCGGATCGCATGGTGTGAACCCCCATGCGATCCAATTCTGTTGCGGACCAAAAAAAGGGTCCCGTGCGAGTTTGCTGCGGGAGCGATGCGAATTCAGCCATACTATCTGTATGGCTGAACTCGCATCGCTACGGAGATCGGATGTGATTTGCGGTGCGAATCACATCCGGATCTCCCCCCGCAGCAGTGTGAACCCAGCCTTAAGGTCAACAGCTCTCTCTTCCACCTTCTTCCAACCCACCAATCAATTTGTTTGAAATAAATATAATACCATCATAGAGCCATAGAGCCAATATCATTCATAAACAAATATTCACTTTTTTTTTTAAACCAAATAAAACTCACATTTGAATGTTCAGTATTCCAGTGTACAGTGGTACAAATGTTCAGTATGTGCGCTCAATGCAGATAAACATCTGCAGCACCACTCATCCTGGTGCCTTCCTCACTTACTAAAACAGTATGAGGATGTCACAGTCTCCACCCACTATTGCCCCTTTTGTTAATACGTCCTGCCTTCACATGATGAATAGTTTTATTATTTAAAATAAAAGTTGCCTTAAATTGTGTGTAACAAAAATATCTCACTGCTAGGTTGACATTTTGAGTAAGTGCGTGAGTGTTCTCAGGGCACACATCTTAAAGCAACTCCCTAGTTCTGTGGAAACCTTGTAAACAAAATGTTTCAAATGAGGAAAGAAACTAAGAAAATTGCTGATGTCATTAAATGCTTGACTACTGGAAATTCTGTGGATTGTAATGTAAGAGCAGACTACTCATTATTTACAGGTTTTTGCTTATTTATTTATAGTGTCCAAATATTAAATTATATCTTATAATAAATATAATACATATATATATATATATATATATATATATATATATATATAAAGCAAAAAAAATGTAGCACTATATAAAGTGAAATGCTGGTGACAATAAACACCAGACAAATATCAAACATATAAAATAATCATACATAAGACTGTGATAAACAATCTGTGAAATGAAACTCACTAAAAACAGTGAGCCAAAGCAATCATGGTGAAACAGACAAATATTAAATAAAAAATGTCATGACTTATGATCAAAAAACATTAATAATATAAATAGTCTGTGCAGTTCATAATAAATCGCAGAGAATGGGAAAATTCTATGCACATGCAAAAAATCGCATGAGGGATCAAGACAACTATCTACAAGATCTACAACACCAATTGATCAGTCCTTCGTGCAACACATTCCGGGTTCTCATAGAGGGGACTTCAAATATATGCGGTGGTGTGGGGATGTTGATGCTTATCATTCAAATTTCACCAGCAACACACTTGTGAGGAAGTAGCAGGCGTACTTAACATAAAACAATAATGGGTACTCTGAGCCTAAGGTGTGGACCCACACACCGTGATGGTGGGTCAATCGTGTATCTAAGCGAATCCACTGCCAATGGTCCTCCAGAAGGAATGGTAAAACACCCAGCTCTCGATCGAGATAACCAATGTAGGTTGTCTATATCTCAAACTCCCTGGAGAGTGCAATCGTGAAGGTAGGTATAATAGGAAAGAAAAAAGAAAAGAAGGCCTCCACATAGAGTAGGTCACTCCACTACAAAAAAAAATATTTAAAAATGTAGATAAAAAAAAACATAATTCATGAAGGTTCAAGCCATCAAATGAAATTATGCATAGGCAGAGTAATTCATAAAAAAGAGTGTTATATCTGGCCGACAGGCTATGTACCCAACATGTTTCGCACCATAGTGCATCAACTGGAGCATAAACCTGCTTTTTATTAC
Organism: Lithobates pipiens; assembly: GCF_037356315.1. Lineage (NCBI taxonomy): Eukaryota > Metazoa > Chordata > Amphibia > Anura > Ranidae > Lithobates > Lithobates pipiens. Next base: position 369,595,221 of record NW_027507764.1, read on the forward strand.
AATTAAATCAAAACACATATCAGCTGTTTGGCAGCAAAAAGCATTCAATGCAGGCTATACAATTTCTAAATACTGACATACTCTGCTGACACTAGAAAACAAACAGCCAATCAATGTAGGGGAGACATCTGTGCATCATCACGCCGCCGCCTCTCTACTATTACTACATGTTCTAGAAAACCCTATAGGACATCTAGAGCTACAAATCTATGTGGGCGGAGCAGAGTTAAGTCACTATACTAATAGATCCTCATTCAAATAGCAACAGCCATAAGGAGGAATTGGGGAGGAAGGGCCACACCGTGTCACCACGCATGACACCACCTCTCTACAATTAGGCGTCCATACACCTCTGCCCAATGAGCGCCGCTTCATCGTGCATGTCATTACGCATTACGTCACGTCATCGTGCATGACACCATCCTCTCAACACCTAAACGTCATTGCACATCTGCCCGCATGTCATCACGCATGCGTCAAAAATATACGGACGAGCTCCAAGCCTCATTCTGGACTCAATAGACATTCTACGAGCAGAGGTAGAGAACAGCGCTGGGTGGAAAGGTATAATCAACATTATCAGCTGTCATCAAAGACATGTATATTAACCATTCTAAGGGCTCTGTCTTGTGGACAAAAATTATATATACCTAAACGTACTAGAAAAAACACCCGAAAGCTGATATGGTTTATATATACCTTTACCAACCCATAATTATTCATAAATATATGTATATTCTTTGTCTAAAAATCTTTGTTATGACCATAGATAGCATATATCAAAGAAATACAAATAAAAATTAAAAAGACCAATAGAAATAATACATTTTTAAAAAAAAATAGCCATGCTAAATAACAGTTATATCCCTACAGACATCAACCAAAAAAGAACATGGCCTAGTAAAACAAGTGGCCCACATGGCCCGACGTAACCTTTAACCACTTCAATACAGGGCACTTTCGCCCCCTTCCTTCCCAGCCCAATTTTCAGCTTTCAGCGCTCTAGCGCTTTCAGTAACAATTGCGCGGTCATGCTACACTGTACCCAAATGAAATTTTTATCATTTTGTTCGCACAAATAGAGCTTTATTTTGGTGGTATTTATTCACGACTCCGTTTTTTATTTTTTGCGATATAAGCGCAAAAAAGCGGAAATTTGGAAAAAAAAAACAATATTTTCTTTTTTCTACTTCAATAAAAATCCAATAAAATCAAATTTTGTCATAAATTTAAGCCAAAATGTATTCTGCTACATGTTTTTGGTAAAAAAAAATCCGTTAAGTGTATAATAATTGGTTTGTGTGATCACGGACATATGTACGCAAATGATCATGTACATATGTGTGCAGGTGATCACGTACATATGTGTGCAGATAATCATTGGGACATGTGATTTTAGTGGGACATATGTGGGGGACATGTTTTTATTATTAGGGACATGTGTTTTTATTATTTGGGGACATGTATGTTTTGGGGACATGTGTGGGGACATTGTGTTTATACTGTGTGATGTGTTTACTGTGTGGTGTGTTTACTGTGTACACTAGACTGGTGATCAGTGAGTAAAAAGCTGTAAAAAGCAGCTCATACTCACTGATCAGCAGCCGGCTGCAGCGATCTGCTCTCCTCTCCACAGCGATGACTTCTGTGTGAGGAGAGGAGGAGCCGATTGCCTAGCAACCGGCTGTTTGTTTACATCACATGACGGCCGTGATTGGACACGGCCGTCATGTGATCCGGAGGGCCAATCACAGAGCCCTCCTGCCGATCTGAGATGCGCCGTGTCCGGGTGACACGGGCGCATCGGGATCGCGCCGCTGCGCGGGCGCGCGCGCGCGCGATCCCGCTACTCCTGAATGACGTTCCTGAACGTCATATCAGGAGTAGGCGGCTCCCACCCGGCCGTATATGTGCATTGGCCGGGTGGGAAGTGGTTAAAGGAGAAAACAAATAGAACTGTATAAAACAAACACTCCAAGGATGTAGGGAGGTAAGGTGCTACCAATAAGGACTAAAACCCATATCATCACGATTTATTAATGAATGCGTTAATATCCCAATCGAGATTTAACCCAGAAGAGGAATAACATTTCAATTGATAAATACAGAACGCTTCTAATTTAGAAACCTCCCTAACCCTTGACTCACCCCTCCAATGTGGAGTAAAACTATCGATCACCTGAAATTTTGTCCCAAAAGGATTCTTATTATGATGATGCAAGTAGTGCTTCGGCACACTATGATTAGTTGCTCCTAGTTTAATGTTGGAAATATGTTTGTTTACCCTTACCGAAAATGTTCGATTGGTACGGCCAAAACTATTGTAACTTGCAAGGACAAGTGATGAGTAGGGATGAGCCGAACACCCCCGGTTCGGTTCGCACCAGAACTTTCGAACGGACCCCAAATTCGTACGAACGTTAGAACCCCATTGAAGTCTATGGGACTCGAACGTTCGAAATTAAAAGTGCTAATTTTAACGGCTAATATGCAAGATACTGTCCTAAAAAGGGTTTGGGGACCTGGCTCCTGCCCCAGGGGACATGGGTCAATGCAAAAAAAAGTTTTAAAAACGGCCGTTTTGGCGGGAGCACTGATTTTAATGACGATTAAAGTGGGGAAAAAAAGTGAAATATTCCTTTAAATATGGTGCCTGGGGGGTGTCTGTAGTATGCCTGTGAAGTGCCACGTGTTTCCTGTGTTTAGAACAATCCCTGCACAAAATGACATTTAACGGAAATAACGTCACTGCTTGCGGTTTTAATGTTATATCTGGTTCCTGCAATATGGTTGAAAATCATTGAGAAAAATGGCATGGGTAGCCCTCCCTGCCCATTACCAGCCCCTTTGGGTCTTGTACGCATATTAAGGGGCACCCCGTACCCATATTAAAAAAAGGAAATGCGTGTGGCCCCCAGGCCCTATATACTCAGAACAGCAGTATACAGGCGGTGCAAACAAGACAGGGACTGTGTAGGTTTGTTGTGTTAAGTTGAATCTGTTTGTAATTTTCAACTGGTACATTTCTAAAGTGTAGCTCCAGTCAAAAAAAAAAATTTTAAGCTTTTTGGAAAACATAGGGAAGGGTTATCACCCCTGTATAATTTGTTTTGTTGTCCATCTTTTTCATCTCACTTGCTGTTGTCTCCTTCCGTTTGCAAGTAGGAGATGTTTGTAAGTTGGATGTTTGAAAGTAGGGGCCTGCCCTATATGCTCTGCAGAAATGGCGGAACAAGGTGTTGGTTTTGCCACAACATTGTAAGCCCTGAAAGTGACTCTTGGTGGGCGCTGGAGCGCCCTGCTGTGAACGATTATATCAAGAATTGTAATTACATGCCATTGTTGAATAGTGGTAGAAAAATTGACCTTTGGTGGTTGTGGTGCTGGTGCCACAACACTATAAGTCCTCACAGTTACTCTGGGTGGGCACAGGAACAGGCCCTCCTGTGAAATATTATATCAAGAATTGTAATTACATGTCCCTGTTAAACAGGGGCAGAAAAATTGGGCCTTAGGCACTGGTGCTGGTGCCACGACACTGCAACCTCTCCCATATACTCTAGTTTTATTGCAGGAATTAGCCCTGCTGCAAAGCATTGCATCAAAAATTGTAATTAAACGCCCCTGTTAAACAGGGGCAGAAAAATTGGGCTTTATGCACTGGTGCTGGTGCCATGACACTGCAACCTCTTCCATATACTCTAGTTTTATTGCAGGAATTAGCCCTGCTGCAAAGCATTGCATCAAAAATTGTACTTAAATGCCCCTGTTAAACAGGGGCAGAAAAATTGGGCCTTAGGCACTGGTGCTGGTCCCACGACACTGCAACCTCTCCCATGTACTCTTGTTTTATTGCAGGAATTAGCCCTGCTGCAAAGCATTGCATCAAAAATTGTACTTAAACGCCCCTGTTAAACAGGGGCAGAAAAATTGGGCTGATGGCATCACCCAGAAACAGAAATGTTCTTCCAACATATCATCGGAGGAGGAAGAGGATAGACAATCAACATAACAGGACAGTCACTCAGCATCAGCATAGGCAGTCTTGAAGGGATGTGATATTTCAAAAAAAATTATTCGGTTACATCAGCTTCAGGTGCTTGGTAGCTGTGGGTGATCCAAGACTGATTCATCTTGATGAAGGTCAGTCGATCAACTGATTCGGTAGACAGCCGCACCCTGTGATCGGTAACAAAGCCACCAGCAGCACTGAAGGTGCGTTCCGAAAGAACGCTGGATGCAGGACAGGCCAGTAGCTCAATTGCATACTGTGCAAGCTCTGGCCAGTGATCCATCCTCAAGACCCAGTAAGCCAGAGGATTTTCGGTGGGAAAGGTGTCCAAGTCTGACCTTGCCCCTAGGTATTCCTGCACCATGTAAATCAGACACTGGCGATGGGTGCTGGAACCGATCATACCTTGGGGCTGCGGACTAAAAAATTGTCTGAAAGCATCAGTCAGATGGCCACCTTCTCCACCGCTCCTTCTGACCGATGCCTCAGCAACACGTTGTCCAGGACCAGGAGTTTGTAACCTCCCAGTCTCTGGGAACGCGTTGCACAGACCTTTCTGCAAGGCCTCCCGGAGATGTCTCATCCTCTGCTCCCTCTGCGATGGCAAGATAAGGTCGGCAACCTTACCCTTGTACCGTGGATCAAGGAGAGTGGCCAGCCAGTAATGGTCCCTCTCCTTGATCCGAAGAATACGAGGATCCTTCTGCAGGCTTTGCAGGATCAGGGAGGCCATGCAGCGTAGGTTAGCTGAGGCATTCCGTCCGGAGTCCTCTGGGTCACTAAGGACAACATGATCCGCAGCTACCTCCTCCCAGCCACGTACAAGTCCACGTGTTTCTTGGGACTGTAAATCATCCCTACAAGACTGCTACTGCTGCTGATGCTGAGTGCCAGCCTCCACCTCCATGCTGACACAATCATCCTCCTCCTCTTCCTCCTCCTCATCCTCTTCCTGTGTGATGGGTGGCACAGCAGGAACACTGTCTGGATAAAGGGGGCCTTGAGAGTCAAGGAAGTCTTCCTCTTCCTGCCTCTGTCCTGCCTCAAGTGCCCTGTCCATTATTCTATGCAGCGTATGCTCCAAGAGGTGGACAAGAGGTACAGTGTCACTGATGCATGCACTGTCACTGCTCACCATCCTTGTGGCCTCCTCAAATGGTGACAGGACAGTGCATGCATCCCTGATCATGCCCCACTGGCGTGGTGAGAAAAAACGAGCTCCCCTGACCCTGTCCTGGTGCCGTAGTCGCACAGGTACTCATTGATGGCCCTCTGCTGCGTGTGCAGCCGCTGCAGCATGGCCAACGTTGAGTTCCACCTGGTGGGCATGTCACATATAAGGCAGTTCTTGGGCAGGTTCAACTCCTTTTGGAGCTCAGCCAGCCGAGCACAGGCATTAAATGATCGGCGGAAATGCACACAGACTTTCCTGGCCTGCTTCAGGACATCCTGTAAGCCGGGGTACCTGCCCAAGAACCGCTGCACCACCAGGTTAAGGACATGAGCTACACAGGGCACATGGGTCAGTTGTCCCTGTCGGAGGGCGGAGAGGAGGTTGGTGTCATTGTCGCAAACCACCATTCCTGGCTTAAGCTGGCGTGGCGTCAACCACCTCTCGGCCTGCCCCTGCAGAGCTGACAAAACATCCGCCCCAGTGTGGCTCCTGTCCCCCAAACAAACCAGCGCAAGCACGGCATGGCATCGTTTTGCCTGCGTACTTGCGTAGCCCCTGGAACGCCTACGGAGCACCGCTGGTTCTGAGGACAGAGCACTGGAAGAGGCCATGGAGGAAGAAGAAGAGGAGGGGGTGGAGGAGAGAGGTGTGTCACAACCAATATCCTTCCATGCAACCAATATCCTTGCATCCTTCCCAGCTGCCAGAAGAGTGACCCAATGGGCCGTGAAAGACAGGTAACGTCCCTGTCCATGCCTGCTGGACCATGAGTCAGCGGTAATATGCACGTTACCACTGACCGCCCTGTCCAGAGAGGCAAGGACATTGCCTTCCACATGCCGGTAGAGAGCCGGAATCGCCTTCCGTGAGAAAAAGTGGCGTTTGCGGACCTGCCACTGAGGAACCGCACATTGTACAAACTCACGGAAGGGGGCCGAGTCTACCAACTGAAAAGGCAGCAGTTGAAGTGCTAGCAATTTAGCCAAGCTAGCATTCAACCGCTGGGCATGTGGATGGCTGGGAGTGAACGTCTTTCGCCGGTCCAGCAGCTGGGGCAGGGACATTTGCCTGCTATAATCAGACGTGGGTGTACTGCTAGCAGAGTGCTCGGAAACACTTGGCTGTGACACACCTAATTCTACACCTTCATTCCTCTCAGAGCAGGTTTCAGAGAGGACTGAAGGTCTAGTGAGGTTGGAGATGCCAGCTGATGAGGAGCAAGGAGAGGGCCGCTTTGTTCTTTGGTGTGGGTCTTTGAGGTACGCTTGCCAACGAGCTGCATGGCAGGTCAACATATGTCTGGTCAAGCATGTGGTGCCCAAGTGGCTGATGTTTTGGCCACGCGAGATACGCTTGAGACATATGTTGCAAATAGCAGTGGTGCGATCTGATGCACTCGTCTCAAAAAAGGCCCACACCAAAGAACTTTTAGAATAACGTGCAGAGGCAGCGCCCTGCACAGGCGGAGCTCTGCGGTGTGATTCAGTCGGTGTGCTGCCCCTAAGCTGGCGCCCGGAGGGCATCCTGCCTCGTTGGACATGTGCCTCCTCCTCCTCCTCCTCTCTCCTACCAGGCACCCACGTGGAGTCAGTGCCCTCATCATCCCCTCCCTCTTCATCGCTGTAGCAAACCTGGCAGTATGCTGCAGCTTGTGGAACATGACTGCCAGATTGCTGTCTTTGTTGAGCATCCCCTCTCTCTGCATTCACGCTACTGCCTTCCTCTAGCTGAGTGTCATCATCAGAGGCTACAAAACACTGGGCATCCTCCTGGAGCATGTACCCAACACTGTGCTCAAAGAGTTCAGGAGACTCCTCAGGAGGACGTGGTGGGTCTAGGGAAGGAGTCACTGATGATGACATTGAGAGGAGGGAAGACGATGCGTTGGCAGCTGCTTTGCTAGTACCCTGAGACTGGGTGAGAGAGGATGAGGAGGATGAAGAGGGCTTGGTCATCCACTCTACCAAGTCGTTGGCATGTTGCGGCTCAACATGTCCAGCTGCCGAAAAGAAGGACAAGCATGTCCCATGGCCACGTGCTGATGACAATGCACCGCGTCCACGACCAGCACTGTTGTCTCTAGACACAGAGCCTGCTTGCCCTCTTTTATCGGCTCGCGCCTGTCTGCCTCTCCTTGCTGGCCTTCCAGACATGGTAATGGCCTGAAGGGAGTTGGGTAAAAAAGCAGTTGGGTAGTGCATATTGTGCTAGAGGCACACAACACCCACTAACTCCTGCAGATGCCTTTATTATAGAACACCAGAGATAAAGGGGTATATACAGATGTATACTGTGCTGTGCTGGAGGCACACACAACTTCCAATAACTCCTGCAGATGGCAAGTGGGCTCAAATAGAGAAGAGCTATGTAGGTGGATATAGCGGTATGTACTGGGTACAGAGCACGCAGACAGCACGCACAAGCTCCTAACACTACTGACTGCAAGCTCTATTATAAAAGACAGATCACTAGCTATATAGGTGAGGTGAATATAGCGGTGTATACTGCGGTCAGGGCAAGCAGACAACAACCACTACAGAAGAGCAAGATCGAAAATCGGCCGATAACGATCGGTGTGTACTGTGTTGAAGGTACACAGAACACCCACTAACTCCTGCAGATGCCTTTATTATAGAACACCAGAGATAAAGGGGTATATACAGATGTATACTGTGCTGTGCTGGAGGCACACACAACTTCCAATAACTCCTGCAGATGGCAAGTGGGCTCAAATAGAGAAGAGCTATGTAGGTGGATATAGCGGTATGTACTGGGTACAGAGCACGCAGACAGCACGCACAAGCTCCTAACACTACTGACTGCAAGCTCTATTATAAAAGATAGATCACTAGCTATATAGGTGAGGTGAATATAGCGGTGTATACTGCGGTCAGGGCACGCAGACAACAACCACTACACAACAGCAAGATCGAAAATCGGCCGAAAACGATCGGTGTGTACTGTGTTGAAGGTACACAGAACACCCACTGCTTCAGACGCCAACACACTACACAAGGCCGCCGCGCTGGCGGCCTTATATAGTGTGGGGCGTGCACTACACAGCCTGAGCTATGATTGGCCACAGGCATCCTGCCTGTGGCCAATCATGGCTCTCCTCGCTGCTGGCGCTGCGATTGGCCAAGCATGCGGGGTCACAGTGCATGCTTGGCCAATCATGAGCCAGCAATGCACTGCACCACACGAATTTGGCGCGAACGGACCAAAAAGTTCGGACTTCGCCGAACGGGCGAACAGCCGATGTTCGAGTCGAACGTATGTTCGAGTCGAACACGAAGCTCATCCCTAGTGATGAGGTAAACGATAAATCATATAGCACAAGTAACAAAGCACTTCATGTGGTAAATTGTTGAAGTGGTAAAAGACTCAAAAAATCGATCTTACTACAAAATAGCGCATTGTGTACACATACATTACACTTCTTACACGGAAAGAAACCGTTCAAATCCCAAAGAAATGTTGATTTCCATGGAGGGTTTATCACATTTGGGGCAAACCCGATTTCTTAATGATGGTGCACCCCTAAAAATAACTACCTACTCCAGAAGAAGAGGTCCTAAATAGGGATCGTTCCTCAAAACATCCCAATGATGACTAAATATACTTTTAATCTGTTTAGATTGTGTAGAAAACTGAGTAATAAAAGACCATCTAGATCCAGTATCATGTTTACGTGTAGTTTGTACAGTAGTGAGGGTGGCCCTATCAAGTGTTGAGATGTGACAAATCTCCTCATCAATAGCTTTGGGGAGATAGCCCTTCTCAATAAATCTGGATTTCAAAACATCAGCTTGTAGAAAAAAATCCAAAAGATCTGTACAATTTCTCCTAATACGTAGCAATTGGCTACGTGGTATGGATCTTAACCATGGGGCATAATGACAACTGTCAATCTGGATATACCCGTTGCGATCTGTTGGTTAAAATACTGTAGGTCTTAGTAACCAGCCAATGATCTACAATGGATATATCCAAGTCTAAGAAATGGATCTTAGTAGAACTCATTTCATAGGTCAAAACTATGCCCATGTCATTATAATTGATAGTAACCATAAATTTGTGTAGTGATTCTTCATCACCTTTCCAGAGGAGGAGGATGTCATCTATATATCTAGCCCACAGCGCCAATTCAGGGCGCTGTAGGGCATAGACGACATTCTCCTCCCAGATATATATATATACATTTACATCTTTTAGCAATTACTTGTTGGAGTCCAAGAACAATGGCAAAATGATAAATGGAGTAACAAAAAATAGCACATGGAAATTAGCGGCTATATTCTAAAAGGCTGAGTTCCTGACAACGTTTTTTTATTTTGTATTTCTATCTGCCTTCCTAATATCACTCAAATGCATAGAATGAAAAATATATAAATGTATAAATTATATTAGTAAAATGAAAAAACTGAAGATAAAACATTTTCCATATTGAACCCTAGGACACCATGTAGAGAATTAGTAAAAGCAGTGAGCAATAGATAATGATTACCAGCCTACAAGAAAAATAGCAAATCTTGTGATGAACAAATGTCAAAGGCAGAGTTATTTTACGATTATTGTCTGGAGGTTGTAAGCATTTTATAAATAAATAAATATGTTAATGATCACTCACTTAATCATTTGCATTTAGCAACTAGTAGAACATAGAAATGAACTGTTAAATGTAACAGAGTATTAAAAAAAGGATATGCCCCTAAGACCTTTACATCTAGTGGAGCCATGTAAATGTAATAGGAGTCATACAAGTGTTCATTTGCCTTGTACCCAGTGCCCAGGAATTAACACAATTTAAAATTGCCTTAAAACATTCAAATGTGCTTAAAGTATTACTTGGTGTTTTTTATTGTCATGTTGAAAAAATATCAGAAAGTCTTTGATTTGCATTTTGCTAAAACTGTTCAAAGGTACAAAATCCATATATTTTTGTGCTGTCTAAAATTAATCACTTTAATACCAGGCACTCTCACCCCCTTCTGCCCAGGCCAATTCCCAGTTTTCAACAATTTGAATGACAATTGCACAGTCATGTAACGCTGTGCCCAAATTACATTTTTAGAATTTTCTTTTCCCCCAAATAGAGTTCTCTTTTGGTTGTATTCGATCATCACGGGTTTTATTATTGTTTGTTAAATAAATGAAAAAAATCTGAAAATGTAAAAAAAAAAAAATCAGTGTGCTCATGGGCACTGATGAGGTGGCACTGATGGGGACTGATGAGGAGGCACTAATATGCAGCACTGATGGGCACTGATAGGCACTAATAGGTGGCACTGATAGGTGGCACTGATAGGTGGCACTGATGGGCACTGCTAGGCAGCAATGATGTGCACTCATAGGCGACACTAATGGGCAATAATGGGCCCTGATGGATGGCACTTATAGATGGCACTGATAGACAGCACTGAGGAGGAGGCACTGACAGGCACTACTGATGGGCACTGATTGGCATAGCAGGTGCACACTGGCATCACAGGTGGGCACTTGTGGGCACTTGTGGGCATCACGGGTGGGCACTGGTGGACATCACTGATGGGGCTGCACTAATAATCACTGCACTCATTATCAGTGCAGAACCCCTTTCAGGAGAGCCACTTATTTGCTCTTCTCCACTCATGCTCTGTCAGCATGAATAGAGGAATGCCGATAACCGTCAATTCGGAGTGACACACAGCACTACGGATTGCCATGACTGCAGGGGCACACAAGTGCCTTGTTCTGCTGGATATCATATGACATCCAGTTAGAAGAGGAGAGCCACCGCCCACCCGTCATTTTGCTATAAAATATAAATTTATATAAAAAATACTTCACTAAAACTCATTAGTGTGATTTTTTTTATCCTTCCAAAGTATTTGTGACCTTGCTCTCTGTTCCCCTAATTGGATGTTTTCTGCTCTGCTCAGATTCCTTATCAATTATATAGCATATCCCCACTTCCTCTTCTCTGGTGGCACTATCCCCAAACGATAGCCACATTTGAAAATCACAATTATTTTTTTTTGCCACGGTCTTCACCTTAGTCAACCCAGTCCCATCCCATTCAGTATTGGCTGATCCTCCACTGCACAAACTATGAAAGGAAGGATAGGAAGATGCATGCACATTTGTATGTGGTGCATCCTCTGATGCAACAAGCATGAAATAGCATAGATATCTTGGATGGGGGGTCACTGTTTATCATTTCAAAAGCCATATGTTTTTTAACAAAAGTTCTACTTTACAATATAAAAAAATATCTATTGATCCTGCCAGAAGTAGGATTTACATATACTGTAGTTAGAAGGATTTAGACAGAATAAATGTGAATAAAGCACCTAGACCAGATGGCATACGCCCACATACCCCAAAAGAAATGAGCGCAGACATTTCAAAGCCATTGTTTCAAATTTTTAGGGACTCTATTAATGACTGGCGTAGTACCACTGGAATGGTCTAAGGCCAGTGTGGTGCCTATATTCAAGACGGGGTCAAAGTATTTACCAAATAACTATATACCTGTTAGTTTCATTTCTGTAGTTTGGAAGACAATGGAGAGTTTAATAAAAGTTTACATAGATGAGCTTTTGGTAAAAAAATATTTTAAACCACAGACAGTATGGTTCCATGAAAAATAGAAGTTGTCAAACAAATCTGATTACTTTTTATGTGGAGGTAAGCAACATCTAATGCTGTGTACACACAATCGGTCTATCCGGCCCACCAGAGTCCGTCGGACAATCCGCCCGTGTGTGGGCTCCGGCGGACTTTTTTTCCCCAAAAGTCCGGCAGACTTAGAAAGTAGTTTTGACTCAAAAATTGTCTGGCCGTCTGTCTGCTAGTCCACCTGACTTTTGAAATGAATGGACTTTCCCGCACACGGAGAAAAGTCTGTTCATTTTGAACGTGGCTCCAGGTAGCCGGGACTAGTGAAAGAAGTCAATGTCACCCAGATACCTGCCCCCCACCCTATGTGAATTAGTATGGGGTACAATGTACCCCTACCCATTCACCTGGTGAAAAAATGTAAATAAAACACAAAACAAGGTTTCCAAATCATTTATTGCACAGCTCCGGGGGTCTTCTTCCGTCTTGGGGGGGTCTTCTCGCTGGACTCCTCCGCTATCTTCTGCTAGCTCTTTTAGTAGCGGAGGAGCTCAGCTTTCTTCTTCTTCGCCGCCCGGGGGTCTTCTTCCGACTTCAGGGGTCTTGTCCCCCTCTTCGGGGGTCTTGTCCTCCTCTTCGGTTCTTCTTGCCGGGCCTCCGCTTTCTTCCTTCAGCTCTTTTACTAGCAGCGGCCCCATCTTCTGTCTCTGCTGCCTCTTCTTCCGGCTTCGGTGGTCTTGTTCCCCTCTTTGGCTCTTCTTGCCGGGCCTCCGCTCCTTTTTCCAGCTCTTTTACTAGCGGTGGCCCGGTCTTCTGTCGTGGTAGAAAAGTCCGGTCGTGTGTGGTCAGGTCCGCTGCAAAGTCCAGTGGACCTCCGCAGCTTTGTCCGCCGGACTAAGTCCGCCAGATAGTCCGATCATGTGTACGCGGCATTAGACAAAGGAGTGGCTGTGGATGTAGTATACATGGCTTTTGCAAAAGCATTTGACACAGCTCTCCACACACAGGCTTGGAAAAAAAAAAATTGTAAATGGAAACATGTAAACTGGATTTAGAAAGTAGTGATTAATGATTCATACTATGAATGGTCTAATGTTATTAGTGTTGTACCCCAACACTAGAGTCAGGGATTAAAATCACTGTTTCAGTGTTTGCAGATGACACCAAGCTATGCAGTGGAATAATGTTCTTACAGGATGTTCAAGGGGAAAGAAGGTAGATTGAAAATTGTGAAGGTAGGGGAGATGTGATAAAGAGCTCCCTATACCAATCCCCAATTCAATCATACCAAAAGCATGTTGGACTATACCGGTACTTAATTCAATACAGGATGTCTCCAATTTACAAGCCAACCTCAATGCACTATGTATATGTGGCAAATGAGGTTTAGGCTGATAAATGTAAAGTTATGCCTTTGGGGACTAAAGATGTGCATACATCATACATACTAGAGGGAGTACAACTGGGGAATTAATGGTGGAGAAGGATCTGGGTATTCTGGTATATCATAAGCCAAATAATAGCATGCAATGCAAAGCTGCAGTTTTCAAAGCAAGCAAAATCCTTCCTTGTATTAAAAGATGTATGGATTGCAGAGGGAGAGAGAGACATAATTTTGCCCCTGTACAAATCATTATTAGAACCTCATTTAGAACATGCAGTTTAGATTTGGGCACCAGTTCACATAAAGGTTATTGGGCAACTGGAGAAATTGCAGAGAAGGGCAACCAAACTGATAAGAGGCATGGAGGAGCTCAGCTATGTAGAACGATTAGTTGAACTGAATGTATTCTCTCTTGAGAAGAGGAGATTAAGGGGAATATGACCAACACATGTATAAATACATAAGTGGTCCATATAGTGACATCACCTGAAATATGCAGTTTAGTGGTAACTGGCCATTAAGGCTGCTTTCAGACTGATGCAGTGCAGTGTACCCATGAGTTTGGAGCAGGTTCACTGCGCTTTCCCATAGAGTTTTATTAGGGCCTGCAGTTTTGGTGTGCTTTCTGAAAGTGCGCCAAAGATGCAGAATGCACCAGACTGAAAGCAGCCTTAATTCACCTGTTCAGCGAACTGCAAACATGTAAGGTTCAGGTACATGGCTGTAAAGTTAAATCTCATCCCTGTTGCTTACCTGCAGTGGATGGCAAAGGGGTATTTTACTGTGACTGACAGTACCACTGCCTATGGGATTAGCTGTCATTTCTTTCTGCATGCACAACAAATCAATGTTTTTTTCAATCACTATGATACAGTACTTGTAATAAAAAATGTCAAGCACTGTAAACATATAAAATAATGATGAGCTGCTGTATGGAATATATATTAATGTTAATCACTGTGTTACTACTGCTAAACAATCTTTTTGCAGTACAAAACGATCACTTATGCCGCGTACACACGATCAAACAATCCGGTGGAAAAGTCTGGCGGACTTTAACAAGGGGACCCCCAGATCCTGTCCCCCTGTTTGAAATAGTAAGGGGGTACAAAAGTACCCCTACCATTTCACAAAGAAAGTATAAACATTTTTTTTTTTAAAAGACACACACACCGTTGAAAAAGTCCTTTATTAAAAATAAAAAAAATAAAAAAAAGATTCCAGCGGTGGTAATCCACTCGTGCTATCCAGCGATGGATGATCATCTCTCTGGGGTCCAGCGATTGGTGATCTGATCCAGCGATGGGTGATTTCTCCCTCCAGAGCAGCGCATCCATCCTGTCTCCACCGGAGACACTGCGGGAATCCCGGAAGCCTGACACTTCTTAACTGAGGAGGGCAGGGCCACCCGTCACCTGACCCTGCCCTCTCTGGCACAAAGGGAAAGCCGGGGTTCCTCAGTGACGTACGGGTGACCCCTCCCCCCTCTGATGTAACGGAAACCTGCGTTACATCAGCCGAGGACGGGATCTGGGGGTCCCCTTGTTAAACAGGGCTTCCAGATTCTGATAAGCCCCCCGCCCACAGACCCACACAATCACCAGCCATGGTTGTGGGGATGAGGCCCTTGTCCTCATCAACATGGGGACAAGGTGCTTTGGGGGGGACCCAAAGCATCCTCCCAATGTTGAGGGCATGTGGCCTGGTACAGTTCAGGAGGGGGGGTGCTCTCTCGTCCCCCCTCTTTTCCTGCGGCCTGCCAGGTTACGTGCTTGGATAAAGGGTCTGGTATGGATTTTTGGGGGGAACGCCACACCATTTTTTTTTTAATTTGCCGTGGAGTTCCCCTTAAAATCCATACCAGACCCTCAGGTCTGGTATGGATATTTGGGGGGAATCCCACGTCATTTTTTTTTTATTTTGACGCGAGGTTCCCCTTAATATCCATACCAGACCTGAAGGGCCTGGTAATTGAATTTGGTGGAACCTCACGCTTTTCTTTTTTTTTATCAATGACTTTCAATGACTGTTATCTCTATTACGGGGAGCCAACAATTCATTATAGCCGCGAGTGCTTTTAAATGACTTTTTTTCCTGCAGAAATGAAACTTTATGCAGGGCCAGTTCTAAGCACGGGAAATATGCGCCCCTTACAGGCATACTATAGACACCCCCAGGTACAATACTTAAAGGAATATTACACTTTTATTGATTCACTTTAAGCATTATTAAAATCACTGCTCCCAAAAAAACTGACATTTTTAAAACTTTTTTTTTGCATTGATACATGTCCCCTGGGGCAGGACCCAGGTCCCCAAACACTTTTTAGGACAATAACTTGCATATTAGCCTTTAACCACCTCAATACAGTGCAGTTACACCCCCTTCCTGACCAGACCAATTTTCAGCTTTCAGCGCTCTCACAGTTTGAATGACAATTACTCAGTCATCCAACACGGTATCCATATGAAACTTGCGTCCTTTTTTCCACACAAATAGAGCTTTCTTTTAGTGGTATTTAATCACTAGTGGGTTTTTTATTTTTTGTGCTATAAATAAAATAAAACGTAGATTTTGTGAAAAAAATGCCTTTTTCTTAGTTTCAGTCATAAATTATTGCTAATTAGTAATTTTTCTTCATAAATTTTGGCCAAAATTTATACTGCTACATATCTTTGGTGAAAATAACCCACATTAGTATATATTATTTGGTCTTTGTGAAAGTTATAGAGTCTACAAACTATGGTGCCAATCACTGAAAATTGATCACTTCTGATCAGGCCTTCAGTACATCAGGTGTATCTCATTTCTTGAGACACTAACAAGTCAGGAAAGTATAAATACCCCCCAAATGACCCCTTTTTACAAAGTAGACATCCCAAGGTATTAAGTAAGTAGCATGGTGAGTTTTTTTAAGTTGTCATTTTTTCCCACAATTCTTTGCAAAATGAAGATTTTTTATTTTTTTTTATATTTTTTTACTAAATTGTCATATTATCAGGTTATTTCTCACACACAGCATATGCATACAACAAATTACACCCCAAAATACATTCCGCTACTCTTCCCGAGTACGGCGATACCACATGTGTGAGACTTTTACACAGCCTGGCCACATACAGAGGCCCAACATTGATGTAGTACCTTCAGACGTTCTACAAGCAAAAATGACGCATCTCATTTCTCAACCACCTATTACACTTTTGAAGTCCCTGGAGTACCAGGACAATGGAATTTCCCATAAAATGACCCCATTTTGGAAAGCAAACACCCCAACGTATAATCTGTGAGGCATAATGAGTCTTTTGAATGGTTCATTTTTTTCCAGAAGTTTTTGGAATATGTGGAAAAAAATTAAAACGCATTTTTTTTTACACAAAATTGTCAATTTATAAGATATTTCTAACACATAGCATGTATATAGCAAAAATTACATCCCAAAATACATTCTGCTACTCTTCCCGAGTACGGCCATACCACATGTGTGAGACTTTTACACAGCCTGGCCACATACAGAGCACTAACATTGATGTAGTACCTTCAGACGTTCTATGAGCAAAAATGACGCATCTCATTTCTCAACCACCTATTACATTTTTGAAGTCCCTGGAGTACCAGGACAATGGAATTTCCCATAAAATGACCCCATTTTGGAAAGCAAACACCCCGACGTATAATCTGTGAGGCATAATGAGTCTTTTGAATGGTTCATTTTTTTCCAGAAGTTTTTGGAATATGTGGAAAAAAATTAAAACGCATTTTTTTTTTACACAAAATTGTCAATTTATAAGATATTTCTAACACATAGCATGTATATAGCAAAAATTACATCCCAAAATACATTCTGCTACTCTTCCCGAGTACGGAAATACCACATGTGTGAGACTTTTACACAGCCTGGCCACATACAGAGCACTAACATTGATGTAGTACCTTCAGACGTTCTACGAGCAAAAATTACGCATCTCGTTTCTCAACCACCTATTACACTTTTGAAGGCCCTGGAGTACCAGGACAATGGAATTTCCCATAAAATGACCCCATTTTGGAAAGCAAACACCCCAACGTATAATCTGTGAGGCATAATGAGTCTTTTGAATGGTTATTTATTTTCCAGAAGTTTTTGGAATATGTGGAAAAAAATTAAAACGCATTTTTTTTTACACAAAATTGTCAATTTATAAGATATTTCTAACACATAGCATGTATATAGCAAAAATTACATCCCAAAATACATTCTGCTACTCCTCCCGAGTATGGCGATACCACATGTGTGTGACTTTTACACAGCCTGGCCACATAGAGAGGCCGAACATTGAAGTAGTACGTTCAGGCGTTCTAGGAGCATAAATGACACATCTTATTTCATTCCTACCCATCACACTTTTGAAGGTCCTGGACCACCAGGACAGTGCAATTACCCACAAAATGACCCCATTTTGGAAAGCAAACACCCCAACGTATATTCTATGAGACATGGGCTGCAAATAGGTACTCGGGTACTCTGATGGGCTGGAGATGGGTACTCGGGTACTCTGATGGCCTGGTGACAGGTACTCGGGTACTCTGATGGCCTGGTGACAGGTACTCGGGTACTCTGATGGCCTGGTGATAGGTACTCAGGTACTCTGATGGCCTGGTGACAGGTACTCGGGTACTCTGATGGCCTGGTGACAAGTACTCAGGTACTCTGATGGCCTGGTGACAGGTACTCGGGTACTCTGATGGCCTGGTGACAGGTACTTGGGTACTCTGATGGCCTGGTGACAGGTACTCGGGTACTCTGATGGGCTGGAGATGGGTACTCGGGTACTCTGATGGCCTGGTGACAGGTACTCGGATACTCTGATGGCCTGGTGACAGGTACTCGGGTACTCTGATGGCCTGGTGATAGGTACTCAGGTACTCTGATGGCCTGGTGACAGGTACTCGGGTACTCTGATGGCCTGGTGACAAGTACTCAGGTACTCTGATGGCCTGGTGACAGGTACTCGGGTACTCTGATGGCCTGGTGACAGGTACTTGGGTACTCTGATGGCCTGGTGACAGGTACTCGGGTACTCCGATGGCCTGGTGACAGGTACTCGCGTACTCTGATGGCCTGGTGACAGGTACTCGGGTACTCTGATGGCCTGGTGACAGGTACTCGAGTACTCTGATGGTCTGGTGACAGGTACTCAGGTACTCTGATGGCCTGGTGATAGGTACTCAGGTACTCTGATGGCCTGGTGACAGGTACTCGGGTACTCTGATGGCCTGGTGACAAGTACTCAGGTACTCTGATGGCCTGGTGACAGGTACTCGGGTACTCTGATGGCCTGGTGACAGGTACTTGGGTACTCTGATGGCCTGGTGACAGGTACTCGGGTACTCTGATGGGCTGGAGATGGGTACTCGGGTACTCTGATGGCCTGGTGACAGGTACTCGGATACTCTGATGGCCTGGTGACAGGTACTCGGGTACTCTGATGGCCTGGTGATAGGTACTCAGGTACTCTGATGGCCTGGTGACAGGTACTCGGGTACTCTGATGGCCTGGTGACAAGTACTCAGGTACTCTGATGGCCTGGTGACAGGTACTCGGGTACTCTGATGGCCTGGTGACAGGTACTTGGGTACTCTGATGGCCTGGTGACAGGTACTCGGGTACTCCGATGGCCTGGTGACAGGTACTCGCGTACTCTGATGGCCTGGTGACAGGTACTCGGGTACTCTGATGGCCTGGTGACAGGTACTCGAGTACTCTGATGGTCTGGTGACAGGTACTCAGGTACTCTGATGGTTTGGTGACTGGTATTTGGGTACTCTGAAGGGCGGTGACAGGTACTCATATGGGCTGTGACAGGTACTCGGGTACTCAGATGAACTGTGACAGGTACTCGGGTACTCAGATGAACTGTGACAGGTACTCGGGTACTCTGATGGGCCGGGACAGGTACTCGGGTACTCAGATGGGCCGGGACAGGTACTCGGGTACTCTGATGGGCCGGGACAGGTACTCCGGTACTCTGATGGGCCGGGACAGGTACTCCGGTACTCTGATGAGCCGGGACAGGTACTCAGGTACCCTGATGTGCCGTGACAGGTACTCGGGTACCCTGATGTGCCGTGACAGGTACTCGGGTACCCTGATGTGCCGTGACAGGTACTCGGGTACCCTGATGTGCAGTGACAGGTACTCGGGTACTCTGATGTGCCGTGACAGGTACTCGGGTACTCTGATGGCCTGGTGATAGGTACTCAGGTACTCTGATGGCCTGGTGACAGGTACTCGGGTACTCTGATGGCCTGGTGACAAGTACTCAGGTACTCTGATGGCCTGGTGACAGGTACTCGGGTACTCTGATGGCCTGGTGACAGGTACTCGGGTACTCTGATGGCCTGGTGACAGGTACTCGGGTACTCCGATGGCCTGGTGACAGGTACTCGCGTACTCTGATGGCCTGGTGACAGGTACTCGGGTACTCTGATGGCCTGGTGACAGGTACTCGAGTACTCTGATGGTCTGGTGACAGGTACTCAGGTACTCTGATGGCCTGGTGATAGGTACTCAGGTACTCTGATGGCCTGGTGACAGGTACTCGGGTACTCTGATGGCCTGGTGACAAGTACTCGGGTACTCTGATGGCCTGGTGACAAGTACTCAGGTACTCTGATGGCCTGGTGACAAGTACTCAGGTACTCTGATGGCCTGGTGACAAGTACTCAGGTACTCTGATGGCCTGGTGACAAGTACTCAGGTAGTCTGATGGCCTGGTGACAAGTACTCAGGTACTCTGATGGCCTGGTGACAAGTACTCTGATGGTTTGGTGACTGGTATTTGGGTACTCTGAAGGGCGGTGACAGGTACTCATATGGGCTGTGACAGGTACTCGGGTACTCAGATGAACTGTGACAGGTACTCGGGTACTCAGATGAACTGTGACAGGTACTCGGGTACTCTGATGGGCCGGGACAGGTACTCGGGTACTCAGATGGGCCGGGACAGGTACTCGGGTACTCGGATGGGCCGGGACAGGTACTCGGGTACTCTGATGAGCCGGGACAGGTACTCGGGTACCCTGATGTGCCGTGACAGGTACTCGGGTACCCTGATGTGCCGTGACAGGTACTCGGGTACCCTGATGTGCCGTGACAGGTACTCGGGTACCCTGATGTGCCGTGACAGGTACTCGGGTACCCTGATGTGCAGTGACAGGTACTCGGGTACTCTGATGTGCCGTGACAGGTACTCGGGTACCCTGATGTGCCGTGACAGGTACTCGGGTACCCTGATGTGCCGTGACAGGTACTCGGGTACCCTGATGTGCCGTGACTGGTACTCGGGTACTCTGATGGGCCGTGACAGGTACTCGGGTACTCTGATGGGCCGGGACAGGTACTCGGGTACTCTGATGGGCCGGGACAGGTACTCGGGTACTCTGATGGGCCGTGACAGGTACTCGGGTACTCTGATGGGCCGTGACAGGTACTCGGGTACTCTGATGGGCCGGGACAGGTACTCGGGTACTCTGATGGGCCGGGACAGGTACTCGGGTACTCTGATGGGCCGGGACAGGTACTTGGGTACTCTGATGGGCTGTGACCGGTACTCGGGTACTCTGATGGGCTGTGACAGGTACTCAAATACTCTGATGGGCTGTGACAGGTACTCTGATGGACTGTGATTGACAGGTACTATGAGGGGTGGTGACAGGTCCTCTTTATTGGGGGGGCAATCAGTATGTTTGGTGTACACTGTATGCGGTAACGAGATGTTACCGCAATCTCCTCCTCACACACGATCGGTGTGTGAGGAGGAGAACCCGGTAACATCCCGTTACCGCGGTTTGTTTACATTTGAGTGATCGGCTGTGAAAGGATCACAGCCGATCACGTGGGTAAACAGCCGGCCAATGGCTGTTTACCAGCGTCGGTGACGAGCAGTGTTCCCAGGGAAAAAAGCCGCCACTGACGTGCACGCGCAGCGCGCTCGCGATCGCGCGCATGCGCCGTGCACGTTCGGGGTGTTACCATCTGTGATCGGCCGTGACTTCATCGCGGCCGATCACGTGGTAAACAGCCATAACGAATGGCTGTTCACCCCCTTCGGTGGCGACCGGTGTCTCCGTGACACGCCGCCACCGAAGAAACAGGGATGCGCGCGCACAATCGCGCACATTCCCTGTTTAAACGGGAGGCCGTCATATGACGGCCTCCTGCCTCAATAGGTGCGCCGCCTGGCCGTCATTTGACAGTCGGCGGTCAGCAACTAGTTAAAATTAGCACTTTTGATTTTGACCGAGTCCCATATACTTTAATAAGGTTCTGAAGTTCACACGAAGTTTAGGTCTGTTCGCAGGTTCTGGTGCGAACCTAACCGTGTTCATCTCATCCTTAATGGCTATCACATATGACAGATAATGATGTTTTGTGAGAAGCAAAGGGGTATCTGAGGCTACTTTCACACTGAGGCGCTTTACAGGCGCCACAGTGCTAAAAATAGCGCCTGCATAGTGCCTATAAAGAGCCTCTCATGTCTCTTGAGTGTGAAAGCCCAAGTGCTTTCACACTGGAGCGATGCGCTTGCAGGACGGTAAAAAAAAGTCCTTCAAGCAGCATCTTTGCAGCGCTGTAGGAGCGGTGAACACACCACTCCTAAAGCATCCCTGCCCATTGAAATCAATGGGCCAAACCGCCATCGTAGCAGCACTTTGTGATCGATTTCAACTCTTGTTCGGTCGCTAGTGGGGGTTAAAAGCGCCCCGCTAGCGGCTGGATAGCACCATTAAAAATACGTTTTATCGCCGACGCCCGCCTGCCCCAGTATGAAAGTAGCCTTACTGTGACTGACAGTACCACTGCCTTCGTAGATTAGCTGTCATTTCTTTCTGCATGCACAACAAATCAATGTTTTCTACATCATCTAACAGTATGATACACTATTTGTAATAAAAAAATATTTCATGCACTACTGTTTACACTATTTGAAGTAATCCCAAGAGATAAATAATATTAAATTCAAATCTCACAACTGTGCAAAATCAATTATTTAAACTTTTTAAATGTTTCCTAGGGAAATCGAAACGTATTTCTGGACAAGTATGTATGAATATTCTGTTTCTTTGTATATTTACAAATGGTCAGTAATTAAACGTATATGTTTATTTAATGTTCAATGTTTATATTTACGTTCTCCATATGAAAGTCTCCCTGCAATTTTAGACGAACTGCAATCCATTCTATGTGCAAGCTTTTATCTTTTTGGTGTTTGAGTGGCTCTAGCAGTTCCTGACAGGATATTAGCTAAAATATCCATCATGCCCATTTATGTCTAAACATCGCTGTGGGCATCTCTGAGTCACACAATGTATATGAATCATGTGTCGTGATTGACGATGAATCTACTTGGGGAACATCCTTCTTTTATTTTTTAGTAAAGGAATTGTCAAAAACATGTGTACTGTCTTTATTCTCTACCCTATACCCCATACTCATTCACTTGGGGGGCATATCTGGGGGCCACTTTGTTAAAGGGGGCTTCCATATTCCAATAAGCCCCCCCACCTGCAGACCCCCACAACCACTGCACATGGTTGTGAGGAAAAGGCCCTTGTCCCTCCCTGCCCCAAAGCCCCCCCCCCCATGTTGAGGAGTTGAGAGCATGCAGCATGTGGCGCTCACTCAACCCCCCTTTCCTGACCTGCTGTGCTTCATGCTCGTGTTAGGGTCTGATATGAATTTTGGGGGGACCTCACACAGTTTTTTCAGAATTTTCTATTGCGGGCAATTCTTTTGTTTACATTTCATCTGTCAGTGGGGAATCAGTTTATCAATTTTTCGGTTTTTGCGAACGTGCGGCCAGCTTCCCAGCTTGCTCCTTAACAACCAGCTATTCTTCATACAGAATTTGAATCAGTCGATCATTTTTCAGCTGATCCAAATTCAAATCATTCCAAAAATGTGGAATTAGTTGGAAAATGAATAAACAAAACGCAATTACAAGAATTTCAATGAAATTATTATTTCATTCTGAGATTTGGATACATCCAAATCTCTGAATAACCATAAATTTGTCAGAATTTTTATTTGGACCGAAACTTATTGCACATGTTACTTTAAAACCAGATAAAAAAAGGTTTCCGTCTTTCACCCCCCACATCAGAGCCATCGGCAAGATCATCAAGATTTTTATGAAGTGTTAACTACTCAAAAATCCTAATCACATCCTGAGTATGTTCACGATTATGTCAGAATGTTGAGGTACCCCACACAGTTATTACATTTCAAAAGAGTACAATGTAATGTACTTAAAGCCTAATTAATTTAAGTGAAAATATAGAGTAGACCCTCATATACCAATATTCAGTTGCATAGGGATATCGAAAAAACCCCCACACATCAGAGCCATCACCAAGATCATCAAGATTTTTATGAAGGGTTGACTATTCAAAAATCCCAATCGCATCCTGAGTATGATTAAGATTATGCTGCCAGATTGTGGAGATACCCCAAGCAGTTATTACACTCCAAATTAGTAAAATGTAATGTAATTAAGACCAAATTAATTGAAGTAAAAATAAAGAGGAGGTCCTCATATATCAATACCTTCCCCCACTCTATCCAAGATAAAAAAAAATTGTTGTCTGGTGTCAGGCTTTAAAGGTATGGTTCACCTTTACCAAAAGAATACCAATGTAAAAAAAAGAACACCTGTAGATAAAAACAAGCTGTGCAACTATGACCAAAATTTAATAATGCTATAGGTAGACCATTTGCATACTGTACCTAATGAGGTCAAACTGTAAAACTCCCAGGATATTGCTAAGAGAGGCCTAGCTATTACTGTTTGCCATCACAGGAACAAGCTCTTTCTCTGATTTAAACACCCTCACATGTGTTTTCTCTCCCCTGATGCTGTAGCTCTGAGCCCAGCTTTCAAGAGCTCACTCCTGTGATGGCAAAGGTGAACAGTAACAGCTGGGCCTCTCTTAGCAATGCCTTTAGCAGCATCCTGGGAGTATTCCAGTCAGGCTTCATGAGGTATGTAAATACATCTATAGCAAGGGCATTATTCAACTTAATCAAGGCTGCATAGTTTGTTTTTATCTACAGACACACCTTTTTTCCATTGTTTTGGTAAAGGTGAACTAACTCTTTAAGTAACAGTGCACTCAAGTATAATATTACTTTTTGTTAGTGCAGTATTATCATTTACAGGCAGTACCCGAGGTATAAACATCCAACTTACATATGACTCATACTTACAAACGAAGGGAGACAATAGGTAGTGAGAGGAAATCATCCCCTAGGAAGGGAAATTTACCCCCTCCCTCCGCTGTCCGAGCCAGGACGTGCCGGATGGCTGAGCCTCTGAAGGTGAGCCATCCATGGTCACAGTGGCGGCTGGTGGACTGGTCGGTTTTCTCCTCTGGGTGTGCTCTCCTCCTCCTCCCTCCTCCTCTTAGGTGTCCAATAGGATCGCCTGGGGTTTTGGCCAAACAGGAAACCGGTTTCATGACCCGCTTCCTGATTGGCGGGGAGGCAATTCATTGTGAAAATAGCAAATATTAATTTGTTATTGTCACACAACTGGATGGGCTCGGAGCGCAGTGCTCTGCGAGCCGAGACCGCCCTTTTTTGAAGCCTAGTAAAACCTCTGGCTCTAATCATGGGCTTCAAAATAACCCCCCCCCCCATTGGAATCCATACATCTGGCACCCTGTATGTAGCTTGGGGGGCCGGACGAACAGATAGGAGGGGCAACCTTCCCACGTGGAAGAGAATTATATTTCCCATATATTTAGAAAAATTATATATATATATATATATATATATATATATATATATATATATATATATGTGTGTGTGTGTGTGACATATATTTACAATATATTTTCTAAATACAGTATATTGGAAATCTATTTCTCTTCCATGTGGGTTGCTTCACAATCCAATTGTTTCAGGGACAGAAGGTAAGGTGAAATCTTCTGAACATGGGGCACAGACAGCAAAACAAACATTACAGGGGTATTAATCTTACCCCATGATATCCAAAAAAATGTAAACATATTTCAACTTAAAAATGTACCTGTTCCAACTTACATAAAAATTCAACTTAAAATGTTTCTTAAAAAGAAGAATGTTTTTATCTTAATGCATTATATGCATTAAGATAAAAAAACCTTCTGTGTGCAGCAACCCCCCTCAGCCCCCCCTAATATTTACCTGAGCCCCGTCTCAAATCCAGCAATGTGCACAAGTGCCTCGGCCATCTGGGACGCTCCATCCTGATTGGCTGAGACACAGCAGCAGCACCATTGATGTCAATCAAAGTCAGTTATTCAATGAGGAGAGAGAGGGGGTGGGGGAAAACAGTGGCTCCTTGTCTGAATGAACACACAGAGCTGCGGCTCGGGTGCCACCATAGCAATCTGCTCTGTGCAAAACCACTGCACAGAACAGGTAAGTATAACAAGTTAGAAAAAAGAAACAAGACTTTAGTATCACTTTAAGAACAAAATCACAGATCTTGTTTCTAACCCAGGGACTGCCTGTACTTGTGTTATCTAGGAGCCATGCCATTTTGCATGATGGCAGGAGGATCTTTAAAAGAGAATTATAGTTTTTTTTTTCTTTGACCATCATACTTACCTAGGTGGATGCAGCCTCGGATCGAGGCTGCATCTGTCCCCTGGCACCTCTGCACTGAGAACCGAGTGATTGAATATCACTGATGGCTCAGTTCTCTCAGCTCCCCGCATGGAGAGCTGCTGCTTGGCAGTCAGAAGCTCTCCTCTCTGCTCATCCATGCTCACTGGAGCTCTGAGCTGTGGAGAGGTGGGGGACATCAGTCCAGGCACATGGCAGATCCAGACTTTATAGTCGCAATGATGCTATGCCTGGACTGATTCCAGTAACGTCAGCAGAGAGTGGACTTCAGACCACTCTGCTGAAAATGGGACACAGGAATGTAAAACGAATTGCATTCCTGAGACCCATAGGAGAAGCCCAGCCAAAACGAGTTCAGGCTGGACTTCTCCTTTAAGAAGGTGACAGACTTAACAATACTCTAGCAAACAATATATCCCGCCAAGAAAAATAAAAGATTTGATGTGCTGGACTTGGATCCTCTATCTATCAATCAAGGAGTATTGTGTGGGCTTGATGACTTAACCTAAGCAGCTCTAACAGAAACCAGAGTCCCCAATGGGTCTCCCAAACTGAAAAATCAAAGTGAAACTGACAAAAAAAACACCAGATGGTCACCTTAAGATTCCATATTTGTTTATTGCTGATAAAAATGAGACAACAGGAAAATAAAAGGTAGTCAACATATCTTAGCCCTTGTAAACACTGTCCGACCAACAAAGTTTGAGAGCTGGATATAAAAAATTTCCGACAACATGATCCGATCGGACAAAGTTTGTAGAGAATTCTGATCGGACAAAGTGCCACGCATGCTCAGATCAAATTCCTAGACCAAAGCTATTGGCTACTAGCCTGAACGTAGTCCCGTCGTAACTAAATAACGTCATCATGTTCCGAACTATCAGATTTTCTGACAACTTTGTCCGACCGTGTGATGCAACACCAGTTTCGGACAAAATCCGTCAGAAAACATCCGACGGATTTTTTTGTCGGAATGTCCGACCGTGTGTACAAGGGCTTAGGGTCCATGTATCTCCAGTACATATCTATTGCCACTTCCCTGGTCTAGAGCACTTTGCACTTTTTTATCTAAAGCTGCACTTAGAAGGTGCACATTTCTTTCCTGCAGCCATGGGTTGCAGGGAAGAAAATCACTCCGTTTCCCCATCAACACTAACAACACTCCCTCCTGTGAAGCTATTGTGTCTGCCGGGGGGTGGGGGATCGTCCCTGCCTCGAAAATACACAGTGATCATTGTTATCGGCTCCAGCCGCTGGCAATAATATTGTAAAGAATCCAACAGACTGTTGTACCCAAGTTGATCAATTGACCAACTTAAGTACAATTACATGGTTTAAATCTCTGCTGGTCTTTGCTGAACTGGCTGAGATTTGAATTGTCTATGGCCGGCTTTAGTCCTTATGAAGGAAGATTGTTTGCCTTGAATTGTGTTGGCTATCTGGCTCTCTTTTTAATAATTTCACTTAGAGGACAAGAGATTAGACATTCATTCTAATCTTGAGTCACTGACCCAAAACAAATATGCAGGTCATGGGTAACAATATTAGAGGCTGCGAACATACTCAGTAACTGAGCAGTGAAGCAAGAATTATGGAAACATCAACTAAATATACACCTTTAAAAATAAGCCAGCAATGACTGCCTTCATATTTCTATCCTCAAGTATTTGCTTGATTGAGTACTTGGGGTAAACTTGGTATTGAAAAGAATACATATACCAGGGGCTACCTGGGGGTTCTACTTGAAAGAAATTCCTTTATGATTTTATTCATTAGGTATCTTTTATTTTTAATAAAATATATGTCTAGATATTATCCAAATTTACCCCAAAACGTTCTTACCCTCTATAACTTATTCCAGTTATAGTTTATTTTATGGGAACAAACAGCTTCAACTATTCCCTGGGACATCCTTACTAGGCTTACAAAATGAACTACATCTCCCAAGACCATTTTCCTACACAGAGTGTGTGGGCGGGTTTTTGAGAGTCAAGACAATAGTATTGTTTTGCTTGGAAAAATATCAGAGTATGTGTAAAGAGACAAAGTGGGCAGGAGCAGGGCTCAAGTCCTGCGGGAACGCATGGGAACGAAATTTTTGTACTTTTTCCACAACAGGAACTCAGTTCCCATTAGCAGCTGCGTCCTGCAAGACTTTGAAGTGTGCGAGCTGTGTGGCAGGTGCTATACCAGCAGCCGCTGACACAGCTTGCTATAGTAAGTGCTGCACACCAGGGGTGGACTGACCATTCAAGCATTGCCAGTAGGGGGCCCCAGGACAGCTTACTCTTCGATCTACCTGTCAATCACAGCTAGCTGACCGGTAGATCTGGTCCCTGCTGCTAAGAGATTGTATTTAGTCAGACCTCTCATGATGCGCTCCTCCCCGCTGGCCCCTCCTGATTTTCTGTCTCTTCACCCCCCCCCCCCCCCCCCCCAGTCTCCTGCATACTTGCTCTGTGTGTCCCTCAGTGCCATATGATGAGAGAACCCAGAGGAGGAGCACAGCTATTCTGCTCACAGGACATGCAGGGAGAGGTGAGCTGAGGGAGGAACATCAGTTTGGGGTGGTAAGCTGAGCACAATACCTGGCAAAGTTTAATGCCAGGAGGGAAGTTTATGTGGAAATATGTGAAGGGTTGGAATAGCAGCGAGTGTGTGTTGAAGCCCTGCAGAGTTTGCAGCCCCCCAAGCTAACATACATCTCCTAATCAGGAACACATCACTATCTCCCCAAGCATTCTGTCCAGATAATGTGCAGTTCATTTATGACCTTTCCGTCTAACCCTGTGTTATCCAAACTCTGTTCAATGAAAAGTGTAAACACCACATAAACAATCTATATAAAATAAAATTCCCCAATAAAGATCAAAACATGATGTTCACATTTGCATGGAAGCACAATTGAATGAATGCTGATTATTCCGAGAATTACCGTATTTATGTTTATTGAGGATTGTTTTTTTTATGTACTAACAGTTAAGCTTCATACGCACAATACTAAAATTGGATGAAAAATACCACTTTTGAAGTGTTCGTGCATATGAGCGTATCATTTTTTATTTTATTTTTGGTGGGGGGGGTGGATCTTGGGTGGGAGTTCCCACACTTTTTTCCCCAGGACTTGACCACTGGGCAGGAGGATAAGTGGAGTTCTGTAGTCCAGCAGGCAGTACTGATAATGCTGCTTAGGATTTTAGTGCAAGAAAGGCACAAGACAAAGGCAGAGTATTGTGATCCCAAACAGAAAGTTATAAGTACACTGGCCTTATGACAGACTAACCCATATCTTTCTGCCCTTGTGGTTTTCCTAAAGAGATACATTGTGGAAAATGTGCATGTATTGTTTTGATTATATTGCCTGTATATACATTTTAAATAACATTTATGTTTTGTTTTTTTCCATTTCTACAATTTCTGCATACTGAGGATTTATCTTCTATTCATACAGCAATAGATTTTAACAAAATAATAAAAACCTATGTAGAGTTCTTATTTTGCACCCTGGTAAAGATAGCAAAGTTAAGAGTGATATTGTTGCTGCAACCATTACCTCAGTCTAATAGCAGCCATTTCTCATACTGAATCAGCTGAGGTCACTGCTTGTGCTTTCTTGTAAAGAACCCTACTATTTATCCTTTGTAGTCCACTAGATTGCAAGCTTTGGCAAATGGATGAGAGCAAAAGTATATTCTTCCTTTATGAGATATGGATTTGACCTTGCTCTGTCCTTAAGTTTTATACAGCAGGATTAAAGAAGTTACTACCCGTGAAAAGAAGGTTGGGAAAAAAAGTATTTTCTTTGTACGGAGAGGTTGACAAATGAAGTGTTCTTAACAATTAATGACCAGCTTCAAAACAACTTTAAGATGAGGTGGTCCTGGGGCATTCACAAGACCTGCTGACTACAGCATTCTGGTAATTAGAAGTAACCTGGTCATAGATCAGAACAGGGTAGCAGACTTCAGAAAAAAGACAGTCTTTAGAAAACTGACATCCCTTTGTTTGATCAGTCTGTTTGTTGCCCGTAGTGTTATTTTCCTGTTGCTGCCTTTTCAACACTAATACTTAGATCAATAAATATACGCAGATTTCTTGTCAGCATTGGTTTCAAAGGACGCTGGCTCCCTGCTGACTTGTGTAGACTTCTTAGGTTGCATCTAATACTATCTGCATTTTCATTTTCCTGACAGCAGAATTCAACCTGTAGAAAGTTGCATCACTAAACATGTAGCAGAAAGATGCTTACATTTTATTTTTAGAACAATGATAATTAACAATAGGTAGTTATTTTCACTATGAATACAAATGAAACACACCATTTTCTCATCAGTCCTTTCTGTTGTTAAAGTGGTAGTAAACCATGGCAAGGCAATTGCATAACGTGCTAATATGCATCGCATACTTGCAAACATTGAAATACTCACCTTGGAACAAAGTCCCCCAGCACTGTGATGTCACTGCTGAGAGGGCTGACATCTTTCCTTGGTCTTTCTTCTGGGCTCTTGTGCTCCAACTATGTGATTGGTTGGAGCCACAATGACACTCCTGCGGCCCTCGGTTCCAGCATGAAGCTCTGGCTCTGAAGAAGAGGGTTCTCCCTCGTAATGTGTAAGCCATTTGTGATGCCATCTGGTTCCTCCAAACATCTGGTCCAGGTTATAGGTGTCTAGAGATACTGTTTGTAATTGCTGGAGTATTGATAAGCCTTATTCTAAAGCTCGTTTGTGAGTATTATTCTTGTTATATTTGATAAATAAATTTTATCTTTGATAATGCACAAGGTCGGTGCACCCTCCTTCTCTTTTTGTATGTTTTCAGTTCTAAGGACACCCATTGTTCTGAAGAGGGCAGCACGACCTATGACATTCCATATTTTTCCAAAAGGGTTGGCTACACCACCTACTCATTTGACCAAGCTCCCGAGCACAGAAGATTTTATTGTGTTGTAAGCTATGCCGAACCTTCAGAGCGCATGCTTCTGTGGTGTAACTTACTGCATCCAGGGTGAATATCTCCTAGACGGTGTACGTTTAGGAGATATTCAGTCTTATTATAGGCTTACCTGTAGGTAAAAATGACCAAGCAGAGTTTACAACCGCTTTAATTTAAATAGTTTTGCAAATAGAATATAGCAACATGGATTTAAAGCCAAATTGAAGTCACAGGAAAAAATAATCCAAATAGGCATTGTACTAACAATTTCCATTTTTTAAGGTGGTTGAGGGGTGTGAGTATGAGGTAGGAAGCAAAATTTTTACTGAGAGAAAATGTATTTTTAACCACCTTCAGACCGGACCATTTTGCTGGTAAATGACCAGAGGTCTTTTTACAATTTGGCACTGCGCTGCTTTAACTGGTAATTGCACGGTCATGCAATGTTGTACCCAAACAAAATTTGCGTCCTTTTCTTCCCACAAATAGAGCTTTCTTTTGATGGTATTTGATTGCCTCTGCGATTTTTATTTTTTGCGATATAAACGTAAAAAGACCGCAAATTTTGAAAAAAAATGATATTTTCTACTTTTTGTTATTAGAAAAATCCAATAAACTCAATTTTAGTCATACATTTAGGCCAAAATGTATTCAGCCACATGTCTTTGGTAAAAAAAAAGTCAATAATTGTATATTTATTGGTTTGCGCAAAAGTTGTCACATCTACAAACTAAGGTACGTTTTCTGGAATTTACGCAGCTTTTAGTTTACGACTGCCTATCTCATTTCTTAAAGTGCTAAAATGGCAGGGCAGTACAAAACCCCCCCCAAATGACCCCATTTTGGAAAGTAGACACCCTGAGGAAATTGATAAGTGGCATGTTGAGCCCATTGAATATTTTATTTTTTTGCCTCAAGCGATTGAATAATGACAAAAAATTTTTTTTTTTTTTTTTTACACAAAGTTGTCACTAAATGATATATTGCTCACACATGCTATGGGCATATGTGAAATGACACCCCAAAATAAATTCTGCTGCTTCTCCTGAGTATGGGGATACCACATATGTGGGACTTTTTGGGAGCCTAGCCGCGTACGGGGCCCCGAAAACCAAGCACCGCCTTCAGGCTTTCTAAGGGCGTAAATTTTTGATTTCACGCCTCACTACCTATTACAGTTTTGAAGGCCATAAAATGCCAAGATGGCACAAAACCCCCACAAATGACCCCATTTTAGAAAGTAGACACCCCAAGCTATTTGCTGAGAGGCATTTTGAGTCCATGGAATATTTTATATTTTGCCACAAGTTACGGGAAAATTACAAACTTTAATTTTTTTTTATTTTTTTTTCACAAAGTTGTCACTAAATTATATATTGCTCACACATGCTATGGGCATATGTGAAATGACACCCCAAAATAAATTCTGCTGCTTCTCCTGAGTACGGGGATACCACATATGTGGGACTTTTTGGGAGCCTAGCCGCGTACGGGGCCCCGAAAGCCAAGAACCGCCTTCAGGTTTTCTAAGGGCGTAAATATTTGACTTCACTCCTCACTACCTATTACAGTTTTGAAGGCCATAAAATGCCAAGATGGCACAAAACCCCCACAAATGACCCCATTTTAGAAAGTAGACACCCCAAGCTATTTGCTGAGAGGCATGTTGAGTCCATGGAATATTTTATATTTTGCCACAAGTTGCGGGAAAATTACAAACTTTTTTTTTTTTTTTCACAAAGTTGTCACTAAATGATATATTGCTCACGCATGCCATGGGCATATGTGAAATGGCACCCCAAAATAAATTCTGCTGCTTCTCCTGAGTACGGGGATACCACATATGTGGGACTTTTTGGGAGCCTAGCCGCGTACGGGGCCCCGAAAACCAAGCACTGCCTTCAGGCTTTCTAAGGGCGTTACAGTTTTGAAGGCCATAAAATGCCAAGATGGCACAAACCCCCCCCCAAATGACCCCATTTTGGAAAGTAGACACCCCTAAATTTAGGGGTACACTAGTGAGACTAGGTAATAAATGGCGGGTGCCCTGAAACTATAAAAAAAATAACTAACCAATCAGCGTCACCTGTAACAGTTATATGGTGATCACTGGTGAAAGGGTTAACTAGGGGGCAATCAGGGGGCTTTATGCGGTAGTATATGGGGGTCCCTGGCGCTATAAAAAGC
This sequence comes from Lithobates pipiens, assembly GCF_037356315.1. NCBI lineage: Eukaryota > Metazoa > Chordata > Amphibia > Anura > Ranidae > Lithobates > Lithobates pipiens. The sequence continues at coordinate 369,628,165 of NW_027507764.1, forward strand.
TGCGGCGAACCTAAATACCTACCTGCCTAACTAGCGTCACCTGTGACACTAATACAGCGATCAGAAAAACGATCGCTTATTAGGCTGGGTTCACACTGGAGCGATGTGGGAACGCCACGAATCCGCGGCGGGTTCCCGCATCGCATGCCTCCCGGCGGCAGTTCACACTGCCCTATGCGAACTGCTGGGAGTGTCAGTGAAATGTTAATGACACCCCCAGATCAGTTCGCATATCGCAGTGCGATCTGCAAACTCGGATCGCATGGTGTGAACACCCATGCGATCCGATTCTGCTGGGGACCAAAAAAAGGGTCCCGTGCGAGTTTGCGGCGGGTGCGGCGGGTGCGACACGAATTCAGCCATACTATCTGTATGGCTGAACTCGAATCGCACAGAGATCGGATGTGATTTGCACTGCAGTGCGGTGCGAATCACATCCGTTCTCATAAACCGCTGCAATGTGAACCCAGCCTTAGTGACACTGGCGACGGGGGGTGATCACGGGGTTAAACCTTTATTGGGGGGGTTAGGGGGGTACCTTAGAACTAAAGGGGGCTAACCCTAACTGCCCTAACAGTTATTACAGTCACAAATGACACCCGCCGGGTGATCAGGGGGTTAAACCTTTATTAGGTAATAAATGGCGGGTGCCCTGAAACTATAAAAAAATAACTAACCAACCAGCGTCACCTGTAACAGTTATATGGTGATCACTGGTGAAAGGGTTAACTAGGGGGCAATCAGGGGGCTTTATGCGGTAGTATATGGGGGTCCCTGGCGCTATAAAAAGCTGCGGCGAACCTAAATACCTACCTGCCTAACTAGCGCCACCTGTGACACTAATACGGCGATCAGAAAAATGATCGCTTATTAGGCTGGGTTCACACTGGAGCGATGCGGAAACGCCACGAATCCGCGGCGGGTTCCCGCATCGCATGCCTCCCGGCGGCAGTTCACACTGCCCTATGCGAACTGCTGGGAGTGTCAGGGAAATGTTACTGACACCCCCAGATCAGTTCGCATATCGCAGTGCGATCTGCAAACTCGGATCGCATGGTGTGAACACCCATGCGATCCGATTCTGCTGCGGGCCAAAAAAAGGGTCCCGTGCGAATTTGCGGCGGGTGCGGCGGGTGTGGCGGGTGCGGCGAATGGCTGAACTCGAATCGCACAGAGATCGGATGTGATTTGCACTGCAGTGCGGTGCGAATCACATTCGTTCTCATAAACCGCTGCAATGTGAACCCTGTCTTAGTGACACTGGCGACGGGGGGTGATCACGGGGTTAAACCTTTATTGGGGGGGTTAGGGGGGCACATTAGAACTAAAGGGGGCTAACCCTAACTGCCCTAACAGTTATTACAGTCACAAATGACACCAATGCAAAAAAAAAAAAAAAAAAAAGCAATTGGTGTCACTGTGACTGGGGGGGCAGGGGTAATTGGGGGGTGATCGGGGGGTAAAGGGGGGGTGTGAGTGTGCCTGGCATGTTCTACTGTGTAGTGTAGTGCTTGTGCAACTCACCGATGCTCTCTCCTCGGTGCCGGAACGAAAACTACCGACACGGAGGAGAGAATACATCACTTCCTCTCCTGTGTTTACATTACAGGAGAGGAAGTGATGTCACCGGACATTTTCATTCGCCGGGAGCGATCGCGAGGGGGTGGCCATGAATGAATGGCCGTCCCCTCGTCCGGGATCGCTCCCGAACGAATACCGACCGCCGCAGGCACCGGGCGGGGGCCCGATCGGGCCCCCGACCCGCGGGAGGCAAGGGACGTACATGTAAGCCCTTATGCCTGCCCGTGCCATTCTGCCGACGTACATCGGCGTGCGGCGGTCGGCAAGTGGTTAAGGTACCTTTTAAAGCCAATTGATCGTAATGGATTGTAGTGTAACAGAGTGCTCACTTACTCGCCGTTCATAGTTGCAGACACAGGCTCCTTTACTTCCTTTCCCACATTTCCCTAAGCCACAGAACTGGCTGATAAAGCCTGAGAATGGGAAGCAAGAAAGTTAACAAAGCACCTACCACCAAAAGCCCAGGATTCTCTAGCAAGGATAGTTAACCACTTAGAAGCAGTGTACAGTCAAGCAGTAGAATTAGGAGACCTTAGGGCCTACTTCATCTCTAAAGACAGAGAGAAGTAGAATTAATTTTACAATATGTACTAGAACAGCAAAAGATAGCAGCAGAGATACAGTTAGTCACGGGGAAGGGAAGAGTGGGATGGCCTAGCCAGGGTGATGGAGACTGATGGCTGAAGGAACGATTTGTAGATGCACTGCTGTCTGACAAGGTCAGAGAAACCTTGCAAGAAAAGGACAAAGTGTAAAGGCAATTATGTGCGCAAAGGACTCAAAGCCCAGCTGTAAGAAAATTATGAAAAGATCACACCAAATACTAACTAAAACACGTTGCAATATAGTATATAATCACAGAATATTGAAGAAAAATTGTTAAGTGAATACAACAATAACATGTATGTGTAAAAAGACAAATTGTAGAAAGAAAAAACTCAAAATAATGCTACATAAGACAAGTCCAAAAAATTCAAATCCCAACATATTACAAAAGAAAAGTGCAAAATAATGTATAACAAAAAGTCACTATGTGCAATAAGTCATAAATTGCAATCCACCAAGGCATTTCTTTCTTCAATCCTGTGAGATACTGTACAAGAGAAAAGTAATGTGATATTCCCTTTTTGGGCACACCCTCATATTTTGACAATGACCCACACAACAAAGGTCATAGAAGTATTTTTTAAGCTAATCCAAGCCTCTTAGATGGCTCTCAGAGAACGTACCTTTCATCTCCGGATTGATTCCTTGTTGATTTCAGCAAGCATCAAGGTTATGTGGATACATTTGTTTCTCAAAATAAAAATAAAACTAGCATAGTGCCCAGGGGGGGGGGGTTGCTTTACTAAAGGCAAGTGCACTATGCACTACAAGTGCACTTGGTAGTGCAGTCCCTGCAGATCCTAGGGGGACATGCAAGGACAATACAAAACAGCATTTTAGCTTGCACATGATTGCATGATGGAAATAAGCAGAGCGTCCCCTCCTTTAAGATCTTCCCCTCAGATCTACAGTGACTGCACTTCCAAGTGCACTTGTGGTGCACAGTGGATTTGTCTTTAGTAAATCAATCCCACTGTGTGTTATTTATTATAACAACAATAGATAATGCACTCACATGGGTCAAGGGAATATTGTTGTAGAACTACTTATAAAGTGCTGCCGATGTAAGTACCAGTCCACTCTGAGCTCCCTCCCAATATCACTGTCCTCCATACAAACCATAATCTACATGTTTTGTCGTTCTGATGCCAGGTGTGCCCTGATGATCTCTGAATGATGACACCAGCTCAGTCAGCCTCAGTCTCTCTGCTCTCTCTCCAGAATCACTTTCCTCAGTACAAACCATATCCTACACGTTTTTAACAATGACGAAACACAAAGGGTGTGGTTTGTAAGGAGGATGGTTGATTCTGGAGAGAGAAAACTGAGAGTGGACTGGCTGAGCTTGTTAAGACTTTATAAGAGATAGCTGCTCGCACAGACAGCAGGGTATATGTGGTTTTAAAGCAAATAATCTGTTGACCCATGTGAATGTATTTTTGATCTTATTATAATAAATATGACACAGTGAGCACTATACCATTTTTTTTTTTGAGAGATACATTTATTCCACATAACAAGGGATCAATCTGGAGAGGAGAGCTCTCTGAAAGCCATCCAAGAGTCCTGGATTAGTAGCAGCTTTTTTTAATCTTTTAATCCTTGCCTTTGTCTGTTTTTGTTAGTGCCATGACCTCTGCTCCAGTTTTTTTGTTACAGGGTATCTTTTTTTTTCTCTTGCATGAGCCACCCTTGTATGCAAGGATTGGAACTGTTTCTCCCTACACTGTGAATCAATTGAATCACTCAGCCCCATATCCTAGAATGACAGGGGACTCCCCTGTTCCTTTCTTCTCCTCCCTCTCCCTTCTCCAAGCTAACAGACTGGCAGGAAACTGCACCTTCCAGTGTTAGCTCTTTCCTGTGAAGTTCAGGGAAGCAGAATTGAGACTGGGTTTACACTTATGCAAATTCACATGACAGGAGAGTGTGACCGGCTCTCAATGGAGCTGGTAAATACATCTCTGGGGCGGTTGCAGAGCGCACTAAAAAAGGGTCCACTGTGTCTTTGGCTCCGTTTCAGGTTCAAATTCAGGCTAATTTGGACCCGTGCTGCGAGCTGTGCCACAGATAGTGTGAACCTAGCCTTAAAGTTGTAAACTGCAAGCACTTCAGTAAAAAAACAAACATTAATTTACTGAGGGAATGTTTATTTTGTTGTGCTCATGTTAACCACTTCGCACCCGCACTATATCCAAAAGACGGCTACAGCGTGGACGCCAATTGCCGGGAGGGCGTCCCTGGACGTCCTCCTGTTTACTTCCGTAATATGCGCTTCCGCGAGTTTTGATAGTTGCCAGTCACAGATCGCTTTAAACGGCCAATCACAGCGGCCGTTTACAGCGAGATCGGCGTGTCCAATGAGAGATGATCTCATATGTAAACAGATCAGTGCCACCTGTCATTGTCATGTGCCATCTGTTGTCAGTGTCACGTGTCATCAATGCCAGGTATCAGTGCCATCTGTCATCAGTGTCACATGTCATCAGTGCCACGTATTAGTGCCATCTGTCATCAGTGCCATGTATTAGTGCCACGTGTCATCAGTGCCACGTATAAGTGCCATCTGTCATCAGTGCCACATATTAGTGCCATCTGTCATCAGTGTCACGTGTCATCAGTGCCAAGTATCAGTGCCATCTGTCATCAGTGCCACGCCAGTGTCACGTGTCATTGTCCTGGTGCTCCAGGGCCTTCAAAAGTGTAATATGTAGCCAACAACTTAGATGTGTAATTTATGCTCCTAGAACACCTGATGGCGCCCCCTGCATGTTGGGCCTCTCTGAGCGGCCAGGCTGTGGAAAAGTCCCACACATGTGGCATCGTAATACTCAGGAGGAGTAGCAGAATTTATTTTGGGATGTCATTTGTGGTATACACATGCCATGTGAGAGAAATAACCTATTAAAATGACAATTTTGTGGAAAAAAAAATCTTAATTTTGCAAAGAATTGTGGTAAAAAATGACAACATCAAAAAGCTCACCATGCCTCTTACTAAATACCTTGGAATGTCTACTTTCAAAAATAAGGTAATTTGGGGGGTATTTGTACTTTCCTGGCTTGTTCGGGTCTCAAGAAATGAGATAGGCCACCAGTACATCCGTTGTGATCAATTTTGTATGATTTGCACCACAGCTTGTAGACTCTATAATTTTCACAAAGACCAAATAATATCCACTAATTTGGGCTGTTTTTACCAAAGATATGTAGCAGTATAAATTGTGGCCAAAATTTATGAAGAAAAATGTATAATTTGCAAAATTTTATCACAGAAGAAAAATTAGTTTTTTTTCCAAATTTTCGGTCTTTTTTCATTTATAGCGCAAAAAATAAAAAAAAACAGAGGTGATCAAATACAAATACCACCAAAAGAAAGCTCTATTTGTGAGAAAATGTCAAAAAATGTATTTGGGTACAGTATTACATGACTGAGTAATTGTCATTCAAAGTGTGAGAGCACCGAAAGCTGAAAATTGGTCTGGGCAGGAGGGGGGTTTAAGTGCCCGGTTGTCAAGTTGTTAAACTAAAAAATGTTAAGGGATTATTGCTACTTTACAAAATAGTAATGGCCTTTTGGTCTGGTATGAATCTTATGTAAGAACCCCATGTAAAAGCACACACACTTTTTGACTAGTACAAATCATTATCAATACTGATGCCTGATACCCACTGACAAGAAAAAAAAAACTGCTGACTAACAATCTAATCCTCTCCTAAAGTTTGCTCACCCAACACATGACAGATCTGGTAGTTGATAGCTGGGTATAATAAAAAGGATGTGGTCTCCTGGGTGGAATGCCATGGACCAAATATTTTGCAGCAAGGCTTCCCTTAAAGCGGGAGTCCGCCAGGAGTTCCGCCGTTTTTTTTTTTTTTTTTAAAGCCAGCAGCTACAAATACTGCAGCTGCTGACTTTTAAAATAAGGACACTTACCCGCCCAGCTCGCCAGCGATGTCGGCACCCGAAGCCAATCTCTCGATCGTCTCTCGGGTGCTGCCGCCGCCATCTTGGGTATGGGAATCAGGAAGTGGAGCCTTTCGGCTTCATTTCCCGGTTCCCTACTGCGCATGCGCGAGTCGTGCTGCACAATAAGGATGGTCCCGCTGCCTCTGGGATCCGTGTGTTTCACAGCATGCAGCGGGGGACTTTCGGAAAGGGGCGTAATCTACGCCCCTTTCCGCAGAGAGCTATGCCGGAAGTGGGTGCAGATACCTGTACTGTACAGGTACCTGCACCCCCCTCCCCCCTGAAAGGTGCCAATTGTGGCGCCGGAGGGGGGGAGGATTCCAATGAGCGGAAGGTCCACTTTAGGGTGGACCTCCGCTTTAAAAAGTAGTCTTTTGTTTCAGGCAGGGGTGGGAAGGGGATTAATTGAGGACTTTCATTTATTTTAGGGATTAATCATTTCTTGTATATTGATAGGGCATTTTTGTAAGTTAAACTGTGTTGTTTTTAAAATTCCTGGTTTTCTTTTTTTCAGGGGTTTCTTGATTTTTATTTTAAGGGGACGTACCTGTAAGCCCATTTGCCTAGCTGTTCCATTTTACCGACGCATATAGTCGTGCGTTGGTTGGCATGTGGTTAAATTTGGAGCGCTCAAATCACAGCAATCCTTTTTGTTGCCAGTCTGTTTTGATAGTTGCCTGTTGTTTGCACCATTTTGAAATAAAATAAAAAAAAACAAAAGCAAAATCAGTGTTCACCAAAATCGCCTAACACTCATATTTACTGCACCCCCCATCCTAAAGGGTAGCCATTCACAGGTTAGGCCTATTCTCTCAGAATAAATATGTCCTTCTGCTGGTCAATTTTACACATCTACATACTTTGCTGTATGTTAATTCTTGTAGTATTGCCCCAGCCTGTGCTTTTTTTTTTTTTTTTTCCATTCAAAAATTTTTATTAGAAAAAAAAAAATGCAATGATTACAGCGAAAGTGCACGTAACATGCGTGCATAAACATTACAGTACATTACATAACATAAGTTGAAATAAAGTACATTCAAAATGTCTCCAACTTCGTCACGGGTTTGCGATCGAGAGTCTGGAACAAAACCCGTAAACCCGGCAAAAAGGTTACACATTCTTCTATATCATATCGTGTTGTCAATCCCTTCCCAACCGTTTAGAAGTTTGAAGTAACTCGGACATGCTGCGTTGGAGTAGGTCTGAGTGAAAGGTACCTTGTCATGTCCATAAAACAATACCGGGTTTTGTCCTAAAGTAAGTCGGTCATCAAGTATGAGGTCGATTATGAGCGAATTGTTATACTGTCTAAAATGTAACGTTCACTGAAGGTGCAAGATGTGTGGCTGTGCAGTAGAGGGGGAGTATTTGTGTGGGTAAGTAAAGGAAGGTAGAGAGGGGGGGGGCAAAGGGAGGGGGGTGGGGGGTGCAGAAGAAGAAAGAGTGTGAAGGAGGTGAGGGAGTAACAGGTATGTTTGCCTCTCCGGCTTCCACCGCCCGCGGTGGTTGGGCTCAGCCAGTTTGATGCTCTGTAGCTCCTGTCTGAAGGGGCCTAAGGAACAGTTTATATCTCTCTGAGCTTTTAAATTCATTCCATTGTCCCCAAGTTTTGGCAAACTTATGTGGGGTGTCTTTCGCGATATGTATTAATTCTTCCATTTCTGCTATCTTCTCAATACGTTTGAACCACTCTGATATAGAAGGGATATCTGGGGATCCCCAATGAACTGGTACGCATAATTTGGCTGCGTTAAGCATGTGCATCGACAGCGATTTTTTATAAGCTAGGGTAGGAATATCAGAGTGGTGAAGCAGAAATCTCGCAGGCGAGTAGTCTAGCTGGGCATTCGTGACCTGGGAGATGATGTCGTGGACTTCTATCCAAAAGCTCTGTAGTCTGGGGCAAGACCACCAAACATGGAGGAATGTGCCTATTTCAATGTTGCATCTCCAGCACCTGTCCGTAATCTCTTTATTGTACTTATGGACCAGTGATGGTGTTCTGTACCACCTTGAGATCGTTTTATAGTTGTTTTCTTGTGTCGTGACATTTAATGACGCTTTATGTGCAAGTGTGAATATCTTTTCCCAGTTTTCCTCTGTTAATTCTATCTGTAAGTCCCTCTCCCAAGCTCTGCATGCAGCCCCCTCTTTCGGTGATATTGAGGAAAAGAGAAGCGAATATGTGACTGAAATTACATGTTGTTGCGGCGAGGTTTGGGAGCAGAGACTCTCGAATGGGGTGAGTGAGCGGTCAAGTGAAGTGTCCGTGTTTATTGTCTGGAGGAAGTGTCGGATTTGAAGGTAAACCCAATGAGGAAGGGTGTCTAATTCGGGTGACCTGGGCAATGCATCACGATCCAGTAGTAGACCTCTTTGGAAAAATTGGTGAGCTTGTACGTCAGTAAACGGCCATCTATTCCTGAGAAAATGTGTAGACATTCCCGGTTGGAAGTCCGGGTTGAGTCTGATAGGGGTGAGTGGGCCAGGGTTGGAGGAGATGTTGTTCCGTGTTGCTGCTTCTCGGAAGCTGTGTAAAGTTGCGCTTATAAGTGGATGGTCCTTCAGTGATCTAGGGATACGGTGTGGGGCTATCCAAGGGGTGTCTTTGATTTGGAGTTCCGTTAGGGAGTCTTCTAATTTCACCCAGTCTTTAGTGTTACTGTGAACCGCCCAATCCACTACTCTACATAGGTGACAGGCCTGTGAATATTTTGTGAGGTCTGGCAGACCAATGCCCCCTTTTGGTTTTGGTTTAGTAAGTTGAGAATAACTTATTCTGGGGCGTTTATGGTTCCAGAGGAAGTTTTGAGTTATTCTCTTCATTATTTGAAAAAAGGAAAGAGGGAGTCTGATGGGTATCGTTTGGAGTAAGTATAGGACGCGAGGAAGGATATTCATTTTTAATATAGCCGCGCGACCAAACCATGAGAAATGTGATTTGTCCCAATTGCGCAAGTCCGACGCAATTGCCTGAGTAAGCGGACCGAAATTCTTCGTGTAAAGATCGGACAGGCGCGCGGGGAGCATTATCCCTAGATATTTGATTGAGTCGTGTTTCCAAATAAATGGGAAATTGTTTTGACAGAGTGTGACGACCTCTTGCGGGAGCGATATATTAAGGGCGTGGGATTTGGAAAAATTAATCTTTAAGTTAGAAATATATTGGAACTTGTCGAATTCTTTCAGTAGATTGGGAATTGAGATCAGGGGGTCTCTGAGGAACAACAATATATCGTCCGCAAAAGCCGCTAATTTGTATGAGTGGTCAGCGATGGGTATGCCTTTGATGTTAACGTTTGCCCGTAAGCTATTCAGAAGGGGTTCAAGCGTAAGTATAAACAATATAGGGGATAGGGGACAACCCTGCCTCGTTCCGTTCCGGACGGGGAAGGCGTCTGACAGGTGGCCGTTGACTCTGATTCTTGCCGTTGGCGAGGAATATAGAGATAAGATGTAGTTTAACATATGATGGGGTATGCCCAGATGACGTAATGTCGCTTCCAGATAGTCCCAGGCCAGCCTGTCAAACGCCTTCTCCGCGTCCAAGGAAAGGAAGAAGCCTTTCATCTTGTTGGAGGACAGCCAGTGGTGAATGTTAATTGCCTTGATAGTGTTGTCCCTGGCCTCTCGGCCAGGGACAAAACCCACCTGGTCTTTCTCAATCCAGGAGGGTAGGAGGGGGAGGAGACGATTAGCTAGGATTTTAGAGAAGAGCTTTAAATCTACATTCAATAGTGAGATTGGCCTATAGTTCGTGACTGAAGTGGCGTCTTTACCTTCCTTGTGTATGACCGTTATGTGTGCTGCCAGTGTGTTGGTGGGCGGGGTGGGAGAATTGGCTAGTGAGTTAAGGGCTGCTAGGAGCGGGGATGTGAGAATTTCTGAGAAAGCAGTATAGTACGGGGCTGACAAACCATCTGGGCCGGGGCTTTTGCCCGGCTTCAGCTGTTTGATTGCCCTTTTCAGTTCCTCCTCTGTTATGGATTTGTTAAGATCATGGGCTGTTTCGATTGACATAGGGGGAGGGCCGAATTCTTGTAGGAATTTCTGAATCAGGGTTGCTCTGGAATTGTTCCCTGGGGAGCTGTCTTGTTGCCCAGATATATGATAAAGTTTCCTATAGTATTTTTCAAATTGGGCCGCTATATCTGTAGATGACGTGTGCGATACCCCCGCTTGGTCTTTTATGGAGTGTACAATTGTGTTGGTTTTCTTTGACTGAAGAGCCCTAGCTAGTAGCCTCCCACTTTTATTTCCCTGCTCGTAGAAGAGCTTCTGGGACAAGACAAATTTGCGCCTGGTTTTGCAGTTAAGGAGGTCAAGGAGTTGTTTCCTCGTGTCCGTAAGGGTCAGGAGAGTTTCCTGGGCACGTGAATGCTTGTGTGCCAATTCGAGTTGTTTAATCTTACTAATCAGGTCATTAATAGTGCCTGTATGAGCCTTTTTTTGGATAGCCTTGAGGGTCATAAATTCGCCCCTGATCACACATTTATGTGCTTCCCAGACTGTAAAGGGGGAGAGATCCGGGTCAGTGTTTTCTCTAAAGTAGTTAATCAGACTAGATTTTATGTAATTTATGTCAGTCTCAGAGGACAGTAGGGCGGAGTCTAAGCGCCATATTTTGGTGGTTGTTTTCGTCTGTGGGAGTGTCAGGGTGATCGTGATCGGGTGGTGGTCCGAGTGTATAAGAGGTTCAATAGTTGCTGACTTTAAGAGTGGTAGATCCTTTTGAGAGAGAAAGAGGTAGTCTAGGCGTGAGTATTTAGTATGGGGGGCCGAGAAGAAAGTGTAGTCTTTCTCGTTTGGGTGTGCTATGCGCCAGGAGTCGTGAAGACATAGAGCTTGCAACTGGGAATTGATCTTGCTCAGAGATCTGTAGGGTAGTGATGAGGTGCCTGAAGAAGAGTCTAGCAGGGGCTGGAGTGCAACATTAAAATCTCCTCCCAGTATAGTAATACCCGCCTAGAAGAAGCCTACCTGGGCTGTGTTTGGGCTATAGATGTTTGCTAATGTGCACCTATGGCCATTGATACTTCCTTTTACAAAGACATATCTGCCTTCCGGGTCCGCCAGGGTATCTTCTAGCTGCCATTGAAGGTTTCTCGCTAAGAGGATGGACACCCCCTTCGTTTTGGCCAGGGGGTTTGTGGCATGGAAGGCGGTGGGAAATCGGTGGTTAGACAATTTTGGAATTTTGTTTGAGTGGAAGTGCGTTTCCTGTAGGAACGCCACATCCGTTCTTAGTTTCGATAGCATATTCAGAATTTGGGACCTCTTTTCGGGAATATTTAGTCCCTTAACGTTGTGAGAGACTACTTTTAGCGTCACGGCTTGGGTAGAGGAAGTATTAGTAGGCATGATCTCATATTTTAGTTGAGGTGATTAATGCGCAGAAGAATCAAACTCTGACCTCTGTGGCCTGGATGCCCGAGGCACCCTTAAACTATGAACTTGTTTAGCCCGTTCCCGATTGCCAGGGAGTGGAAATCTCTGGTAGGGAACTACAATATGCCCGCCTGGGGAAGCCGGAGAGGCAATGAAGGGAATGTGCAGTAAGCTGTTTACCGGTTCAGGATGGGGGGGTGGGGGGAGGGGGTAGGGGGGAAATCAGAAAAAGAGACTAGGGATATAGGAAAACGGGTAGAGGAAAAAGGGGACAGGAATGGAAGAAGACAATATACAGTACCGGGGGTGTGTAGACCAGCTACCTTACCCAAATGTACCTTAGCGTCCGGTGTAAGTCAACGAAAAGAAATTCTTTGTCGTTTTGTGGAGGAGTGGAAGGTCGTCCGAAGAGTGAACTTGCGAAGTCCAGTCAGTGTCGAGACCAAATGAAACTGTACATTTTCAAGAGTTACGTGCCTACTGTAATAGGGGGAAAAGAAAGAGTAAGTATGGAGAGGAGAGGTTTGTTAAACAGTAGAATACCTCAACAAATGGCAGGCCTCAAATACTGTAACAGGAACTTTGGCCTAACTAAGATAACATAGCACAAAATAAAAGCTAGCATTCTGCAAATATCCGCTTCTGAGCCTTATCAAGGTTCTAATATTGAGGACAGTTTCCTGCGTAACCCAAATGATGTGGAGAATAAGAAAAGGGTAGGGGGAGTGAGAATGCTAGAGGGTCGAGAGGAGGGAGTCGAGGCATCAAATGGGCCTCCCCCCCGTTTCCCCACAAGGCAACTAGGGTCCTAAAAACAGCAAAGGGGTAGGTATTTGAATGGCATGCCTTTCCCCCCTCATGGGAGCGGGAAACCGGCCTAGGGGGAAGGAGGCCAGTGCCGAACTAATGGGCCAAATGGCTCTTAACAAAGGAATGACATTCAGTCGAGCCTCGAAGACAATGTAGTGCGTCAAGCAGGCTCGACAGTGAGGGCATGACTGCAGGGCCTAGATTTTCCCTTCCCTGAAATCAATGAAGCCCCCCTCCCGCTCCCCTGTCCCCTAGAAACACCAAGTAACAATCATGACGAACAAGTCATAAACCAAAAGGAGTAAAGTCTTTTCAACATGTAAACCACCCCTCATATCTATTGAGAACAGACAGTGCCCCATTATTCTTCCACCAATGTTCTGGAAAGGGCTGAGGGGATCGTACAGACCCTTAGAGATGACTCTTATTGAACCTTAAAACGATAGCGCCACTGTCTTGGGTCATCGTGTATTAACATTCAAAAACTGCTGTCGGGATCCAGCAAGTTCGTTGGGGAGAAGGAAGGGCAACCTTCATATACAGCAACAATAGTGACTGTTCCTTACCCTCTAGTATGAGCGAATTATGAGTACTTTACCATAGGTGGAAGAGGGTGACCACGTTGATCGTCCTGTATATTAGGTCTGGGGGAGAAAGAGGAGCTGGTGGACGAGCGCATCAGAGCCTGTTTTACACAGTCTTGCTGTTGCAGAAGCCAGGGGGATTGAACACAGTGGGGATGGTGAGGGGGGGCGGTAAAAGTGATTGGGTCATGACATCCAAGTGACCAAGTGTGTTCTTGAAATGTGGATTCCTTCAGGAGCTATCTGGTCTTGCCCATCTGTGTGCAGGGGATGAAGTCGGGCTGGGATGTGGCCTTTCCCTCCGTTCCCTCTGAGGCGGCGGTCTTGGAGAAGAGGATCTTCGTCTCCGAATGTGGAAACCGTCTCGCTCTGGTATGGTATCCATGGAGTCTGATCTCTGTAGCCTCGGAGTGCGGAACGCTTTGTACCAGTCTGGTAGATCTATCAGGGGTATTTGGAGCGTAGAGCAGAACTCCCTGAGGTCTTCCGGTACCCTGAGATGTGCTGTGCGTCCCTCCACTGTGGCTGAAAGGCAAAATGGATGCCGCCAGCGATATTGGATTTCCTTGCGGCGTAAGACCTCCAAGAGAGGGCGCAGGTCCCTCCTATGCTGTAGGGTAATTGGGGAGAGATCCTGGAAAAGTTTTATTTCTGACCCTTGAAAGGTCAGGTTGCGTCGGTCTCTGGCCCTTTTCAGGATGTCTTCTTTCAGTTTGTAGTTTACCACACAGCATATTACATCCCTCGGGGGGTCTGAATCTCTGCCCCTCGGTCTAAGAGCTCTATGCAGTCTTTCATATTCAATTGGGGCCTCTGGAGGTCACCCCAGTAAGTCATTAAAAATATGAGTAGTGGCCTGGGTAACGTGCTGCTGTTCAATTGACTCAGGTATACCTCTTACCCTGATGTTATGGCGGCGGCCGCGATTATCCAAATCCTCCATGTGCCTGTGGAGTTCTCTGATGTGTGTGCTGTGCACATGGGAGGCCTGCTGTAGGTGTTGAATAGCGGTGTCATGGCGGGCTGCGGCCTCCTCTAAGTCCGTCGTGCGGACATTCATGGCCTGGACGTCTCTTCTCAGGTCAGCTATTACAGATGTGAGGGATTCCTTAATATCAGTGGCCACCGATCGTAAGTCTGCCATTGTGATCGAGCGTGTTGCGGGCGGGCTGGCCTGTCGCTGAGTATTCCTCCTCTCTGAGGGACTTCTGCTGGGCGAACGTTCTTCCGAGTAGGCCGCAGCCGGAGCCCCGGCCTCGCGTGATTGCGCTCGGAACATGTCCGGGATATTGCGCCCGGATCCTTGTTCGGGTCCCCTCGGGGAGCGGGAGCGTGATTGGGAGTTCATCACCTTCTGTTTCCCCATAGTTGCGGCGCTTTGTCTCTCGGCACGGCTGAAAGCTGGGTCTCTGGCTGCTGGAGCTCTGAGGTTAAGCGGCCATTCCGGATCGGCGCCAAGCCACGCCCCCCTGTGCTTTTTTTATACTGCTGTATACATACCTCCCAACTGTCCCTGATTTCAAGGGACTGTCCCTGATTTGGAGCAATGTCCTTCTGTCCCTCATTCTTCCTCTTTTGTCCCTCATTTTGGTCTGATCTATATAGTTGTATATAAAATGCACTTTTTATCCATCAAAAAGTGTTTCCCAGTGCTAAACCTTTCATTTGATCTCTAAATTGCTGCATTTGTAGATTCCAAAAGCCAATATAAAGGAATACTAGTGGTAAAAAAAAACACTTGTGGGTTTAACCAATCTTATTGTTTTGTACAATTCTCCTGTAAGGGGGTGTGGTAATGGGTTCGTCCTATGCCTACATACTTTTGCTGATAGGTGTCCCTCATTCCCATCTCAGAAAGTTGAGAGGCATGTGTATAATCTCCTGTCTCTTAATTTTTGTAGTAAAACACTTGCCAGTACACTTTTCTCTAGTATACTGTATATCGGCCAAATCTCCCTAATTAAAACAGATTTGAGCTGACCAGTTTTACTCCTGGTTCTGCAGTATCTTGTAGTAAAGCCAGAGACTTTGATTTTTCTCTCTAGCAATTTGGCCCTAGCCTTGCTATTTCAAATTGTCCTTCTGTAAGCAAAATTGACACTGCTGTGCATCTGCTGTCTCTTAATTCCTGTAGCAAAACAACTGTTTGCACACTTTGTGGTTAATTTACCAAAAGTAAATAGACTGTGCACTTTACAATGTTCAGCTGCACTCTGTAAAAGCAGTTGCTCCAGAGTTTAGTAAATGCACAAAAGCTCTGCTGACTTCCATCATCCAATCATGAGCAAGCAAAAATGCAGTTTTTTTTTATTTTCCTTGCATGTCAATGGTATTCTGTGCAAAGTGAAGCTTTACCTCTCTACTAAGCTCTGGAGCAACTGCATTTGCAGAGTGCCCTCTGTGAGGCTTATTTACTAAAGGCAAATTCACTGTGCACCTCCAAGTGTACTTGCAGTACACTTGGAAGTGCAGTTGCTGTAGATCTGAGGGGGACATGCAAGGAAAACAAAAAACAGCATTCTTGCTTGCACATGATTGTAGGATAAAATCAGCAGAGATTCACCTCATTTCAGATCTTCCCTCAGATCTACATTGACTGCACTTCCAAGGGCACTTGCAGTGCACTTACAGTGCAGAGTGAATTTGCCTTTAGAAAATCAACCCCTATACACCTTTGGTAAATCTTCCCCTTTATGTCTAGTAAACAATCTTTCTGATTAACAATGTCCTGCTGCTGGTCAATCTGGAAGCCCTCTTTAAAAGGGGGACCCCCAGATCCCGTCCCCCATGTGACTTGGTAACGGGGTACATTGTACCGCTACCATTTCACAAACAAGAGTGTCAAAAATGGTAAAAAAGACAAGAGACAGCTTGGGACAACTTTATTAAGAAATAAAAAAATAAAAATGTCCAGTGATGTAAATTCACAATATTGGTTTCATAAGCATTTGCTCAACTATTATGAGACCTGCGGAATCAGTAGCACTATCTTTTCACCCCACTGGTCTTGTGTTTTCAGAAAATGTATAGATTGGGGGAGGAGGGTCTTTTATAAACTTTATACAGCTGTAAGTGGAATATTCCTGCCCCCCCCCCCCGTTTGAAATGGTAACGGGTACATTGTACCCCTACCATTTCACAAAGAATGGGTCCAGCGATGGATGATCTCTCCTCTCCAGGTCCAGAGTCCAACGATGATGTCCAGCACAGTGCATCCTGTCTCCACCGAAGACACCACGGAAATCCCGTCAGCCCAACAGGTCTCTTAGTCTCTTAGCCCGTCATGTGACCCCATCCCCCTCTGACGCAAGGGGAAACCCGGGCTTCCCCAGTGATGCGTTACATCAGAGGGGGGTGGGGTCACCCGCACGTCACTGGGGAAGCCTGAAAAACACCTTCTGTGTGAAAGGGATCTAAAGTAGCATGGGGAAAGTTGAAAACTGACCTTAGAAAGTATTATGTACAGTACAAAAAGATTAGTTGATGCTTGGAACAGACTTCCAGCAGAGGTAGTGAGTTGTTCAACAATAAGTACACTTAAGCACAAGGCAAACTTGATGGAGCACTTTTTTCTGCCTTCACTCTTCAATGTTTCTATAAGTGAAGAGTGTTTACTTTAGTTATCTGGTGATATGTTGAAGCCATTTTCATTTAAATCAATAAACCATGCATAAACAAAAATCCTTATTTTTATCTTTCATTTCCCTTGCGCACAGTGAGATTTACAAAGTAGACGTTGCCCTTTTAACTAAACTTAGTACATTTTCAACCCCATACTTTTTTCTTATTATTGTGGCAGGGGTAGGATGTTAACCCATAGCTGAGTTGTTTAACAGCTCAACTGTCTTATAAGTACTCAGAACATCATTTTAAATATGAACTAATTGTCTTTTGATCCCTGTACTCCTTTCTGCACTGAAATCTCAGCACAGCACATTCCAAATCTGGATGCTGACACTCCCGAGTTAACATTGACAATGACTTCAACTTTAGAAGCCACTGAGCCACCTTTCCCTTAAGACTAGTATGCCTACCAGTAGTCAGATGACCCCAAGACTTACATTAGGTCCTCTGACTGCAGAATGTTGCAAGCTGGCCTTTAAGCAGCAATAAAAGTACAATCATGTGGAGGAAAGGAAAGCAAGATCTCTAGCAGAAAGAGACTAGAGGCTAACAAGGAGTAATCTGTTAATATAACAAAAAGTCAGGACCACGGGTATACAAGAGAGGAATCCATTAAACATAGCTAGAGGTCAGTAACAGAGACAGCAGACATATGTTTCAAGGTAACAGGATCAGGATACAGACACCGGGTGTAGGACCAAGGTACTGAAAGCAGAAAAGGAACAGGATAAATACACTAGATGCATCTACAAGGCATTGGGAAGGATCATGACCAGGATTAAGAAGAAAAGCACAGGAACATGATCAGAATGCATGTCACAGAACATTTGATTGTTATGTTTACATAAAGAATCACTAGCAAATCCCAAAACTGGGTGGTGTGTGATCAGTTAAAGTAGAACTATAGGCAAAACTTTTTTTTAAATTTTGGATAGAGAAAGGGAGGGTTAAAGCCCTTGTCAGTTTTATTTTCACCACCTGTGTCCAATTGTGGAGATTTCCCTTCACTTCCTGTCCCATAGCCAAACAGGAAGCGAGAGGAAATCCCTGTAAATCAAGGGAATTTCTTGGGGACCTCCAGGTCACCAGAACTAGGGTACCCATTGGAACTTTCCCCTCTATTACTTTTCTGGGGACAACCCAAAATGTGGGTAATTTGTTTTACTTTCACTATCAATGATAATGGTAAACAGGATCAATAGAGGGGGTGAATCTCCTTAACGGGGGCACAGAACGCAAAAATAACCTGGCAGGTGTTCTAATCCCTCTCCACACTATCCAAAACGAAAACAAAAGTTTTTACTTTAATTATACTTTAACAATAAAATCTGGAAAAGGGTCAGATGCAGCAAGTACCACTGGGAGGAGCTGAAAGGCTGCAGCTGATCTGGGAAAGGTGTTGTGGCAGCAAGTAACCACCAGGAGTAGCTCACGCTCCTAACAGCACCAATAATTTATGTACCTAGTAAGGTACAAATTGTGGGTTGAAGGGGGAACCTTTGGTGTATAAGGGAAATCAAATCTAATCATGACTATGAGCAGCTGTGTGAAAATAGCACTACCGCGAGAAAACCACAGCTGAAACCCTCAGGACGGAAAAACTAAAGGGGGTATAATAGAATCAGTCAAAGATTGTTCAAAGCAGTGGAAATTTCAGTTCATTGTTTCTAAACATAAAATGATGGACCTGGGGGAAATGAATCCCTTGATAGAGTACAATTTTGGGGGTTCATTGTTATAGTAGCCAGCATTACAGAGGAAGAAGATTTGGGGGTAGTTATTTTAGATGGGCAAAAAGTGTGGTCATGCGGTAGGAAAAGCATTTACTGTACATATGTAGGATGCATCACCAGAGGAATCACAAGCAGAACGATGGAGGTCCTGATTCCTCTATATAGATCTTTAATTAGACCTCATTAATAATACTGTGTCCAGATCTGGAGACCTCACCTACAAAAAAAATGATAATATAGAAGTCCAGAGACAGACAATAAACTGTGAAAGGGCTCTAAATTACTCCTTCCTATGATTAACAATGGTTATGAGTGAGGATGAGCCAAACATCCCTCAGTTCGGTTCGCACCTGAATTTACTGAACAGGCAAAAAATTTGGAAGAACACACAAACACTGTTAAAATCAATGGGATACAAACATGTAAAATCAAAAGTGCTCATTTTAAAGGCTTATGTGCCTAAGTTATTGCCATAAAAAGTTCTTGGGGACCCAGGTCCTGCCCTAGGGGACATGTATCAATGCAATTTTTTTTATTATTATTATTTTTTTATTATTCATTTTTTCGAGAGCAGTGATTTTTTTTAATGCTTAAAGTGAAACAATAAAAATGAAATATTCCTTTAAATATTGTGCCTGGGGGGTGTCTATAGTATGCCTGTAAATTGGCACATTTTTCCCTTATTTAGAACATTACCACAGCCAAATTACATTACTAAAGGAAAAATTGTAATTTAAAACTGTTTGAGGGTCCTCATCAGGGAGGTCTAATTTCCTCTATATACAGGATTCTCCATGACTCACTACCACCAACTCTGGAATCTCACCTCTATATGCAGAAATGGACCAAGATTCTACCCACTCCTATATCTCTTCCTCAGTGGCAGGAGATCTGGACTTCCATTTCCAAAACTTCGAGATGTGTGGAGCAGAAAGAGACTGCCTACAAGGTGTTGATGTTTTAGTACAAGACTCCTGAAGTTTTACATAAATTTGATCCCTCACTATCCCATCTATGCTGGAGATGCCTACAGGAGGTGGGTACGCACTACCATATCTTCTGGGACTGCCCACTGATCACACCTTTCTGGTCTATGGTTCAATCCCTACTTCAATCAGTATTAGAGAGAGCTATCCCGCTGAATCCAACACACTATTTACTAGGCCTTCCGGTCCCGGGTATCCCTAAATATGCTAAAAAACTGATGGCCTTTATACTCCTAGCTGCCAAAAGAGTAATACCGGCCCATTGGCTATCTCCTATACCTCCTACACAAGCTCAAGTGGTCTCATCCATTGCTCAGATGCATAGGATGGAACATATGATGGCAGTAGTTCATGATTCCTTGCCTAAATTTTTTAAGATATGGGATCCCAGGGATAACTCCCTATTTAACCCAGAATCCACTGTCGACCCCCCCCCCCCCCCCGCCAATCCTCTCTAGGGCAACCTCTTGGGTGTATCATATCATATCATATCAGTGCCTTCCCCCCTCACCCACACATCTGTTTTTTTCTTCCTTTTCATTATGCAAATATTTTTTGTACAGATACATGGTGTACCCTCCTTCTTTTCCTGTATGGTACTTATACATGTTTTTATTTATTTTTTTTGTAACCTGCAAGATGTTGCCAATGCTATGTTTAGCCAATATCAATGACTACTGTAACGTATTTGCAATTCTTTTGTATTGCTAAAAAATTTTTTTCAATAAACACACAAAAAAAACAAAAAAAACTGTTTGAAATTAATTGTCTGGTCTCGGCAATATAGATAAAACTCACTGAAAAAAAGAGCATGGGTTCCCCCCTACCTGTCCATTACCAAGCCCTTTGGGTCTGGTATGAATATTAAGGGGATCCCCGAACCAAAATTTTAAAAACAAATGGTGTGAGGCATCCACTAAAATCCATACCAGGCCCTTGAGGTCTGATATGGAATTTAAGAAGAACCCTGCACCAAATGAAAAAAAAATGGAGCAAGGGCCCCCCCCCCCCAATCCATACCGGACCCTTCAGGTCTGGTATGAATTTTAAGGGGAACCCTGCGCCAACATAAAAAAATTGTGTAAGGGTCCCCCCAAAATTCATACCAGACCCTTATGCGAGCACACAACCTGGCAGGCCACACAAAAAGAGGGGGGAGAGAGAGTGCCTCCCTTCCTGAACTGTACCAGGCCATATGCCCTCAACATTAGGAGGGTGTTTTGGAGTAGACCCCCAAAGCACCTTGTCCCCATGTTGTTTGGGACAAGGGCCTCATCCCCACAACCCTTGCCCGGTGGTTGTGGGGGTATGCAGGCTGGGGGATTATCAGAATTTGGAAGCCCCCTTTATTAAGGGGACCCCCAGATCTGTCCCCCATGTGACTTGGTAACAGGGTACATTGTACCTCTACCAAGGATGAGCATGGATGAGCAGGGTTGGGCATGGCTGGGCATGGATGAGCATGTCTGGGCATAGATGATCATGGATGAGCATGGCAGGGCATGGATGAGCATGGCTGGGCATGGATGGAGCATGGCTGGACATGGATAGAGCATGAAAAAGCAATATATGGAGCATGGATGAGCCATGGATGGAGCATGGATGGGTAGGAATAGGCAGAGATCAGCGCTGTGGGCACTTCAGACACTTCCCACAGTGCTGCTGCACCTGGCTCCTTCCTCTCCTCACACACTGTACCAATTGGTGCAAGAAGTGAGGAGGAGCTGAACTCGACATGCTCCGGTCTGTTGGCCCTTTACCCCATTCTGTGACGTTCAGGGTATGGAGAACACGAGGGTCACGGAAAATCGCGGGGGGGGGGCCCAGAGGGCACGCTTATTCTGAGAGGACATCATATGACGGCCTCCCAGAGTTATCTGACCGTACTGTAGCTGACATTTGGCTATGGCCCGGTTGGCAAATGGTTAAAGGGACATTATCTTGAGTGATCAGGAACCAAGAAGCTGGCCAGCAGAATAGAGTATATTACAAACTGCTGAACTGTTAGTGTGGCACATTTCTCCTTAGTTAGGATTGCCCTAGTATAAGGTTTAGGAGAAGTTGTTTTTTTTCACCCATTGCTTGTTTTTACAGTATATTTCTTCCTAATATTCTACAATTTGCATTATATTCTTTGTTGTAGTATCACTGTTTGCTGTCTCATAGTTGTTTTATATATTTTGCTACTGGGGTACGGCTTTTACATATAAATCTGCAATAAATATTCCCCACCCAGCCAGGTTTGTCAGAATGTGTGGTGCTATTTGCAGAGTCATGGGCACAGGGACAGGGGACACAATACATCCAGCAGCTCTTTCAGGATTAAGCAGGCCAGAAGTCTTTATTGTGCTGCACAGATGGCCCCGATGTTTGAGTCAAACGTAAGTTCGTCTCGAACATCAGGTGTTCGTTTTTGTTAGTAGAAGGGTGCCTTTAGCCAATCATGGCTCAGGGTCTAAGTCCATGCCTCCCACTATATAAGGCTGCTGCTTACACAGTGGCCGTATATAGCGAATGAATGAAGATTAGGCAGGTAGTTAGTGTAGTGTGCAGTCAGTCAGTGTAGTATATATAATACAGTTTAGAGTATATAGTGCAGACCATGTAGTATATATAATACAGTTCAGAGTATATAGTGCAGTCCGTGTAGTATATATAATATAGTTCAGAGTATAAAGTGCAGTCAGTGTAGTATATATAATACAGTTCAGAGTATATAGTGTGTTCTGTGTAGTATATATAATACAGTTTAAAGTATATAGTGCAGACCGTGTAGTATACATAATACAGTTCAGAGTATATAGTGCAGTCAGTGTAGTATGTTTAATTCAATTCAGAATATATAGTGCAGTCAGTGTTGTATATATAATACAGTTCAGAGTATATAGTGCAGTCCATGCAGTATATATAATACAGTTCAAAGTATACAGCGCAGTCCATGTAATATATATATATATATATAATACAGTTCAGAGTATATATTACAGACTGTGTAGTATATATAATGCAGTTCAGAGTATAAAGTGCAGTCAGTGTAGTATATATAATACAGTTCAGAGTATATAGTGGAGTCTGTGCAGTATGTATAATACAGTACAGAGTATATAGTGCAATCCGTTTAGTATATATAATACAGTTCAGAGTATATAGTGCAGTCCATGTAGTATATATAAAATACAGTTAAGAGTATATAGTACAGTCCATGTAGTATGTATAATACAGTTCAGAGTATATAGTGCAATCCCTATAGTATATATAATACAGCTCAGAGCATATAGTGCAGTCAGTGTAGTATAAATAATACAGTTCAGAGTATAAAGTGCAGTCCCTATAGTGTATATATAATACAGTTCAGAGTATATAGTGCAGACTGTGTAGTATATACAATACAGTTCAGAATATACAGTGCAGGCAGTGTAGTGTATATATAATACAGTTCAGAGTATATAGTGCAATCTGTGTAGTATATATAATACAGTTCAGAGTATATAGTGCAGTACATGTAGTATATATAATACAGTTCAGAGTATATAGTGCAGTCAGTGTACTATATATATATTACAGATCAGAGTATATAGTGCAATCAGTGTAGTATATATAATACAGTTAAGAGTATATAATGCAGTCAGTGTAGTATGTATAAACAACTGAACGAAAATCCCAAAAACTGTCAGACATACAGAGCTCCAACGCATTTTGAAAAGGAGATATGTCCGTCAGAGCCGTGTACAGGCATCAGACCAGGAAGATAGCAACAGCCAGTAATCCACATAGGACAAGATAGTCCCACTGCAGGGAGGCCAATGGCCAAAAGGTTTGACTGTGGTATATATTCACAGTGACTCTGGAGGACATGTGCAATATTTGTCCTCCATGGATCAAGTCAATATCAGATGTAATCTGTGTCTCAGATATAGGCATCCAAACCTTCACAGGCCATGGGCTATTACAGGGATCTGCATGATAGCCCTACTGATCTTGTATCTAGAGTGGAATAGTTTGGCTGTTTGCGTCTGCAAGGTGAAACAGAGTTGTCTGTTTTACTGGCTCTGACAGACATATCTCTCTCTTTTGTGTTATGATCTCTCTCTGTATGGGTGGAGCACTAACACCTGGGATGTAAGCTACAGATTTTAAATTCCTAAGCCCTCTGTCCCTGAAGAAGATCTGCATTTTGTTTTTTGAAATGCGACGGTCGCTCTGTCTGACAGTTTTTGGGCTTTTCGTTCAGTTGTTTCCATTTCTACTCCCAGTATATGTGCTTCTTGTTCAGAGAAACCTCCTGTGTGATCCATCTGAGATTCATTTAATTTCACAATTAATGTTTCGGCTGACTTAGGGCACCATTTTACCCATGTGTGGCTCTAAGGCCTGCTCACACATAGGCAGCTTGTCCAATGCATCTCTTTAAGATTCATATGTTGCCATATTTGTCTTGCATACACTGATGGGGGACTGGGATCTGGGGGCCCTCCGCAGACCCCGACAACAACTGGCCAGGGTTGTCGGAAAGAGGCCCTTGGGGTTCTCCCCCAAAGCACCTTTGCAGGCGGGGGGCTTATAGGAATCTGGAAGCCCCCTTTAACAAGGGGGCCCCCAGATCCCAGTCCCCCAACTATGTGAATGGGTATAGGTTACATTGTACCCCTACCCATTCACCAAAAAAAAAAGTGTCAAAAAGTAAAAACAGCAAGAGACAGTTTTAGAAAATTCCTTTATTAAAAAAGAGAAAACCTGTCCTGCGATGTACATCCACTATCAATCATGCCGCCTGACAGACCCGAAAAATATAAAAAATGGAAAATGCTCCACCTCCATGGGAAGCCTCCCGGTGACAGCTGTCTCTTGGCTTTGACAGCTGTTATATAGGCAAGGGTGGGGTCACCCAGTGATGTAACCGAGTGACCCCACCCCTTCTGATGTCATGAGACATCATGTGATGTCAGAGGAGGGTGGAGTTATTCCATTACGTCAGTGGGTGGCCCCGCCCTTGCCTATATAAGAGAAGTCAAAAGAAAGGCAACAGTCATCAGGAGGCCTCCCATGAAGGCAGAGTTTTTTTTCTTTTTTTCTATTTTTCGAGTTTGTCGGGCTGCATAATGGATGGTGGATTTACATTGCGGGGCACTTTTGTTTTTTAATAAAGTGATTGTCAAAAACTGTGTCTTGTGGTTTTTACTTTCTGACACTTTATTGGTTAAATGGGTAGGTGTACAATTTACCTGATACCCATACACATAGGGGGGTGGTATCTGGGGACACCCTTGTTAAAGGGAGCTTCCAGATTCCGATAAGCCCCCCTACCAGCAGAATCCGTCAACCATCGTCCAGGGTTGTCAGGAAGAGGCCTTGTCCCCATCAACATGGGGACAAGGTGCTTTGGGGTGGGGGGCACAGAGCCTACCTGCCCCCAAATCACCCACCCCCCATGTTGAGAGCAAGTGGCCTGGTATGGTTCAGGAGGGGGGGCACCCGTGACCTGCTAGACTGCATTCTCAGATAAGGGTCTGGTGTGGATTTTTTCATAGATTTTTCATCTATATTGCCAGGAGTCGGCAATACGTTACAATCGCAAACAAGTTTGAATGCCATTTTTTCCTTTAGAAATGTCATTATTGCTGTGCCACTGTTCTACACATCACACATTTGCACCACTTTACAAGCGGGCTAAAGGGAACCCTCCAGGCATGATATTTAAAGGAATATTTATTTTTTATTGTTCCACTTTAAGCATCATTAAAATCCCTGCTCCTGAAAAAACTATTGTTTTGAAAACTTTTATTTGCATTGACACATGTCCCCTAGGGCAGTACACTGGTCCCCATATACATTTTATGGCAATAAATAATCCATATAAGCCTTTAAAATTAGGAATTTTGTATTTTCCTGTTCCTGTCCCATAGACTTTAATAGGGTTTGCATGTTCACTAGAACGTTCTGCCTGTTCGAGGTGTTCAGGTGCTAAACGAATTGAGGGGGTGTTCGGCCCATCCCTACTGCACAGTAAAACAATTAGAGAACATTTTGATGCCCTTAGTCATTTCTCATCTAACCTGTAAGGTAATACTGTCTCATTTAGGGTACCAAAAACACTAACATTCCCATAGATTTTATTTCCAAAATAAGTGATCATCTGTAAAAGTGAACCTATTCTCCAATATGCTGCAGGCAGCACAAAGTTTCTGTTATTACCTCTTTTGTTTAGAGAAACCTCCTCTGTGATCCATTTGAGATTCATTTCATTTGACAACCAATGTTTCGGCTGACTTAGGGCATCATTTTACCCATGTGTGGCTCTAAGGGCTGCTCACACATAGGCAGCTCGTCCAATGCATCTCTTTAAGATTCTTATGTGGCCCTATTTGTCTTGCATGCACCGATGTCTGAAGAGGTGATCAGGATCCTGTCCTTGCAGTGAGGACGGGATCCTGATCACCTCTCCGGACACCAGTGCAAGCAAGACAAATATGGCAACATAAGAATTTTAAAGGTTCCGCCCCCCCCCCCCCTAATATTGGAGCCTTCAGGAAGCTCAAATGGAAGGAGCCCCTGGAGGTGTGGACGTGGTGCAAGAAGTATATACTGTCTAAACCTGAGAGGATTATCATATACAGGCTATATGACATTTACCTGAAGGTGAGAGTTCTGAGAGCCCATAGCACAGAGGTAACACATTATTGTGCAAAGTTTAAAGGCATTGTGCATTTTGAGACATTGAGTGTTGGACATTCACGAAGCAAGACTTACATCACTATTTATTCTGAATGTGTGAACTCAGAATTGTATCGAAACGCATTTGGATTTTTGGTTACAGGTGCATGTTTTTGCAAAATGTGATATTTATTAATTATATTTTCATGTCATGTGGAGAGAACAGTATAGCTTGTCCTCTCCACATGACATGAAAATATAATTAATAAATATCAAATTTTTCAAAAACATGCACCTATAACCAAAAATCCAAATTGTTTTATTTTTTTATTTATATTTTGGTATTTGGTGATTTTATTTATGTACATATTATTATAACTTCAGTAGCACAGCATCAAACACTTTCTGTTTATTTTGAAGTGAGTGGCATAGTGCCATTGGTGGGAGACATTATGATTCAAGCCAAGAGGTCAATGGGTACAGAAGATTCACTGGGCAAGAGTGGCGATAGCAGGCACCTTGTGGTGTTCTTAGTGGAAAAAATGTTCACTTTACCTTTGTAATAATACAGAATATAGTGTAATTAAAGTCAGCCTTCTATTTTAACAATTTCAGTTGTAAGGATCCTAGTATTTTTACTATTTAAGCACTATACCATGACATTGAATGCCTTATGTTATTTAAAGGAGCATTTTGAATTCATGTAATTTACAGAAAATTAGCTTATTTAAATGAAATTAGCCAAATATGAATGAACATATCGATAGAATTTGATTATCTTG
The DNA here is from genome assembly GCF_037356315.1 of Lithobates pipiens. Classification (NCBI taxonomy): domain Eukaryota; kingdom Metazoa; phylum Chordata; class Amphibia; order Anura; family Ranidae; genus Lithobates; species Lithobates pipiens. The sequence continues at coordinate 369,654,879 of NW_027507764.1, forward strand.
TGACAGTTGTTTAGCTACTATTTACACTTTAATGCATACTGACATGACAAAATTATATATTATATATTCTCTTCTGGATTGTTCATGGAATTGCAATGCAGAGTTGACTAGTTAAAGTGCACATTGCATTATAATTTGCATAGTTTAATGTGGAGGTTGAAGACCTCTGTCAGAAAAACAGCTTGGTCCAGGTCAGTGAGGAGAGCAAGAAAGAACAAAAATAATTGAAAAGGTAGTTTGCAACAAAATGAAATTTGTCTCTTTGTCACTTAAGGTTGTCGGCTTGTCTGTCACAGGCAGAAAGGTCATATTTTGAAGCAATGCAAATGAGTAGGAGGGTAAATAACCAAAGGGCAAAGGATAATATTCTTACTGTTAATAACCGCAGTTATTGTAATATATATGTATTAGAAGCACAAGACCATACCACATGGCATGACCCCTACAAAGGACAGTCAATGCCTTTGTCAAGAGAAAATTAGCATATATGCTTCATTCATACTAAGTCTACCAGGAATATTGATTTAACAGGACTATTTGCAGCAAAAGTTGCTTACTGCTGGCACAGCAAAACTATGTTTTGATTTGATGCACTATGATCCCTTTCTGACTCACAATTATTTCTAAACCCTCCTACTGACAGATAAGCAAATCAATATACTGTATATATAAAATGTATTTTACATGGAAAAAGAGAGAAATATATATATATTTTTTTTCATTAACTTTATTAGAATTTTAGACCAGGCAGAAAAATAACGAAAAAGCATGTTTTTGAAAGTCTGTTTGTAACTACTTTAATGACCAGGAATGGTGAAAAAAATATTTTGTGTGGGAGGGTACAACATCATAGAATAGATTAATCAATATCAAGCTTTAAACAGTACCAACCTAGAGCTGTACTGTAAAACAAAAAATGTTTGGGTAAAAAAGGCATTTCAGTTTTAGAACAACCAAAAAAGACAAAAAAAGAAAGCTAAGCACAAAATCATTGTGAATTTTGGTAGAATAGCTTCCATTATGACCTGACGGGTGGTACACATGGGCCACTTATTTACAGCTCCTCACCCGACAGGATCTGGCCTCGCGACCAGCTTCTATCAATCGAGCATGCTGGAAAACCACCTTTCACTGCAATTACAGCTGCAAGTCTTTTTGGGAATGTCTCTACCAGCTTTGCCCATTCTTCTTTGCAAAATGCTCAAGCTCTGTCATGATTGGATGGAGAGCCTCTGTGAACAGCAATTTTTAAGTCTTGCTACAGATTCTCAATTGGATCTCCTAAAGGGAGCATGTTTAGGAGATATTTACATTACCTATAGGTAAGCCTTATTATAGGCTTACCTATAGGTACAAACAATACAGTACATGGGACTTTACTTCCTCTTTAAAGTAAAACATGTTCCACTAGTTGTATGACCCCCTCACCCCCCTTTATACTTACCTGAGCCCTATGTTGATCCAATATTGTGCCCATCTGCAGTGAAGCTGGTCTCTCCCTCTCCTCAGAGGCAGCAGTGGAAGTCATTGGTTCCAGCTGCTGTCAATCAAATCCTGTGAGCAGAGAGCAGGGTAGCGGGTCCAATGGCAATACCATTACCCAGAGAAGGTAAGTATACCGTGTTTATTATTTTATTAAAAAAATACTCTTTTACAGCTACTTAAAGTAATATTTAAGGCAATATTTTATTTAATAATAAACATGTTATATTTACCTGCTCTGTGCAGCAGTTTTGCAAAGAGCAAGCCTGATCTTCCTTTTCTTGGGTCCCCTGCCGGTGCTCCTGGCCCTTTACTCCTGCAAAGTGCCCCCAGAGCAAGCAGCTTGCTAAGGGCGCACCCGAGAGCAGGCTCGCTACCGAGCCACAAGCCCACTCCTCTCTCTTCTCATTGGCTCGCTGGCTGTGATTGACAGCCATGGCTCCCACTGCTGTCTTAGCCAACTGGAATGGAGAGTCCCTGGACAGCCGAGACTCTCATGCACCACGCAGGGGGAAGATTGAACTGAAGTAAGTATTAGGGGGGCTGCATAGAATGCATGAAGGTAAAAAAACGTTGAGCCTTTAGAACCACTTAAGGCAAAGCCAGCGAATCAGCGTTAAATCCAGGCAACTAGCCTTTTCTGAAGATGATATGAAATGATATCCGCTATACAGTACTTCTTTTATGACTAATTCTTTTAGAAGGCTGGTCAGGAGTCAAATGTTAAGCTGCTTCCTACCTTTACATGGACAGATAACAAAACAAGCTGTCATCTCATGGTAAGTTAATTTTTGATTATTTATAATTAAACTGTCACTATTTTGGTCTTCTGCTGAAAAAATGCAATATGTACATTATATTCAGTAGCAGTTCCCTCAGTCCAGAGACATTTCATTCAATCCATAGGCTTTGCACTATACTATAGAATCTAAAAATAAATTCATAGATATTTGGGGTATATATATATTTTGATGCACATAATGAAAAGTGTCTAAAAATAAACATTTCCCTACTTTTCCTCGTATTGTTTCAGTAAATACACTTAGTATTAGTTTCCAACAAATTGGAAGAGTATATTTTTACAAATACTGCAAATCTTCTTTTTTTTTAAACTTTGAAAACAGAGTATGAAAAAAGTTTGAGTGACACATCCATTTTGCCATTACTAACCTTGTTTTGCAATATCTGGCAGCCCTTTAGGCAAAATAATTGCAAAGTACTATACTTAGTCTTTTGGTAAATTAAAGCAAGAACTTAACAATGTATGTACAAATTCCATCTCTCCTGTTCTGTTTCCATAGATAAGGTATTTTCCCACTCATATTTTAAATGTCACAAGGAATACAAAAAGATGCAATTTATTATGAATGAATTTCCATTAGCTTCTTAGCCTCTGTATCAAACCGGGGGATACAATGAATGAATATGATTTGTTTTATCAGGAAGTTCTTTATATTTAGTATTATACATTCCCCATATACAGTACTGGGCACATTTATATTCATTATTTTCTTTTATTTAATGGAAAAATATAGTGTATTTTTAGGGAACACATATTTTGAGTTATTATTGCAGTATTTACTTAAAGCTTGACTCTAGTCAATTTTGTTTTATAATTTTAGATAAAATCGGGAATAATAATTTCCATCAAGTTTTATTTCTGTTTGCGATCCCATTGGGGAGATGTTACGTTACTTTTTATCCCGGTTACACCTGGAATCTCCTAAATAGAGAGACCAATGGTACAATAATATCCTCAAAAGGTACATAGCTCTTTCCTCCCTCTATTGAAAACAAAATAAATTTTTTGGCTGAGGTTGCGTATATGACGGTCGCATATTTTCAAGCTTGTGGTTCCATATTACTGCAACTATTCAAAATATAGTGATTAAAACTCAGCGTCTCTGTGCAGTAATTTTCCCTCTTTCTCTTTTTTTTAATACTTTACTATATTTAAATTTTTTAAGGTTTTATACAATAAGGAAAAAGAACAAGACAGCAAATCATTTGACACAAGCTGGCCTGGTACAGTGTATACATAAACTTAAAGCACAAGGGCTACGTCAGGAATACAGTGAACTTACCTTTCACGTAGGTGCAGCATTTAAACACTGTGCTGTATTTGTCTAAACAGTCTTGTAGCTAAAGATGGCAAGAGGAGAAGCTTTTGTCATCTACAGCTAATTTAGGCTAATTTCAGTGGTATAAAAACAAATTAAATTCACACACTTTCCATATTCCCTATGTTCAATAGCAGCTGTATAAATTCCCTGACCAGTGAACTAATGTATTGCACAATTACAATGCTTACTCCCAAATAAATCAAATGCATCATTATATCCAAAACCCTTCACTTATAAATTAAAAATATATACAGATAAACTTTAAAATGTGCACAAAAACCATCAGAGCCGGTTCACAAAGAAACGCGTGATTATGAATATGCACGTTCCTGTGCTTTCCCGCATGGCCCCATGTGGTCTGGTTTTGACAACCCATTTATTCAAATGGGCTACAAAATGCAGTGGAATGCAGAAAAAGTAGTACAAGCACTACTTTTTCAGATCGCATGACCATGCAATTTTGTTTGTTGCAAAAACACTGCAATTGCAAGATGTATTTGGGGGGCCATTAACAATTATTTCGCACTTGTGTATGCCTCACAAGAGCCGAGGGTTCACATGCAGTGTGGGAACCGCACGCGAGATGTACCTTTCCACTGTGTTTTGGTGTAAACTGACCCTCAGTCTAAATAATCAAAACAAATATTGCAAACTCATCTAAGTAAATAAATACATAAATTACTAAAGCCTCCACAACCCCCAATGTGCACACTAGTGATTCCACATAACCCACTGTATATACAGTATGATCTCTTATAAAAAGATGGTCAAACAGCACTGAAAATTGATGTCAAATGTATAAGGATTCAGCAACCTCTTGGCTCCTTTCATATTTTCTCAAGGTCCTATTAAGAAAAACACAGAAAAGAGAGGCCCGTTGCACAGCAATGGGGTTTATTTGCTAAAGGCAAGTCCACTTTGCACTAAAAATGCACTGTAAGTGCACATGGAAGTGCAGTTGCTGTAAATCTGAAGGGGACATGCAAGGAAAATAAAAAACAGCATTTTAGCTTGCACATGATTGGATGATAAAATCAGCAGAGCTTCCCCTAATTTCAGATCTACCCCTTAGATTTACAGCGACTGCACTTCCAAAGTGCACTTGCAGTGTACTTGTAGTGCAAAGTGAATTTGCCTTTTCATAAATAATCCGCCAATGTGTCTTTATTAAAACAACATGATTAAAACCAATGGTACTCACAAAAAAAGTGCACTACCCAGAACTTGGGGTTGACAACATATAGTTTGCATCAAGTGCCACACCGTTGCAAATGTCTGTTTCAGATGTCAGTGCATGTGGATGGCTCCCGCATGTGTGGCAGTGTCACAGTACCTTAACCCCCAACACTTTTCATCACAGATGATTATGGTTTATGTATTAATATATAGCTTATAACCTGCAGCTCTGACCATAGCCTATATATCAGTACTGACACATTACATGATGGCTATTGTTTATGTATTGATATATAGCCTACAGTCTGCAGTGCTGATTAAGCAAGCAAAACCTGACACAGCAGTTGTGCAGAAATCAATCGGTAGATCGACTTTTATACAACCTTCCTGCCCATATGTGAATCAAAATTCATTGGCTGAATTTCAATCCATGTATGGCCAGTTTAAAGCATTGTCATTCAAAGGACATGGGAGCTGGACTCTGGTGTGGAAGACATTTATCAATGCAAAGTACATTTTAAAAAATATTGTACTGCAAGGAGAGGGACTTTAAAGAAAACATGAGAAAAGCACAGGAGAGTTTGCTCTTAAAAAAACAACTGGCCAGTGGCAAAACAGTTTGATAGTATACTGTAGCGTGTGCCTTTCCTTTTTGAAATTACCACACTGTAATGTCTTATAAGTTTAATAAAATTTCAAAACAGAAAGCACTGAAACACTTCAGAAATGCAACTTCAAATTCCAGAGATAAGGCAATTGTTATCCTAAAATAAAAATTGTATCATTTCACAGACAATAGACACGCATACAGTATGTTACACTCGCTAAGGAGTATGTAAGCAGCTTGAGTAGGCTGCAACACAACGGAGAGAGATAACAACTTTTTTTATCCTGAAGTAAAAATTAGTATGTATTATTTCAGAAAGAATAGCCAGAGGTTTCACAGAGTTGATGCACAGTATGTAGAAAGCTTAATTAGATTGCAATGTAAGAGCCAGGATAGTTTTATCATGAAATAAAAATTAGAATGCATTACACCAGAAATAATAGCCTGAAATACTGTACAGACTTAAAGGGGTTGTAATGCATTATGCATTAAGATGAAAAAACACCTGGCAGTCACTGGCCCCCCAGCCCCCCGGTTTTACTTACCTGAGCCCCTTCATCTCTTCAGCGGGGAAGGCGCTGTCCCTCTCTCCACGGGGTCCTGGCTCTTGATTGGATGGATTGATAGCAGCATTCCCATTGGCTCCAGCTGCTGTCAATGAAATCCAATGATGTGGGCGCCAGGGGACGGGGCCGAGTCCAGCATTCGTGCCTTTGGATGCTAATGCTGGACTCGGGAGCGAACCCGCAAGGTAACCCCCTTTGGGAGATCACTTCTCCTAGAGGGTTATCTGATGTGGGAAGGAGCCGCAAGAGCCACCGAGGGACCCCAGAAAAGGATGTTCAGGGCCACTCTGTGCAAAACGACCTGCACAGTGGAGGTAAGTATTGTTATTTAAAAAAAAAGATCCTTTACAATCACTTTAAGACCCACTACACTAGCAGCTTTGTTAGGCTGAAACCTTAGAGGGAGAGACAAGTCAGGTTTTATTAAAATAAGAGGGTATTAATATATAGTTATAAACTGTAAACAGCTTTATTAGGTCACAATTTAGGATAGAAGGATGAAGAAGATTTTCTCATGACTAGGGATGAGCTTTCTGTTTGGGTTGAACATAAGTTCGACTCCAACACTGTTCTCTCGTTCATTGAAAACCAAACATTATGGACCATTCGCAACAAATTTGAGCGGCACGTAATGGCCCATAATGCACTGCGGGAGTGCAGTGCATTGCTGTATGATGATTGGCCGAAGCATGCACTATGACCTGCATCCTTTGGCCAATCCCAGCACCCTCAGCTAAGAGAACCAGAATTGACCAAAGACAGGGTTCCTTTTGCCAATCATGGCTCAGGGGGACTAAGTCCACGCCCCACACTATATAAGGCTGCCTGCACTTCGGCCCCGTGTAGAGTGTTGTTGGCGTGGACAGAGAGAGAGAGTCATTTAGATTGAGTAGGCAGGCAGGTTATTCAATTAGCTGCAGTGTATTTAATATATATATATACAGTCTCATATATATATATATATATATATATATATCCACTGTATCCAGTTTAGCTATATCTGACTGCAGTCTGTTCCTGGTGTACTATTTCTAATATACTTCTGGCAGGCAGGTTATTAAGTTAGCTATATATATATATATATATATATATATAGCTAACTTAATAACCTGCCTGCCAGAAGTATATTAGAAAAAGTACACCAGGAACAGACTGCAGTCAGATATAGCTAAACTGGATACAGTGGATATATATATATATATACACACACAGACAGTCTTGTATATATCTGCAGCATACAGTTTAACAATATCTGACTGCAGGCCATTCCTGGTGTAATTTTTCTAATATACTTCTGAATGTAATACCAAGGGTATCAGTTTGCATTGAAAAAAAAAATGAAAACTTGAATTAAATGAATAATGTGGTGATTACTAGTGAAGAAGTGCAGTTTAAGAAGTGCTGTGAGTAAAAAGTGCAGAATAAGGGGCCTAAGTGCAAGACTTTGTTGACTGCAAATCAAGCAAAAAGCAAAAATAAATAAAAACAAATAAAAACAAATAAACAAACAAAAAAAACAAATGACAAAAAACAAGAAACAAACAACAAAAGAAGACGGGCAAAAAAGTTTACTTTAAGCTGTTTAACCACCTCAATACAGGGCACTTACACTCCCTTCTTGCCCAGACTACTTTTCAGCTTTTTTTTTGGTGGAATTTAATCACTAGTGGGTTTTTTATTTTTTGTGCTATAAATAAAAAAAATACTGTACATTTGTCAGGGCTGGCTTAGCCTTTGCCAGCTCTCTTCTCTCTCTACAGTTACCAGCTGTTTCTGATGATGCTCGTCTGACCTGCCTACTTAAAGCCTTCCAGCTCACTTCACCTCTGCCTTCGCCTTGGTCACATCACAAAAAACCATCTCCCGAGGTTTGTTTAAAGACTGGCTTGCTGACATCCCTTCTGGCTCCTTATCCTGCTTGCTGTTGCTCTACTTGGATCCCTGACTTCTGGCCTGGCTGACTACCCGATCTGATTACTGGACTCTGGCTATGCTTGACTACGCTTTTTTTATTTACCTTTTTATTTTTATTAATAAACAAGTGTGATTTAATTGTACTTCTGTCTCAGTCTGATTCATGGTTTCTGACAACATTTTGTGAAAAATATTCCTTTTCCTTTGTTTCTGTCATAAAATTTAGCAAATTAGTAATTTTTCTTCAGAAATTTTTACCAAATTTTATACTGATACACAGCTTTGGTACAAATAACTCAAATTAGTGTATATTATTTGGTCTTTGTGAAAGTTATAGAGTCTACAAACTATGGTGCCAATCACTGAAAATTGATCACATCTGACCAGGCCTTCAGTACATCAGGTGTGTCTCATTTCTTGAGACACTGGCAAGTCAGGAAAGTACAAATACACCCCAAATGACCCCTTTTTAGAAAGTAGATATTCCAAGGTATTAAGTAAATTGCATGGTGAGTTTTTAAGTTGCATTTTTTTCCCACAATTCTTTGCAAAATGAAGATTTTTTTTTTACAAAGTTGTCATATTATCAGGTTATACAACAAATTACACCCCCAAAATACATTCTAATACTCTTTCCAAGTATGGCAATACCACATGTGTGAGACTTTTACACAGCCTGGCCACATACAAAGACCCAACATTGAAGTAACACCTTCAGGCCTTCTACGAGCATAAATGACACATCTAATTTCTCAACCACATATTACAATTTTGAAGGCCCTGGAGCACCAGGACAATGGAATTGCCCACACAATGTTCCCACTTTGGAAAGCAAACGCCCCAATGTATAATCTATGAGGCATAACAAGTCTTTTGAACAGTTCATTTTTTTCCATAAGTTTTTGCAATTGTGTAAAAAAAAATTACACAAATTTACACAAAGTTGTCAATTTATAAGATATTTCTAACACATAGCATGTATATAGCAAAAATTACACCCCAAAATACATTCTGCTACTCTTTCCGAGTATGGCGATACCACATGTGTGAGACTTTTACAGATCCTGGTCACATACAGAGGCCCAACATTGAAGTAGTACCATCAGGCGTTCTAGGAGCATACATTACACATCTCATTTAATTCCTACCTATCACACTTTTGAAGGTCCTTGAGCACCATGACAGTGGAATTGCCCGCATAATGACCCCATTTGAAACAAACACCCCAACGTATATTCTATGAGGCATGGGCTGAAGATAGGTACTCAGGTACTCTGATGGCCTGGTGACAGGTACTCGGGTACTCTGATGGCCCTGGTGACAGGTAATTGTGTACTCTGATGGCCTGGTGACATGTATTCGGGTACTCTGATGGCCAGATGACAGGTACTCGGGTACTCTGATGGCCCTGGTGACAGGTACTTGGGTACTCTCATGACCTGGTGACTGGTATTCGGGCTCTCTGAAGGGCGGTGACAGGTACTCAGTTACTTGGTACTCATATGAACTGTGACAGGTACTCAGATGGACTGTGACAGGTACTCAGGTACTTGGATACTCAGATGAAATGTGACAGGTACTCGGGTACTCAGATGGACTGTGACAGGTACTCAGGTACTCAGATGAACTGTGACAGGTAATCAGGTACTCAGATGGACTGTGACAGGTACTCAGGTACTCAGATGGACTGTGACAGGTACTCGGGTACTCAGATGGATTGTGACAGGTACTCGGGTACTCAGATGGACTGTTACAGGTACTCGGGTATTCAGATGGACTGTGACAGGTATTCAGATGGACTATGACAGGTTCTTTGATGGGTGGTGACAGGTACTTTGATGGGTGGTGACAGGTCCTTTTTATTGGGGGGCAATCAGTGTGATTGGTGCATACTGTAAGTGGTAACGATATGTCACCGCAATTTCCTTCTCACACATGATTGGTAGAACCCGGTAACATCTCTTTACCACTCTATGTTTACATTTAGTGATCGGCCGTGAAGGATCACAGCCGATCGCGTGGTAAACAGTCGACGGCCAATGGCTGTTTACCGCCGTCGGCAAAGGAACACGCCGCCACCGACATCCATGCGCAACCCGCTCGCGATCGCGAGTATGCGCTGTGCAAAGTGGGGTGGTACCATCTGTGATCGCCCAAGACTTCACAACGGCTGATCACATGGTAAACAGCCATGCCCAATGGCTGCTCACCACCCTCTGTGACGAGCGGTGTCTCCGTGACATGCCACCACTGACAGTACAGGGCTGCACTCACACAATCGCGCGCATGCCCTGTTTAAATGGACGGACATCATATGACGCTTGCCAGAACAAGAGCCGTGCCACCTGGCCATCATATGATGGCCGGCGGGCGGCAATCGGTTAAAGGAATATTTAATTTTTATTATTTCACTTTAAGCATTATTAAAATCACTGCTCCCAAAAAAACACAGTTTTTAAAACTTTTACCAGCACTGGTGATGAGCAGTGTTCCCGGGCTGCTACCGACGTGCACGTGCAGCACGCTCACACGCATTCAACGTGCAAAGTGGGCAGTACCATCTTTGATCATATGACGGCCGGAGGGCGGCAATCGGTTAAGTGTTAGTCATAGCCCACAGTGGGGAATATGAAAAACATCTGTGGTGCAAAATAGAGTTCAGAATGTTTTCAAGCATCTGTGTCTATAAAATGATTAAGCAAAGAATGTATTAATTGATTGAATTGAAGAAATAAAGACCTCAGAGGGGGGTCTGTTGTATCCTGTTAATAGCACTTACTTGATAGTGATGTTCGCAGATATGTCTGCATGTCAGCAGCAATCCAGGGATCACTCCAGGATCCCCAGGAGGCTGAGTCATTTATACTGCTTGTTAGTTAAAGTGGATGTAAACCCACTTTCATCCTTTCTAAACTACTGCAATATTGGTTATCTAGAAGGATATATGTGGCTCCTGCATGTATACTTATCTGTCAAATGTCTCCCCTCTGTCTGCTATGAGACCCCGAAAAACTACAGATTTTGTGGGTGGGTCTGTTTTCCAGGGCTCAATGGGTGGAGTTGTGATGTCAGTAGACTCCCCGCCCATCTCTACACTCCCCTTATCGACATGCATTTTCTCCTGTGTATTTCTTACGCTGAACTTCTGCTATGAACAACATCCAATCAAAACCCAGAAAAGTCCCCACACAACTTCAGCATGCCAAATCATGCTGAGGTGTGGAACAGCCAATCCTTGCAGAGCAGCAGAAGAAAGGAGTGGGAGGGAATTGAAAAATAATGCATGTCTCTTAGGCTAGTGCACGAGATATGTAAATCACCTGTCACTCATAGCAAAGGGGAGGATTTGACAAAGATTTTCTCTGTTTGTCAAGATTGATCTCACTGAATAATAAAAGAGGATTGCTCAGAGCTGGATTAACTCTTTGTGGCAAGACTTGGCTCCAATGATAGGAAATCTTATACTCTACATCATGACATAAAAAAAAAAACATTTTGGGTTTACATCCGCTTTAAGCACAAGTGCTCCCTCTTTGATTGCAGTCTCCCTTCCTCTTCCCCCCCCTGTGTCCACGATGCCATGATCTTGGTCTTGGTGTGGTTTCCTCTGCGTTCCATTGCCGTCATCCCTGTAGCAACGGCATGATGCTGTGATGTCATGCGCATGTGCAGGATGCCTGTACAGCATCCAGTGCTATTCTCGGGATGCCGCCGGCACACATAGGCTCCATCTAGTGGTGCAGATTGAGATTGCATCACTTGAGAGCAATATTTGGGAGAACTACAAAAATAAATCAGAGCTCACCCTTGCCTTCCGGGAAGTTGAGTGGAGGCGGCTTATACTTACACCAGGAGGCAGAGAGGGCACTAAGTCAGGGGACCACCAAAAACCAAATTATAAAAAGAAATACGAAAAACAACAATTTAAAAAAACGAATTACTAGATACACATATAATCACTGAATGCATACTGCAATCGAATATGACTAATATTGTGTGTTTATTATTTATTACTCTTATATTTTAAATGAATTTTATATTGTTGGCTAAGAGGCCAGGTAGTCTTCTAATTAATAATCTCTTTGACGAGAATAAATGAACAAGTTCATATCAATTTAATAGAGAATAATAAAATGAAAATCCTTTTAAAAAGGGGGCATACAAGATAGATTCATTAAGGCCTGGGAAATTGGTGGCCTGAAAATTAAAGATCCAGCGTTGCTCATGTTGGAGCAATACTTTGTTTCAATCTCCTCCTCAATCAGGAATGTGTAACTAGTCGAGGGCAAAAAGGTGACTTTGGGCATTTTGTAGTGATGATGTAGTGCTGCATGTCTGCCTACTGTAGGTATCAGTTTCCATATAAACATGTTTGGAAATTCTGCGCCAGAATAGGCACCGCATTCACAGGACATCATGTAGACAATTCCTTGTGTTTGGCAATTGGCAAAATGTTTAGGAATAAACATGTCGCCATTTGGAAGTAAAAAATATTTTTCTCTACTAATGAGGTAGCAGTGTGAACAATGTCCACAGGGAAAAGATCCATATATTGGGCAATGTTTTTGAGACAGATTTATCTTTAAACTCGCTTTTAACAAATCTGTCTTTAATTGGCAGAGCTCGTCTATAGGTGATTAGTGGATTATCTGATACGAATTGTTCAATCTTTTGGTCATCCATCAGGATCCACCAATTTTTTTCAATGATTTCACTGATCTGTGTGTGCTGATTGAAAAAGCGCATAATTATCCTTATGGGGTCAGCGACAGAGTTATGCATGGATTTTTTTTTTTTGTCATATGCCATTGTGAATTTTAAATGAAAGTCATTGATGTTGATTTTGTGAAAGAACGCTTTAAGTTTGAGTGTCTTCAGATCCCTCCCATCGATGATGAAGACATCATCGATGTACCTGAGCCACATAACAATGTGGCCCAGGTTCTCGACAAGGTCCTCACCATTAAAGAGGTATTGTTCCCACTCCCCCAGGTACAGATTGGTGTAGGATGGGGCACAACATGTCCCCAATGCTACACCCTGCACCTGGAGGTAGTGGGAACCATCAACAAACAGTAATTGTGATTGAGGGTATAGTCCAATCCTTGTAGTATAAACTAATTTAAAGCTCCATCATATCTCGAGCCTTGTTGCAGGACTCTCTGTACAGTCTCCAACCCTCAAGAGTGGGGGGTGGAGCTGTACAGGGTTTCGACGTCAATTGTGACATAAAGTGAATCCTTGGGGATTATGAGTTCCTCAATAGTTTGCAAAAAATGTATCGTGTCTTTGATGAACGAGGGCAAAGACATGACATAGGACTGCAAATGTGAATCAACGACTCTAATTTTCTGCAATGCCTCTGTTGCCGGAGTTCTCATGAATTTTAGGCAAACTATAAAAGGTAGGTACTTTGGAATGTTTGGTCCTAATGTATTCAAAAACATCTTTACTAATGACACCACCCTCATAAGCGTGATCTACAATTTCATAGAATTCTAGATTGTACTTGTTTATCAATCTAATGTGAATTTCTCGATACCAACTTTTGTTATAATTTTTTTTACATGTAGCAGCCATTTTTATAATGCAATTTCTCCTTTTAGCCACAAGATGGAGACAGAGAGATGCTGACTTGTCCTTCCAGAAAACTGAGAAATAAAAAAGCTCACTGGAAAAAAGGGGAGTGTCAAGGAGTGCTGAGGAAATTGAGGAGAGAAGAAGGGCTGAGGTGAAAGAAAGAGAGAGGGCTGACAGGAGACTGAGGAGAGGAGATTGCTTGGGGCCTGGTTTTGCTCCAAGGACAGATTGTGGGGGTATTCTTCCTGCAGGAGAGTCTACAAATGTCCTTAATTGTTTGATACAAGAAGGTAGCAACACCTGGATTAGTATTTAACCACTTCCCAACTGGTCAATAGCAATAGTCCTTCAGGATAACATGCCGCTGTGCACCAGTGGTGGTGCGCATCACGGGGATCGGTGAAGCAGTGTGTCAGTCAAATCACGGCTCACAATGTAAACAGGAAAAGCTGGTGAACGGCTTTTCCTCACTCACGTCTTACAGATGCAAGTAGAGGAGAGCTGATTGGCGGGTCTCCTGATGGGGGGTTTGTGCTGATTGTTTAACAGCACAGCCCCCCCTCAGATGCCCACATTAGACCACCAGGGAAGCCGCCTAGACCACCAGGGAAGTGGGAAACATGTGGATGGCCATCCACATGTGCAAATGATGCCCAATCTGTGCCAGTCAGTGCTCACAAATGGGCACTGACTGGCACCATCATGCAGCAAAATAAAAACAGTGATGCCCAGCAATGCCACCCACCAGTATCATCAGTGCCACCTATCAGTATCCAGCAGTGCCACCTATCAGTGCCCATCAGTGCCCACCTATCAGTGCTACCCATAAGTACCCATCAGTGTAGCCTATGAGTGACCATCAGTGCCCGTCAGTGCAGCCATATCAGTGCTCGTCATTGAAGAAGAAAATTTACTTATTTACAAAAAAAATTAACAGAAACAAAGAAAAACGTGTTTTTTTTCCCAAATTTTCAGTATTTTTTTATTTGTTGCGCAAAAAATAAAAATCACAGAGGTGATCAAATACCACAAAAAGAAAGCTCTATTTGTGGGAACAAACTGATAAAAAATGTGTTTGGGTACAGTGTAGCATGACCGCGCAATTGTCATTCAAATTTATACAGTGCTGAAAGCTGAAAATTGGCCTGGGCAGGAAGGTGTCTAAGTGCTTGGTATTGAAGTGGTTAAAGGACTGCATTATAACAGGTCCACCATAGGCATTATTACAATTTACTTTCAAATGTCCACTCTTTTTGCACAAGTAGGTAAAATCTGAATGTGATTAATAAACATTGATTGTTTTAGACAGAAATTAACAAGAGATAGTCTAATTGTTTGGAGAAAGATGCTAAACATTGCTTGTGATATATGAGTCTGAGTGAGTAAAATTGCCACATTTCATGCTGTTCAATGTGTTTTATATGCTGCAGTCTGCAGTACCACTAATAATAATTAATGATGGAATACAACTCTAGGATAGAAAAACAGCTGTGACTAAAGCACATTTTCCTTTGTTGACAGTTATCCCACTTTAAAGTTATGAAATCAGCTTTTCTTAAAAAAGCCAAGAGACTAAACTGTAATAGCAATTATAGAAAAAAAAAAAAGCACCTGGCTTATTTAGAGTATTCATAAATGTCATACATATAGTCCATGGAATAGGCTAATTTAATAATAACCTTTGGTTCTCCTAGAATATTCAGTGGAACTGAAAGCAAATACTTTCTGGATAACTTAAAGAATATAACAGGGTCTGTAAATTTTGCATACTATGTCATCAGCACACAATGCAATTAGGGATAAAATGGATTACTTATATAGTGCCTGGTTTACTAAGGTCATACACTTGTTCACAGAGCCATTGACTGCAAGGATGCAGAAGAAATGCATCCCTCACATTCATTAATACTGAGTGCGATGCTACGTGAGTACTGCCAAAATCACTTAAAGGGTTTGTAAAGCTTAGTTTTTTTATTTTCTAAATAGGTTCCTTTAAGCTAGTGCATTGTTGGTTCACTTACCTTTTCCTTTGATTTCCCTTCTATATATTTTTTTTCTTTGTCTGAATTTCTCACTTCCTGTTTCTCCTCAGTAAACTTCACACCATCATCCGAGCGGTGTTTAGTCAGACAGAACAGCTTACTTAACAGCTTACTGAGGAGCAACACGAAGTGAGAAATTCAGACAAAGAAAACAAAGTAAAAAAACATTTAGAAGGGAAATCGAAGGAAAAGGTAAGTGAACCAACAATGCACTAGCTTAAAGGAACCTATTTAAAAAATAAAAAACAAACCTTTACAACCCCTTTAAGCTAAACATCTATTTCCATGGTCAAAAGGACCCATTTGTAATTATACAACTCCAAATTATTTTGATATTTTAATATTGGATAACTTTTTTACTAATGATTGCAAACATTTTAGACATAAGTGTGTGTCCATACAATAACATAAATGATTATTAGCATCATGTAATTAATTGTAATATTCTAAACGTAAAATATATTTTATCATGACCAGGGCATTTTTTTTTCTTTTCAGTGTGCTACTTTAAGTGGCCCTTGCTCGGCCATGCAACACAATACACAAATTACATTTATATATATATTTTTAATTTCCATAATATTTTATTAAGAATATTTGAAGCGATGATACAGAAAAAATAAAAATATAGAAAACCATAAGTTACATGAGCCCAGAGGCCTAAATATATATATATATATATATGTATATCATAACAACAAACGTGATTTATCGATTAAACTAAATGTAGTGATGAAGTTATACAACAACACTTTAGGGTGCTAAAAATATAGGGTAATATCAGGGGTTATAAGGTGAGCATGTACATTGTCTCTCAGAGGTCAAGAGAGCACGATTTTTAATGGTGTGCCTAACAAGTGAATGCAAGTGTATTTGTGCTACTTTTACTCACAGATGATATGGCTGGGTCTCTCCTTGCTTTCAGTTCTGACTGTAACAGATAGCAGGGAGAAATCCAGCCAGATCTGTGTGTTGTGTTTACCAACATGCATATCTCTGTTCTGTGATTGGCCACAGCTGAGCAGCTGGTATACAGCCAAAATGAATGACTGTAACCTGCTGACAAATTTGTGATATGTCCAGTGACAGCACAGGTTGGCAGGAGGTGTAAGAATGTGGGCCTCTAAACCAATAAGTACACAACGACTAAGGCCGCGTACACACGGGCGGACTGTTCGCCCAACTTTGTCCGTCAAACAGTTTCCGCAAACAGTCCGCTCAAAATTAGCATGGACGGACATGGCCACACACGACGAACGAACAGTTTGCTGAAACCGTGCGCGATGACGTGAACGGCACGTACGACGGGACGAAAAATACGACGTCCTATACACTGCATTATAACTTTCGGCGTGTAAATCCTTTCTGAGCATGCGCGGAACTTAGTTTGACGAACAAGCCTACACACGGGCGGACTGTTCGCTCAAACAAGGTTTCAGCGGACAGTTTTACGGAATTTCCGAAAAACCTTGTTCGTCAAACTGTCCGCTGAAACTGTCCGCTGAAAGCCCACACACGAGCGGACTGTCCGCCCAAACACTGTTCAGCGGACAAAGTTGGGCGAACAGTCCGCCCGTGTGTACGCGGCCTTACGGGTGTGTTGCAGTGCTTAAGGCTGTCGTCTGCTATTAAAATTCACTGCTAGCATTCGGCAATAGCGTAATAATAATATGTTTTGCATTACTTCACAGAGCTCTAAATATCTTATATAAAACTATTATTAACATATGTTACTTGTTAATAATGTGCTTATGTGCTTAACTGCTACTAAAAATATATATAATATATAACCAGTGCTCCATTTTAATTACTAAAGTGCTGAAAGCAATATATTAATTACAGTGCACTAAAAATTGTTATAACACTGTTAAACATTTTCACTTTAAAAGTCCATTGTGCTATACTCAAATTCATGTGATGTCCGCGATGTTTTGAGTGAAGCACACAAACTGGCCAACAGCACTGGAGAGATTTATTTTTTTAATACAGTTACAAATAACAAGAGCAAGAATGTACAAGTTTATAAAAAAATTACTTAAGGTAAAAAGACTTGTAATTTAAAACATGTTCTCCCTGAAAACAAACAACACTTGTCCTTCAAATAATAAACGTAAATGCATTATAGGTGTTTTTAATGGAGACACATTTTTGACGATTTGAAAAAAAAAAACGCTTTTAAGTGCAAACGTGGCTAAACGAGACATGTAAATGCGGCAAAACTGTTTAAACGTTGGTAACTATCTGTCAAGTTACATTTTTCAGGAGAGGTTTAAAAATGTCCCGTGTACATTAAGCCTAATGCCCCATACACACGGTCAGACATTCCGACCACAAAATCCGTTGGATTTTTTCCCGACGGATATTGCCCGGAACTTGTCTTGCATACACACGGTCGCACAAAGTTGCCGGAAAATTTGATCATTCAGAACGAGGTGACGTAAATCAAGTACTACGGGACTACCAGTAGCTAATAGCTTTCATCTCCAAATTGCGTCGGAATACTTTACACACGATCAGAAAAAGTCTGATTGGATTTTGTTGTGGGAAATTTTTAGATCCAGCTCTCAAACTTTTTCTGTCGGAAATTGCAACAGAAAAAGTCCAATAGAGCCCACACATGATCGGATTTTCCGACAACATAATCCGATCTGACTTTTTCCGTTGGAATTTCCGACCGCATGTATGGGGCATTAGGGTCAAACAAGCAGAGATCTAGCAGCGACCGATGGCTTGAACAGGTCCACAGGAGATCTCCCCCAAAGTAGTTGTTTAAGGTTGAGATATTCACCAAAAAGTTGAAAGAAAGGGAACTAATCAGGGGCGGACTGACCAGTCGGTCACTCGGGCGCCGCCCGAGGGCCCGAGGTCATTAGGGGCCCGGTCTCGGCCACATGAGAGGCCACTTGAAGCGGCTGTGCCCGTATCACATGCCGCGATCATGCCGATTACAATACGGCGCGCTGCTCCCCGCCGGCCCCTCCTTCCCTCCCGTCCGTCCCAGGTGATGTCACAATGCATACAGTACAAGCACCTGGGACGGACGGGAGGGAAGGAGGGGCCGGCGGGGAGCAGAGCGGAGTTAGCCGTATTGTAATCGGCATGAGATACGGGCACAGCAGAAGAGTGCAGGGGCCGGCGGGGAGCTGCGCCGTTAAAAGTATTATCGGCATCCGCCGGTAAGTGAAGCCTGGGCCTGCCACAAGTGATGGGGGGGTGGCGGTACAGATGCATGGGGCCCCGGATCCCCCCAACCCAGTGTCCCCCCATGTGTGTCTCCTCCCCGTGTGTGTGTCCTCCCCGTGTGTGTGTCCTCCCCTGTGTGTGTGTGTGTCCTCCCCTGTGTGTGTGTGTCCTCCCCTGTGTGTGTGTGTCCTCCCCTGTGTGTGTGTGTGTCCTCCCCTGTGTGTGTCCCCTGTGTGTGTCCCCCTGTGCCCTCCCGTGTGTGTGTGTCCCTGTATGTGTGTGAGTGTCCCCGTATATGTGTGTGTGTGAGTGTCCCCATATGTGTGTGTGTGTGTGAGTGTCCCGTATGTGTGTGTGTGTGTGAGTGTCCCCGTATGTGTGTGTGTGTGTGAGTGCCCCGTATGTGTGTGTGTGTGAGTGTCCCCGTATGTGTGTGAGTGTCCCCGTATGTGTGTGAGTGTCCCCGTATGTGTGTGTGAGTGTCCCCGTATGTGTGTGAGTGTTCCCGTATGTGTGTGTGTGTGAGTGTTCCCGTGTGTGTGTGTGTGTGAGTGTTCCCGTATGTGTGTGAGTGTCCCCGTATGTGTGTGAGTGTGTGTGTGTCCCTGTGTGGTGTGTGTGTGTGTGTGAGTGTGTGTGTGTGTGTGTGTGTGTGTGTGTGTGAGAGTGTATCCCCCTGTGTGTGTGTGAGAGTGTATTCCCCTGTGTGTGTGTGAGAGTGTATCCCCCTGTGTGTGTGTGTGTGTGTGTGTGTGTGTGTGTATCCCCGTGTGTGTGTGTGTGTGTATCCCCCTGTGTGTGTGTGTGTGTGAGTGTGTGTGTGTGTGTGTCCTTGTGTGTGTTGAGAGAGTGTGTCCTCCTGTGTGTGGTGTGTGAGTGTGTGTCCCCCCCCTGTGTGAGTGTATCCCCCTGTGTGTGTGTGTGTGTGTGTGTGTGTGAGTGTGTCCCCCTCTGTGTGTGTGTGTGTGTGTGTGTGTGTGTGTGTGTGTGTGTGTGTGTGTGTGTGTGTGTGTGTGTGAGTGTGTCCTCCCCCCTGTGTGAGGGTGCGTGTCCCCCTGTGTGTGTGTGCGTGAGTGTATCCCCCTGTGTGTGTCCCCCCCGTGTGTGGTGTGTGTGTGTGAGTGTCCCCGTGTGTGTGTCTCCCTGTGTGAGAGTGTGTCCCCCTGTGTGTGGTGTGTGAGTGTCCACCTGTGTGTGTGTCTCCCTGTGTTTGTGTGAGTGTGTGTGCGTTCTCCCTCCAGTTTCCCCCTGTGTGCTCCCCCTCTTGTCTCCCTGGCAAGGTGTGGTGCCCAAGGGGGCCCCATGAGCTTCTATTGCCCGGGGGCCCCATTAGTTGTCAGTCCGCCCCTGGAACTAACAGTACAATTCTGTAAAATAGGTGTTTATTGCACAAAGAAGATTTCTACTTACAAAACATTGAAGGAGAGATCTCCTGTGGACCTGGATCCATCTGCTATATTTCTGCTTGTTTGGCCCTTAGACTTAAAAGCTAGGGTCCAATTTATCTGGGGAGTGGGGACACAGAAGGGGCGTGTGTAAACTTTGGGTAATTTAGTATGTTTTTAAAATACAGTGTTTTTTACTGTTTGTATCTTTTTTTATACATATGATGGCACTGGCGGGTTCTGTTATTGTTTGACCTCTCTTTTTCAATGCATAAGATGGCACAGATATTATTGATGTATAGACAGACTTGTCTTCCTTAACCTCTATTGCCTGTTTTCTACCTGGATGCCATTTTGAGTTTATCTCTGATAGTGATAGATTGGCCTTTGGTTTGTTTGATAAGGCAAGTTGTTTGTGTCAGTTTGACCCTTTTGTGTTTAGTCTGCGGCTGATGCCATCTTTATGGCGAATTGTTTACAGTATTGGAATTGCACATGCTGGGTCCCTGGTTTACAACCCCGTTCCCCTAACGACATGCTCTGATATGAAACGCATTGGGATGGGATTGAACTTGAAACATCATCACTCCCACCGAGAAGGCTTGCCGGAGAGGCATCTCTGGTTTTGTGCATGTGTTCTGCATTTATTATGTGAATATCTGTCCATGTTTTTAAGAAATACATGGCTAGTGGTTTTCACACTATATACGACCTCTGTTTTCTTCTTCCAGTATGGATGATGTAAACGACCTCCCTGGGTCTGTAAAAAAGCAGAGAAGACATGATCAGAATTGATAACTGCGGCGGTGAAACTGCGCATCACTCGTGACAGAGCCACTCAGGAAAGAGCCATGGTGTCTGCGCCTTGCCCCTGTCTGCGCCACCCCATAGGCTGCTTTAAATTTATAGGGAGACTGAGAAGGCATGCATTTCTCAATTGGTCATTATAGGGTCTGGTGTGAGACCCTGTGTAGCTGGGTGAAAGATCAGTCCAAGGGGCTGGCAGAAACATGGTTAACAGGCCGAGGTCAGTGCAGGTAAAAGGCAGAAATAGACAGTAGGCAGAGGCATAGTCGATACAGTCCAGGGTCAGTTTACGTGAAAGGCAGAAACATGGAGTATAAACAATGCAGATGGCAGGCAGAGGCATAGTTGATAAACAGGCCAGGGTCAGTTCACATGGTAGGCAGTGATATGATTGGCTGAGGCACCAGGGAAATTTTCAGAACAGAAATTGAAAACGGGGAAATGGCAGTCTAAAAGAAATATGGGCTAATAGTTTACGAGAGTGTGATAGCATCTGAAGCATTCTCCGGAACATAGGCCAGGTTGGGAGGGACATTGGGAACAATCAAAACTGGTGTCTTTCCTAACTCCTCTTTTGCTGCACATCTAACTTTTTTAATGCTGTTTTCTTCCGGTTTCTGATGGTGGAATATTGTCAGAAAAATGGCGTTCATGCAGTCTGCTGACACAATCGGAGTGAATGCTTTCTGGGGGATCCTTGTTGATAGATCAGGGCAGTGACAATGTCTTCAATAAATTTTAGGAAGGTGTTGGGTATTTCTGTAGATTTTTGATAGGTGATGAATGCACTGTAAATGGCCAAAATAAAAAG
Source organism: Lithobates pipiens (assembly GCF_037356315.1). Lineage (NCBI taxonomy): Eukaryota > Metazoa > Chordata > Amphibia > Anura > Ranidae > Lithobates > Lithobates pipiens. The sequence continues at coordinate 369,676,555 of NW_027507764.1, forward strand.
TAAATTGTGACTTTATTATACCAGTAGAGGGACTTTTGTGTTGATAGCTATGCCTGCAACATTTGATAATGTAAATCGACCCCCCCTCCCCCGTGAATTTATTGTACTCATGGAAACAGCAAGCCTTTTCGAATGGGACCGCGTCTTCTGCAAAATTCTAACGATGTGTCATCATGGATGGTTGAAATGATGTATACATCTTTCCTATCCCTCCACTTCACAGCCAACACTTCCTCGTTCCTCAAGCTTTCCGATTCCCTCCTTTGTAGCATTGTGGTGACTGGACACTGTGGGAAGCCATTCCTATTTTTTTCATGCTGTACTGAAGACCAACGTTTTCTTCTGGTATAGGTGGCAGAAAATGGGCAAACTGGTATAGTAATTGTCCATGTAAATGTGATATTCCTTTTGAAACAGTGGGAATGCCAACTCCCAGACATTATTCCCATGTATGTTGGACACTCAGGGGGCTGGAGCTGGGAGTCTTTGCCTTTGTACACACGAAAGACATGCACATATCCAGTGAAGCTTTCACTGAGCTTTTTGAGCTTCAATCCGTACCTTGCCCTCTTACTGGGGATGTACTGCTTGATTCCCAGCCAGCCTGTGAAATGGACCAGGCATTTGTCCACAGACATGTTCTGGTCAGGGATATAAACCTCTTAGAGAAAAAATTGATTAGGGGGCACATTTTATAAAATGTATCAAAGTTGGGATGATTTCGGGGGGGGGGGGGGGGGGGTCACTGCGAGTTATCATAATGTCATAGCGAGATCTGGACATGACAGCCGAAAAAAAATTGGCATGTGGTGGATGGGGTTGGTAGACCTATATGCATACACTTAATTTTTTTTGTAAGCGCCATGTTGATTGTAAGGCCTAAAAACAATTTAAGCTCCTCCACTGTTTAGGGTCTCCATTCAAAAGGGCAGACATAGCTTGAGGGTGGGTTGTTTTCTATGAATTGATGGGCAAAAAGATTGGTTTGGTCCACGATGCCTTGAACTAATTCATTAAAAAGCACATACAGCGGGGCACATCATTCATTGTAACACAGCATTTATTAAAACAAAGCCATTTTAACAGTGTGTGCACTCTACTTACACCTCGTGCTCCGTGCTGACAGGTCAATGGGCTTCCCTTTGCACATTCCACTGTTAACTCCTAGTGTGCTGGAAGGTGCAAAAAGGAATGCAGAGGAACTGTCAGCACCAGTGGCTGCATTTGATGGGCACATGTGGCTGCATTTAAGGGGTACAGGTGGCTGCATTGGACAGGCACAAGTGGCTGCGTTTGACGGGCACAGTTGCTGCATTTGACGGGTACAGGTGGCTGTGCTTGATGGGCACAGTGGCTGCATTTGACGGGCACAGTGGCTGCGTTTGATGGGCACAGTGGCTGCATTTGATGGGGGAGGTTCAGTATTTTTTCAGTTTGTTTGCACCCCCCAAAAATGTTAAGCACCAGCTACCACTGGTCAGAACAGAGACAGTGCAGGAAACTTCACAGGGCTGTTTGTCAGCTGTGGATTGTAACCCCTCCTGACCTCCCAGCAGCAGTGTGTGTGAATTTCTGTACCCTGTAATGCACCGGATTAGTGCACCTTTTAAGGGAGTGAGGTTATTTTTAATTCAAAGCAGAGTTCCAGTAAATTTTTTGTTTATTAAAGGTCAGCAGCTACAAAAAAAGTGTATCTTCTGACTTTTAATAAAAAGACACTCACCTGTCCCACAATCCAGTGACCAAACCCTCCATTCTCTCTGTCCACGGCCCTGGCAATACTACTGTGGGCATCCAGCTGTGACAGCTTTCAGCTTCACAGCCGGGTGCGCATGTCTCACTGCGCTGTCCTGCATAACCGGGCAATCTTTTGGGAACTGTGATGTGTCCCAGAAGATTGCAGGGTGGAAGGGCGGCCCAAGCGGAAGTGGGAGCTCGTCTGTAATCATGATGCATTGTGATGCATCTCGGAATCTAATTTAATCATTGACCAGATAATTGTAATCAAATGCGCACCCCTAGTGACAGGTACTCAGATGGGGTGACAGGTACTTGGATGAGCTCAGACAGGTGCGCTGTCGGAACGATAGCAGGTCCTCTTTATTCAGGGGGGCAATCTAGGCACAGTAAATTTTGCAGTAACCAGTTACTCACTGTTTCCATGATCTCCTCCTCACACTGGATCGGTGTGTGTGAGAAGGAGAACCCGGTAACAGGCAGTTTTTCATGGTTTGTTGACATTTGTGTCATGTGGTAAAGAGCCAATTTCATTGGAGCAGGGCTTTGTCTCAACCCAGATCATCGTGCTGCATGCCCCGGGAACACGCATGAGCCGCATGCCCGCCGTTCTGCATAGTGACTGGCCATTACTGCGGGGCCCGCAGTAATGGCCAGAAGGGGAGGACGTCATATGATGTCCACCCAGGATGGCAGGATGTTCCTGCCAGCGCTATTTGTCTATACGCCAGTATGGAACTGGTTTAAGTGCCTTGGATGTAAGGATTCTTAACTCTAGGTCCTAACCCCTTTATTCCTGAGGGTGGTCTACATTTTATGGAGAGCTGCCGAACCAGAGCCAGTGTGCCCAGTGACAATTTCAGCAACCTTCAGAAAATCCAAATCCAGTGTCCCATTTGTTCTTGTGTTTGGACATCTCATGTTTTGGCAGTGTTGGCTGCTGGCTAATTGGCACAAGCTTTCTGGTTCCTGTCCTGTCTTTTTCCTTACTCATACTTCCTTTGGCTCCATTTTACATATTGTAAATTGCTCTTTTGATCTGAGAGGTGGCAGGCAGGATCATGAGCAGGTAGCATGACAGGGTCGTAATCTACCTGTCAAAAGACCATGATCGATGGGTAGATCATGATTAAAAGGTTGCTGACCCCCTGATCTACAGATTCTGGATGCCTAAACCTTTCCCTTAAAACGTTCCAGGACATTGTAATAGAATTTAAGCCCTGAAATTGCTTATTCCCCTCTGAGATGCTAGGCTGTTATGTTTACATATGAAGTATCGTCAAGGATATAGTTGCATTCATAGTGGTTACTGGATCTCCTGGCTGGTTCCCTGCTCACTTTGGTCACTGGTGAGACCTAACGGTCAAAGTGACTTGTTCTATTCTATGCAGGCTATGGGTTATCCAGCCTGATGCTGCCTATATAGCTCTAGCCCAGCATCATACTTCAGAGATCATGCAGCCTGGGAAAGCCTTGTGGAATCGCAGCAGTGCTTCTTTAGCTAAACTCTACTCCTATTGACCACCAACAAATTTGAGGAAATGGCATAATAACCATCAAAATAAGGGAAACAGCGATCATAAAATAGGGAGACACACCGACTACCAATTAAGGTATAATACAAAAAATCACATTTAAAAACTTTTTTGCAATAAAAAAATATATATTGCAAAACTGACAACTCTCTAGCACAAAAAATGCATGAGAGCATCATTATAATCCTGCAATCCATGCATAATATGCAAGAAAAAGCACTCTACATGTTTCACAATTGAATGCTTCTTCGGGAGCTTATTGGTTGTTTTACAAAAAAGGGATTATATGTTTAATAAATGAATATGTATTTTTTATAATTGGTGCCTAAAAATCATTTTTTTCGGTGTTGTTTCTCTATTTAAAGTTGATCTGTAGGACACGGCACTGCTTTACTAATAAGACTCCCACAGTACCATCCTCTGATGGTGCCTTGGTAATTTTTTTGATATATACCAATTAACATAGCCCACTTACAACCAATAAAAAGAGCATACTGACTTTCAATAGGGGTACACTTACCACAAAATAAGAGGGGAAAGGGACCACTTAATAAAGAAGCAAAGTGGCCACCAAACTAATCACCAAAAAAGGGGGCATACTTGCAATCAAAATAGGAAGGCATATTGGCCACCAATGTCAGTGGACATACTGTCTTTAAGTAAGCCACTCAAAATATAGAAAAAAGAGTCACAGACAGAGTAGGCAGCCCCATGGTATATTTCATCATAATCCCAGGTTTAGTCAGGTTGCAGAAACTGGATAAGGTTGGTCTATAGCCCACCCTCGCATTTTATCTATTCCTCTATGGACTTTATTACTACTAAAGCCTTGTACACACGATCCGATTGTTGGCTAACAGAGCATCAGACTTTTGTCTGAAGGGCGTGTGCCAGGAACTTGTCTTGCATACAATCGGTACACAATTGTCGGCCAACAAACATGAACGTAGTGACATACTACGTTCAATTTCAGCTGTTGAGCACTACCCTTTGGGCACTTTCTGTTAATGTTGTGTTTGGTGAGCATTGATTCCGAGCATGTGTGTTTGTACTTTGTACTTTTGTGTGACAGACTTGTGTACACACGATGCGATAATCTGACATTCTGTTGTCCGCCGAAAATTTACTAGCCTACCATCCAACATTTGTTGGCCAAAAGTTTGACAACAATTGTCTGATGGAGTGTACTAATGGTCGGATTTTAGACCAAATGTCTGTCACCACACAATTCCCTGCCGAAAATCCGATGTGTGTACGATGCTTAAAAGTCAACATTAGGACCGCACTCCCCTCTACATGCTATGTTATCCTTTGCATAATCCCAATTGCTGCACTTTATACTCTATTTCATGGTTACTTTAACTTTTCAATTCAAGTGCTCAAATAGGAAAAATGAACCATAATGACACCAAAATGAATTATTACTAAAAATGTCAACAAAGACAAACAACAATAGCTATAAAACACATTCCACCATGTCTTTAAGTCTAGTTAAAGGCAAAATAAATACATTCTTAATTACAGCTTTATTATAGGGACTCTTCAGTTCATAACCTTGCCTATGTAATCCCCTCTACCACCACCCCCAGCTAGCACACCCTCTAATTCATTGTACGTGTCTGTTTTGTTAATCATATCCCTTTAATTTTTCAAGGGGTTTTAAGAGGGCTGGTGTTGTGGGTGTACATTTTTATTATATTTTTATCCCAAAGAAATAAGAGAGACATATTTTCATGTGTTTTATAAGCCATAATTCAGATCATAACAGCATATGATTTGAAACACACATAACTAAAGCATGCTATATCACTCACTACTAATTTTAAGCTTGAACAAATAGTCTACATAGTACAAGTAGGCTACACAGTTCAAGTAGTACTACACAGTCATGTTGCACCCATCACAAATACGTCTGTGACCCAATTTGAGTCCTGACCCTAATTTTAAAAACACTGCTATATGTTGAACATTTAATAGTCCTGACCCCTTAGCTCTATATACTATTTTGTGCATTCTGTAGCCCTGACCTTGTAATCTATACACTATGTTGTACATTGCATAATTCTGACCAAAGCATTCATTGTCTCAACAGTTGCTAGTTACTCCAATTGTTTTAATCATGTTCTTTAGGTTTTTTTTAGGAATTAAGGCATATATTGTGTAGTGTATAGAGCAAATTGGTTCAGGTTCTATTTGATCTCCTTTAAACCAATTCTAATGTTAAGCAAAACCTGACTACACCCTACATTTGTTGTGGGGAGCTATGCATGCCATAGAATTAACTTGCTCAGTGTGTCCCAGGGTGCTCCAGGTCTTTTGCAATCCTAGCAATGCTTCTGGTTGCTTTTAATGGGGGATATTAAAGTAACTGTAAAGGTTGAAGGTTTTTTTTACCTTCATGCATTCTACCTTCAGAGTGCAGTTCCCCCCTCATCCCCCCCTAATATTTACCTAAGCACGATTTTGATCCAGCAATGTGCACGATACCCAAGGCTGTCTTGGGTCTCTCCCTTCTGATTGGCTGAGATGCAGCAACAGGAGCCATTGGTTCCAGCTGCTGTCAATCACAGCCAGAGAGGTGGGAGCAGGGGGTGGGGCTGACCCATGCTCTCTGTGTCTTATGGATGCAGAGAGCCAGCTTGGGAGTGAGGATGCATGAGTGCTCCATAGCAATCGGCTTGCTATGGAGGCAGTCGACAAGGGTGAGGGGCTCAGTGCATCAGCGGGGGACCCTGAGAAGAGGAAGATTGGGGTTGCTCTGTGCAAAACCATTGCACAAAGCAGATAAGTATGGCATGTTTGTTACGTCTTTTAACCACTTTCAGACCGGACCATTTTGCTGGTAAATGACCAGAGGTCTTTTTACACTTTGGCACTGCGCTGCTTTAACTGGTAATTGCGCGGTCATGCAATGTTGTACCCAAACAAAATTTGCGTCCTTTTCTTCCCACAAATAGAGCTTTCTTTTGATGGTATTTGATTGCCTCTGCGATTTTTATTTTTTGCGATATAAACGTAAAAAGACCGCAAATTTTGAAAAAAAATGATATTTTCTACTTTTTGTTATTAGAAAAATCCAATAAACTCAATTTTAGTCATACATTTAGGCCAAAATGTATTCAGCCACATGTCTTTGGTAAAAAAAAAGTCAATAATTGTATATTTATTGGTTTGCGCAAAAGTTGTCACATCTACAAACTAAGGTACGTTTTCTGGAATTTACACAGCTTTTAGTTTACGACTGCCTATCTCATTTCTTGAGGTGCTAAATTGGCAGGGCAGTACAAAACCCCCCCAAATGACCCCATTTTGGAAAGTAGACCCCCTAAGGAAATTGATAAGAGGCATGTTGAGCCCATTGAATATTTTATTTTTTTGCCTCAAGCGATTGAATAATGACAAAAAAAAAATTTTTTTTTTTTTTTTACACAAAGTTGTCACTAAATGATATATTGCTCACACATGCTATGGGCATATGTGAAATGACACCCCAAAATAAATTCTGCTACTTCTCCTGAGTATGGGGATACCACATATGTGGGACTTTTTGGGAGCCTAGCCGCGTACGGGGCCCCGAAAACCAAGCACCGCCTTCAGGCTTTCTAAGGGCGTAAATTTTTGAGTTCACTTCTCACTACCTATTACAGTTTTGAAGGCCATAAAATGCCAAGATGGCACAAAACCCCCACAAATGACCCCATTTTAGAAAGTAGACACCCCAAGCTATTTGCTGAGAGGCATGTTGAGTTCATGGAATATTTTATATTTTGCCACAAGTTGCGGGAAAATTACAAACTTTTTTTTTTTTTTTTTTTTTTTCACAAAGTTGTCACTAAATGATATATTGCTCATGCATGCCATGGGCATATGTGAAATGACACCCCAAAATAAATTCTGCTGCTTCTCCTGAGTACGGGGATACCACATATGTGGGACTTTTTGGGAGCCTAGCCGCGTACGGGGCCCCGAAAACCAAGCACCGCCTTCAGGCTTTCTAAGGGCGTAAATTTTTGAGTTCACTTCTCACTACCTATTACAGTTTTGAAGGCCATAAAATGCCAAGATGGCACAAAACCCCCACAAATGACCCCATTTTAGAAAGTAGACACCCCAAGCTATTTGCTGAGAGGCATGTTGAGTCCATGGAATATTTTATATTTTGCCACAAGTTGCGGGAAAATTACAAACTTTTTTTTTTTTTTTTTTTTTTCACAAAGTTGTCACTAAATGATATATTGCTCACGCATGCCATGGGCATATGTGAAATGACACCCCAAAATAAATTCTGCTGCTTCTCCTGAGTACGGGGATACCACATATGTGGGACTTTTTGGGAGCCTAGCCGCGTACGGGGCCCCGAAAACCAAGCACCGCCTTCAGGCTTTCTAAGGGCGTTACAGTTTTGAAGGCCATAAAATGCCAAGATGGCACAACCCCCCCCCCAAATGACCCCATTTTGGAAAGTAGACACCCCTAAATTTAGGGGTACACTAGTGAGACTAGGTAATAAATGGCGGGTGCCCTGAAACTATAAAAAAATAACTAACCAACCAGCGTCACCTGTAACAGTTATATGGTGATCACTGGTGAAAGGGTTAACTAGGGGGCAATCAGGGGGCTTTATGCGGTAGTATATGGGGGTCCCTGGCGCTATAAAAAGCTGCGGCGAACCTAAATACCTACCTGCCTAACTAGCGTCACCTGTGACACTAATACAGCGATCAGAAAAACGATTGCTTATTAGGCTGGGTTCACACTGGAGCGATGCGGGAACGCCACGAATGCGCGGCGGGTTCCCGCATCGCATGCCTCCCGGCGGCAGTTCACACTGCCCTATGCGAACTGCTGGGAGTGTCAGTGAAATGTTAATGACACCCCCAGATCAGTTCGCATATCGCAGTGCGATCTGCAAACTTGGATCGCATGGTGTGAACACCCATGCGATCCGATTCTGCTGCGGACCAAAAAAAGGGTCCCGTGCGAGTTTGCGGCGGGTGCGGCGGGTGCGACACGAATTCAGCCATACTATCTGTATAGCTGAACTCGAATCGCACAGAGATCGGATGTGATTTGCACTGCAGTGCGGTGCGAATCACATCCGTTCTCATAAACCGCTGCAATGTGAACCCAGCCTTAGTGACACTGGCGACGGGGGGTGATCACGGGGTTAAACCTTTATTGGGGGGGTTAGGGGGGTACCTTAGAACTAAAGGGGGCTAACCCTAACTGCCCTAACAGTTATTAGTCACAAATGACACCCGCCGGGTGATCAGGGGGTTAAACCTTTATTAGGTAATAAATGGCGGGTGCCCTGAAACTATAAAAAAATAACTAACCAACCAGCGTCACGTGTAACAGTTATATGGTGATCACTGGTGAAAGGGTTAACTAGGGGGCAATCAGGGGGCTTTATGCGGTAGTATATGGGGGGTCCCTGGCGCTATAAAAAGCTGCGGCGAACCTAAATACCTACCTGCCTAACTAGCGTCACCTGTGACACTAATACGGCGATCAGAAAAATGATCGCTTATTAGGCTGGGTTCACACTGGAGCGATGCGGAAACGCCGCGAATCCGCGGCGGGTTCCCGCATCGCATGCCTCCCGGCGGCAGTTCACACTGCCCTATGCGGACTGCTGGGAGTGTCAGTGAAATGTTACTGACACCCCCAGATCAGTTTGCATATCGCAGTGCGATCTGCAAACTCGGATCGCATGGTGTGAACACCCATGCGATCCGATTCTGCTGCGGGCCAAAAAAAGGGTCCCGTGCGAATTTGCGGCGGGTGCGGCGGGTGCGGCGGGTGCGGCGGGTGTGGCGGGTGCGGCGAATGGCTGAACTCGAATCGCACAGAGATCGGATGTGATTTGCACTGCAGTGCGGTGCGAATCACATTCGTTCTCATAAACCGCTGCAATGTGAACCCAGCCTTAGTGACACTGGCGACGGGGGGTGATCACGGGGTTAAACCTTTATTGGGGGGGTTAGGGGGGTACATTAGAACTAAAGGGGGCTAACCCTAACTGCCCTAACAGTTATTACAGTCACAAATGACACCAATGCAAAAAAAAAAAAAAAAATGACATTGGTGTCACTGTGACTGGGGGGCAGGGGTAATTGGGGGGGTGATCGGGGGGTAAAGGGGGGGTGTGAGTGTGCCTGGCATGTTCTACTGTGTGTGTAGAGTGTTGGTGCAACTCACCGATCCGCTCTCCTCCGTGTCGGAACGAAAAATACCGACACGGAGGAGAGAATACATCACTTCCTCTCCTGTGTTTACATTACAGGAGAGGAAGTGATGTCACGGGGGATTCCTATTCGTCGGGAGCGATCGCGTGGGGGTGGCCATGAATGAATGGCTGCCCCCTCGTCCCGGATCGCTCCCGGACGAAAACCGACCGCCGCAGGCACCGGGCGGGGGCCCGATCGGGCCCCCGACCCGCGGGAGGCAAGGGACGTACATGTACGCCAATATGCCTGCCCGTGCCATGCTGTCGACGTACATCGTCGTGCGGCGGTCGGCAACTGGTTAAATAAAACGTTTTCCTTTACAATCACTGTCACCATTTTGTCATAAAGTCAGCAGGTCATTCATGGTGCCAAAGTTTCACTTGCTACGTGTGAAAATGCAGTTTTAGTTTGCTTTTAATGTGTAATATATTATGGATAAAAAATGCTGCTACAAATAATTTCAATATTTTCTATTTAATGTAAGGTACCCTAAAATGTGTAGGTATTGATTCCTACAACCGCTCTTTATGGTCAATAAAAAGGTGCGTATATTTTTTATTTCTTAAAGACGGGAGTTCCCTGTAATCCTTCTGCTATGCCATCCTGAAGCCTCTAAAAAGCAGGGTAAGCCCAAGGACTGAGGGGGGGGGGATGATTTCTCAAGGGTGCTGCAGCTGCCCCCCTCTCAGCATTGTGTACTCTCTAGGAGAACCTAAATTTACAGTGATGGTCAGGTAGGGGTAAAGCTTATGTGAAGTACTTGATGGATGGAAGTTTTGTTCACAGATGATTACTATTGTATTCTAAAATGACGCATGTGCACTGAGCTGATTTACTGCAAAGTATAATATTAGGTGGTGCTATCAAGAACCTACCTCACTCACTATATTCTAAATATTGATTTCTTGTTTAGTTAAACTAGTTTTGTCATTGTTGTTATTATTTGCTATTGATTAAAAATGTATTTAGGCATTCCAAACATTAGAAAAACATGTCAGAATATATTTTAATAATACATTATGGCTTATATGGAGAGGTATACATTTTAGTACACCTTACCTTTACATTCCTACCTGGGTCATATATTTTGGGCCACATAAGCAAGGGATGGGGTGTAGGAGACAGAATGTTTTGAAGAACTGCCTTCCAGTAGTAAGGAGGCCTCACAATGAAGATCGCTGGGGAGCTGAATTCTATGTAAGCGTGTTCTATTAATGAAAAACACTGAGGGTAGGGGGCTGAGAATAATAAATAGACTAAAGAATACTTCTCTATTAATTCCCCCACCCTCCCATATATTTTCAGAATGCATTAATTATATCCTAATTGTATTGTTTGTATTTTTAAGTAAAATAGGAAATATTACATTAATTTATTTTTCTCTTTTAGTTTGAACTGGAGCAATTCCATTCTTGATGTCTAAAGCCATGAAAGGTCATAAGAGGTCGATTCACCAGCCCGCAGTGAGCAGTCTGCTTTATTTGTTGTAGCTTAGCAATCATTTTAGAATTTTATATGCTAACTTTATTACCATCATTCATTTTACACTGAAGCAGCTCTGCAGGCTACAAATCAATATTTAAGGTCATATAGCATGAAGCATGGGAATCGTTACCTATTCTGTATTAACAATATCTATTTTATATTGTGTAGCTTTATGAACAGTCTGCGTTAAAGCCATAATCCTTCCAGGAAGCCTTTTCCTGTTATTTTTCTCTAGATTTCAAGTATTTTGTCACTGTGTTTTTTTTTTTTACTAGACAATATTTTGGATATAAACTGATTTCTTCTACTGCACTTGTTTTAATAGGACATTAGTATGTTGGAATGATGTAATGCTGGTGCTTCTGTTCAAGACAAGTGAGAAATATTGCACACGTACTATATTAATCAAAGACTGAAAATGCTCTGTTATTAACTTAGTTTTTTGTTGTGTGTAAAATTCATCCATTTATCAAAAATAGGTTTGTAAGCAGAAAAAGAGGAGAAAACAAAATTCTATTCATAACACAATGTTTAAATGTTCTACTAAAGTTTTATAACCAGAAGTGCATAAATTATTGTAGACATTAGAAATCAAGCCCATTCAAAAAGCCAGATTTAAGGTGAACCTATCCTGGCCACTTAAATGTAAAAAAAATAAGATTAATGTTAGTTTAGGCATCTTTATCTTTTAGTACCTGCAAATATCTGTGCTTGTATACATTAGTGTAGGTCATCCAGGCAGATTTCCACTGTATACAACTCCATAAGGGTGGATAGGATAAATTGACTGTGCATAAGTACAGCTGTGCAATTTATAAGAGTCATTCTTTTCCATAATGACATACTAAACCTGAGATTGTAGGTAATGTATGTTTCTGTATATCTACAATTGTAGGCACCAATTACCATTGTGGTGAGCCACCTATATCGTCATCAGATCCCGCACACCCAGTCGTTACTGGCATGAGCAGAAGCCTGCCTGACTCAGGCCCCACTCGAAGGTCAGACTCAATCGAGCTGACATCTCTGACGTTATCTTTTTTTTAGCCTGAGTAAGCACCACATGAGTAAAGTTATTTACCTTACAACACAGATACAATCAGAACCTTATGGTGCCTACTATTTCACTTATTTTGATATCTTTCTTTACTGCTACAATTTAACTTAAAGCAAACCAGTAGGGATTTTACATATCTTAAGACAACATTTATTATGGATATGTCTTCAAATTTTTGGTCTGGTGTATTAGATTGTCCCAAGTCAAGTAAAAAAAACAAAGGCGTTCTGACATGCTATTAGTGGCTCGCTTTCCTGTCTCTGGCACTTGATTGCTCCACCCCAGTTCTCTTGCTTTGCTATGACTTAGTGAGGCTGCCTATTACAGTGATGGATGAAAAGAGAAGTTTTAAAATGTAGCTGAACTAGAAAAAAAATGAAGTTTTGATATTTTAAACGGAACAACTAGAAATATTAATTCTACCAAGTTCTCTCAAAAATCTAACTTTTGTCTTAAAATCATCTTAAAAAACAGCAGTGCATTTCCTTGCATGGTTTGTACCTAGGCACTCATGTGTCTACAACGTTGGCCTCTGCATCTGCTGTGGGTGTTGTTGCATGAGTAGTATGAGATTTAATGATGTCTTCCTTTCTGTGCTGCTTGCTGTAGAAAATGCTATACTTGGCTGTACCTGTCTCTGCTTCACTCAATATACTGCATGTATGTGTGCTTAGTACACCACTCCTGCTACCTCTTGGACACTGCCCCCAGTTATCAGAATTACAAATTATTAGGGGGCAGCTCTTACACAAGAAAACAAAGCCCAACATCTATCAAGATGGCTGTTTCTACACTGAGAAACTATGGTGTACAAGGCATACAGATATAAGGGGCTGCAGGGAGCTTACAGGCAATACTAGCAACTAGGCATATGTTCTCTGATTACCTTTTTTTGGGTACATCTTCCACAGTTCAGTTTAAAGTGAAAAGCTACATTTTTAGATATGAAGAGTAAGAAGCTTATAAATTTATCAAAATGTCAAAGGCTGAGTTTACTTTAAAAAAAACTGTGCAATCATTGCCCAGCCTAAAAATGTAGCTAATGCCGCGTACACACAATAAGATTGTCCGGCGTACTTAGTCTGCCGAAACGCATTTCAGCGGACAATTCGATCGTGTGTGGGCTTCAGCTGACTTTTCCAGTGTGAAGTCTGGCGGACTAAGAAAGTATTTTTGCACTCCAATCTTCCCGTCGGACTTAGGTTTCAGCGGACAATACGTTCGTCAGTATGCTAGTACGGCGGACTAAGAATGACGCATGCTCAGAAGCAAGTACGAAAAAGGAAGCTATTGGCTACTGTCTATTGAACTTCCCTTTTCTAGTCCCGTCGTACGTGCTGTACGTCATCGCGCAAGCGAACGTCGGACTTTCTGTGTGTCCGTGTGTGGCCAAGTCCGTTCGGTAGAAAGTCCGCCGGATTATCCGCCGGATTGTATGTCGGACTAAGTACGCCATACAATTTGATCGTGTGTACGCGGCATTGGTTTACTTGACATAACATAAGGCCAAGCTCTAAATTTCTCAAAGCCTGGATAAATAACGACTTGTATGTGTTGTGCATTGAGCAAGCCCATAGCATAACAGGAACCAACTATCTTCCTTTGTTCAAAAAACACATACACAATGTGTTCTCTCTACCCCTGTTGCAAAAGTGGCTGACCTAAAAATTATTCACTTTTTTGAAAGAATCCTTATCCTGGTGTGTTATTTTACCAAGTAATTATGGTATTTTTCACAACACTTTCCTGATAAAATGAAGTAGAAGAGTTTTTTTTTAAAGATATTCTTCAATCCTGCCTACATGTTCTTTAGAAGTTTTTGATTCGATTTTGGGGCTGATGTGAAATGTAGAGACTTTGGTAGGAACATTTAATTGGTTTTATGCCCATTTTATATCTGAGCTTCTTCTATTTTGTCTAAAGTAGCCCTGTGTACTTATTGTTTTTTGATCATTTTTGCGTTGAATTTTTTTATTGTTTTAACTGTTCTACTTTAATATATAAGGTGAACTTTTATGAGTTGCTATGGTTTCTGAAAACTCCACATTCCCTACCTCTCTTTGCTCTGTTTTATTTATGTAGGCTGTGCAGAATACAAATTATTACATTTGAAATTGTGCTAGCCACTTATTTATGAAATTTGCAGGAAAGAACAAATGTAGCAATTACCACCAGCAGCCTTCTTATTTAATATAACCTTATTTACAATACACTAAGAAAATTAGGCAAGGATTCTAGTTAAATTTCTTGGCTAACAGGTACAAATTTCCTTCTTTACTTAAAGCATTTTAAGTTTATTTCTTATTTTTCTTTATTTATTTCCTAAATACATTGTTGTTGTTCTTACAAATAAAGTCCAATTCCACTTTCCTTCCTTGTCCCCAATTCTCCCCTCTTCCTACAGAAGGTCATTGAAGAGTCTTACAAAGTGAACCAGCATTGAACCTCTGAGCTATAAGTCTAAGCCCTTGTACACATGGTCGGAGATTCCGACGGAATGTGCCTGAATGGACCGTTTTGTTGGATAATCCGACTGTGTGTGGTCTCCATCGGACTGTTTCTGTCGGAGTATCCGACGGACCAAGTTTTCCAACTTGTCGGTAAAATTTTCTGACAACATGATCCGATCGGACTTTTTCCGATCATGTGTAGAGAATTCCGATCAGACAAAGTGCCACGCATGCTCAGATCAAATTCCTACACCAAAGCTATTGGCTACTAGCCTGAACGTAGTCCCATCGTAACAAAATAACGTCATCACATTCTGAACGATCTGAGTTTCCGACAACTTTGTCCGACCGTGTGTATGCAACAGTTTCAGACAAAATCCGACGGCCAAAATCCGACGGATTTAGTTGTTGGAATGTCCGACCGTGTGTACAAGGGCTTAAGGGGAGAGCACCAGATATGTAAGAATTACAACAAGCACAGTTTTTATTTTTTATTGTTGGTGGTGAGCTAATTAAAAAAAAAATAATCTGGATTTGAGCTTTTAAAGTAATTTTTTTTTAATATAGAATATGTGGTCCAGGATGGTTTCTATTTAATTTTCCTTAAACATTATTAGTTCCCCTTGCAGAATTTTCTGGTAAAAAAATAAGCGATTGGTGTTAGGAAAAGCTGATGTTATGAAGGATTACAGCAATTGTTTAAAATTACCTGCTCAGCTCTTTTCAATTTACACCTATTATCTTAATTTGCTACATTGCGTTTAAACTGTAACTCGACCATTGATCCTTGCGGTTATATTATTTCTTAAAAGCAATTATGCTTGGCCAGCTAATTCATTAGACAGGTGATTATTACTCTACTAGATCAGGATATAATAGAATTTAGATCATTAATCAACTGCAATATTTTAAAGAGATCTAATTTTCTAGTTACATATTCCTTAGTTCTTAAATACAGTCATAAATGTTATGATGAATATTATTATGAGCTGCTTAAATTAATTCTCAAAGCGAAACTACCATGCATATGCACATAACTATTTTCTATATGTTCCATATCATGTCTATATTATTTTTAATTACAGTACACTAGCACTATAAGCAACATTTTACGTTGTATTTAATGTACAGATTTATGCCCATTAATGTACAATGTAGTTGTGTGCAACATTTGTGTTGACGAAATGTATTTTTTTGCATTCCAGAATTCGATAGATACCATATTATTTTTTATTGGGATAGAGGAAGGCTATATGATTATTGCAGTTCAAACCCATTTGGGCTCATGATGTATGACATATCAGATATGGTCATTTAAGGAGATGGCTTTATCTAAATAATCCAAGTATTCACATCTGTGTTGAACCTCCAGACTGTGTGATGAAATTTAGTAGTATTTAAATAAAGACAGCATGCAGTACATTTACACCTATGCTACCTTTGCTCTGTAGCACTGATCATCCTGATTTTACATTTTCTGAGAAGATTTTTGTGTACCTTGAAAGCAGGGATGAATCATAAACATGACCTCATTTCCCCACTAATCAGGCTATGTAAGGAAATGTTCTAGGCAATACGTATAACCCTATGAGAAATTACAAGAATTCTATACCACCAAACTGTAAACTGCAAGTGTGGCAGATAACAACAACCCACAAAGATAGAATAGAAAATTTAAGCCACACAACTCTGTACTGACACATTCTAACAAAATAGTAATTTCACAAGAAAATGGGCACTGTGATAAATAACATTAATTTATGTGGAAGCAGGACTGAGTTAGGAAACGGGGGATTTGCCTTCTGGGCTAATACTCATAATATATGTTGGTTGGTGGTCTTAAGAAGAGATATTTCACCATTAAGATATCAAATAGTGACAGTTGTCCTTCTTCTCCACATTTATACCAACAAACAGGGAGAAGTCTTCTCAACTCTGACGTGTCATGTGACCAAAGATTGGAAGCTGCAAATCAGCTGATACTGGATACAAAAATCTGTACCTACCATAAAAGGGCCAATTGGTTGTATCCCCCCCCCCCCCGACTATTCGTTCTAATTCCTCTATTCATGCAAATGTATGGCAGAGAACACATCCAGCTGCACATGGTTCTAGCATTGATTTATTATAAGTACAGTTTTGTAACAAAATCCCCAACCCAGATTTTCTTTATAAAGCCCGGGTGCTGTTTAGGGAAGGGTAAGGCACTTTTGGGCAGTGGGACAAACATAACCAATTGGCTCTTTCATAGTAGGAGTGGTTCCCCTTGGGCTAGAAAGTACACCACACAAAATAGCCTAGTTATGGAACAGTGAATGTGACTTTCATGAACTAATCACGGTCTTTTAAAACAAGTGGATCTCAGAGAATATTTTTCCAATGTCAGATTTTCTTCTTTATATATATGCCCCAAAGTGTGCCTTTAGGGTGCAAAGATTCCTAGACCTTGTAAAATGTAGGTTTTGTCCTATAAAATCAGTTTAAAGTGACAAATCATTTTGCTAACAATTCAGGGATTGTAAAAGATGGATTTTAATCAATGGAGTACATTATGACCTAAGCAATATGACTGCTGCTTTGTGATAATAGCATGGACTCACCTGAGTAAAATGCTAAATATAAATACCAGGCCATCATCACAATAGAATCTGTGTGATTTAGCTTCTGTTAACAAATGAACACGCCATATTTCACCATTTTTTCAATTATACAATGGCAAAAGCAGAACACACCACTGAAAATAAGGTTTTCTCTAAGGAAAGCATATGTACAGAAATTTGTTCTTATTTCTCCTTAATACATTAGGACTTAAAAGCATACAAGAACTTAATTCTAATCCAATCCAAGTGATTCTAAAGGCAAACTTTTCATATTTTAAACATGCAATACTTACCAGCTCTGGTTTTGTACAGAGCAGATCATATCCTCCTCTTCTTAGGCCCTCTACTGGCTCCTCCCCCAGCCAAACCACTTGATACAGGGGCACTGGTGTGTGCTGGCTCCCAACTCTGCTCTATGTGTCCTTAAGACACATAGAGTGGGGCACAGCCTACTCCCTAAATCCCTCCTCACTGGCTGTGATTGACAGCAGCATGAGCCAATAACTGTATCTGAGCCAATGTGAAAAGATAGAGCTGAGAGAGCCTCTGCACTAGTGCACATCGCGGAATCAAGCTCAAGCTCAGATATTTAGGAGGGCTGGGAGGGAACGGCTTGAAGAAGGTTTTTTATAAAATACATTAAGGTAAAAAACCTTCTGTCTTTGCAACCACTTTTATTATTGCTTGATGCTTCTGCATCCCAGCCTACTGTAATAGAAAAGGCAAACTCCGCACACACAACCAACACCAACTTGATCAAAGGCACTGACTAGACATTTTGTACCACCTGGTACTACTGTAGAGCCTACTCCTTCAGAGGAGGATACAAATAATTTTCTTTATCCCAGCTCCCCCACCTCTGTACCCTTGCCCTCTGGGTAGCAGTATATATTTTTTTATTTATACATTTTTATTGTTTTTTTTTTCCTTTTCAAAAACATCAGACAAACATAATCATAGCAAAACAAAACTAAAAAACAAAACATAACAAAAAAACAAAAGGGCTGCAATATACAGTATTCAAAGAAAAAGTAGGGAAAAACCATCAATCCGAACCTACTCTGGGAGTAATGCTCCTACTTGTATGGCAGTATGAGCCTTATATATTTATATTTGTGCATAAATATACCTCACTCAAAAATAACATAGGAAGTAGCTATATGAATATATTACCATAGTAACCTATCTCAGATACCTTCCAGTAGGGCTGCCTGAGGCGCTTTTAGCCATACAAACCATATATTTTCAAATTTATTAGGGCATCCCCTTTTTTGATATGTAATTTTTTCCCCAAAGAGAGAGACATTAACCTCCTTAATCCAACCTTTGGAGGAACAGGTGAAAACCACTTCTTAGACAATATCTTCTTTGTCAAAAACAGGAGAAGATTAATAGTCAGCACTGATGAGTTATTTAATTCCAACAAACTCAGCTCCCTCTGAACACAGCTGAGCAGGACAGAGGGAATTTGAATATTGTATAGAACCCTAATTTCACCCCCTGGCATAACTCTCTCCCACATTTTCCCTAAATCTAGATCTATCCTCATTGAGTTCCCTCCATTCAATCATTAAATCCTCACAATCAGGAAACTGAAGAAGGACTATGTTAGATAAAGCGTAAACATAAATGAATTTCAACAATGACCATAATTTATTGAACTTTTAATAATCACAGGAGGTTATTGAGGGCACATAGGTGATAGCTGGCCAAACTTGTAAGAGGAATGTGTTATAACCATACTCCTTCAACCTGTCAGTAGCTTAATACCAGCTGCACCAAAATATACTGTATAATAAAATAAGACAATATGAAACCCATTCCTGATTTTACTTTCTAATATATTATTAACAGTTTTACTCTGAAGTGTCATGCTTCATGTGGTCGGCTTACCTATATGTGAAGTGCTCTCATAAATTAATCAGTTTAGCTTTTTATATTATGTCATTACTCATGATTGAAAATGAACAAAGATAAGTTGCAATGTAAGTAATAATATATTGATGTGAAAAGCAAACTGATATCTTCCAAGATCACCTATTCTAATATTGTACTAGTGCCCCTGATTTTAGTTTTTTTGTGCCTTTTAAAAGCTGCACATGTATGGTAAAATGCTCTAAGCAAAATTTACAGTGAAAGAGCAAACCCTAGGGTATTGCTTGCCTTCCAACAGATGAAGCATAACCTTTACAAAATTAAATGGGCCAAAGGCCACATTTCCACCCAATAATGTAAGTGGTTCTTCATGTTTCATAAAGTAAGAACAGCCAGAAAAAAATATATATATATTAAACAGTGTGGATTATTTATTTGTTTACCTTTTTGGTTATAATGTTCATACATACATAAAAAGTTATGATCTCTTGAAACATATGTAAAAAAAATAATTAAATATAATTTAGCAATAAGCATACTTAAATGTTGGCAAGTGCGTTGGATGGAATGTTATATACTTACAATTGTTTTATAGAAATATATATATATATATATATATATATATATATATATATATATATATATATATATATATATATATATATATATATATATATATATATATATATATATATATATATATATATATATATATATATATATATATATATATATATATATATATATATATATATATATCGTGCCTTAAAAAAGTATTCATACCCCTCCACAATGTAAAAATGTAAATGTATTTTATTGGGATTTTATGTGATACACAAAGTGGCACATAATTGTGAAGTGGTAGAAAAATTGTAAATTATTTTCAACATTTTTTACAAATAAATATGTGAAAAGTGTGGCGTGCATTTGTATTGAGCCCCCCTGAATCAATATTTTGTAGAGCCACCTTTCACTGCAATTACAGCTGCTTTTTTGGGGATTTCTCTACTAGCTTTGCACATCTAGACAGTGACCTTTTTGCCCATTCTTCTTTGCAAAGTAACTCAAGCTCTGTCAGATTGGATGGGGAGCGTCTGTGAACATCAATTTTCAAATCTTGCCACAGATTCTCAGTTGGATTTAGGTCTGGATATTGGTAGAAAATCTGCGCTTAGTAAAAATATTAAATTAAAAATCAGCAGCTGAACACTATACCAGGATACTGGGCACAACGAAACAGAAAAAATAAATGTGCAGCGCTTAACCTCTGAATAAAAATGTGACTTAATAAGAAAATTTATAAATTTTAGTGAAAAACCTAAATAATAAGAATCTAGATATTGTGAATCTAAATAATGTGAAAATCATTAGTGAAAAATACTTTCAAAGATCAATTATCAGATAAAAAACATTGGTCTGTAACTCAGATGTCCAATATATATGAAAAACAAAAACCAAAAATGAAAAAAGTCAAAAGATGTATAATGGTGCAACACAGTGTAGATGATGTCCCATGTGAATGTACAACAAAAGTGTAGTTGATCTTGTTTGTTCAAACAAAAATAGTGCTTGACCACATGGACCCTTCACCGCTGTAAATCAATAGTGAATGGAGGCTTACCAGATCACCGGTCGGTATGCGCAGATACGGACACATAGACGTTTCGATGCAGAAAGCCGGAAAGCGACCCACTCCTTCGGATATCTCGTAATCACCGAATTAGCTCGGTTCCTCTCGTGAGCTGGTCTGCGCGGATGCGAACACGTAGGAGTTTCGATACAGGAAGCCGGAAGACAACCCACTCCTTCGAATGTCTCGTAGTCACCAAATCAGCTCTGATCCTCTCACAAGCCTCGAAGCATCATATCACCAAAAAACAAAAATAAAAGTGCGCCAAATCGTGTAGTAAGGTTTGAACAAATTTATTCTTATTCAACCGAATGGTTTAAGCGCTAAAAAAATGACTCCACCGAGTCGTACAAAAGTAAACGTATCGTTAAAAATGAACAAATTGCTAGCAAAAAAAAAATAAAATAAACGAATGCTAAAGCACAAAGGGTGAGCGTGGCTACCCGGCGATCGTTTCGTCAAAAGTCTGACGTCATCAGACTTCTTGAATAAGAATAAATTTGTTCAAACCTTACTACACGATTTGGCGCACTTTTATTTTTGTTTTTTGGTGATATGATGCTTCGAGGCTTGTGAGAGGATCAGAGATGATTTGGTGACTACGAGACATTCGAAGGAGTGGGTTGTCTTCCGGCTTCCTGTATCAAAACTCCTACGTGTTCGCATCCCCACAGACCGGCTCGCGAGAGGATCCAAGCTAATTCGGTGATTACGAGATATCCGAAGGAGTGGGTCGCTTTCCGGCTTTCCGCATCGAAACGTCTATGTGTCCGTATCTGCGCATACCGACCGGTGATCTGGTAAGCCTCCATTCACTATTGATTTACAGCGGTGAAGGGTCCACGTGGTCAAGCACTATTTTTGTTTGAACAAACAAGATCAACTACACTTTTGTTGTACATTCACATGGGACATCATCTACACTGTGTTGCACCATTATACATCTTTTGACTTTTTTTCATTTTTGGTTTTTGTTTTTCATATTTATTGGACATCTGAGTTACAGACAAATGTTTTTTATCTGATAATTGATCTTTGAAAGTATTTTTCACTAATGATTTTCACATTATTTAGATTCACAATATCTAGATTCTTATTATTTAGGTTTTTCACTAAAATTTATAAATTTTCTTATTAAGTCACATTTATATTCAGAGGTTAAGCGCTGCACTTTTATTTTTTATTTTTTTTTATTTTTCAGGTCTGGATATTGACTTTGCCATTCTAACACATGAATAAGCTTTGATATGAAGCATCCCATTGTAGCTCTGGTTGTATGTTTAGGGTCATTGTCCTGCTGGAAGGTGAACCTCTGACCCAGTTTCAAACCTTTTGCAGACTCTAGCAGGTTTTCTTCTAAAGGTTTGACCTCATATTATGTGGTTTTGGTAAATCTGAAGGAAAAAATCTGCAGAAAATCTGATGTCCAAAAAGTTCAATCTGACCAGAGCACCTTCTTCAACATGTTTCTGTGTCCCCCACATGGATTCTCGCAAACTGAAAACGGGACTTCTTATGGCTTTCTTTCAACAATGCCTTTCTTCTTGCCACTCTTCCATAAATGTCAGATTTGTGGAGTACACAAGTAATAGTTGCTATGGATCTCTGCAGATCCTCCAGAGTTACCATGGGCCTCTTGGCTGCTTCTCTGATTAATGCTTTCCTTGACCAGCTTGTCATTTTAGGTGGACGGTCATGTCTTGTTAGGTTTTCAGTTGTGCTATACTCTTTCCATTTTCAGAAGATGGATTGAACAGTGCTCCATGTTCATAGAACGGCTGTATTTTTATTGAGATTAAATTACACACATGACTCTACAGGGGGTCCCCGACTTACAAACTACTCATACTTACGAACAGGGCACTGCGGCGACCCTCTGCCGTTCTGCACATACGCAGCCAGACGAAGCCTTGGAAAATGTCGGAAATGTCCGTAATTTGCCGCACATGCGCCGAACGGCATTAAATGGAACATCGCAAATGTCCATAATTGTCGTTCTGAGCATGCGTGTCCGACTTACGAATATTTCCGGATTACAAACAGGTGGAAAGTCCCTAATGGGTTCATAAACCTGGGACCCCCTGTATTTACTAATTAGGTGACTTCTGAAGGCAAATGGTTCCATCAGATTTTAGTTAGGGGTATCAGAGTAACTTTTCACATATTTATCTAAAAAAATTATAATAATAATTTAAAACCATTTATCATTTTCCTTCCACTTCACAATTATGTGCCACTTTGTGTTGGTCTATTACATAAAATCCCAATAAAATACATTTACCTTTTTGGTGGTAACATGACAAAATGTGAAAAATTTCAAGGGGTAAAGGAATTCGGGTTGAGATCAGGACTTTATGCATCGGGTTACGATCAGGATTCTGTGCAGCCCAGTTAATTTCGACCACCCTAAACTTGCGTATCTGTGTCTTTATGGACCTTGCTTTGTGCAGTGGTTAAAATCATTTGATGGAGGGGGGATTATGGTGTTGGGTTGTCTTTAAGGGGTTGGGCTTGGCCCCTTAGTTCCAGTGAAGGGAACTCTTATGGAATCAGTATACTAAGACATTTTGAACAATGTCATGTTCCAACTTTATGGGAATGGTTTTGGGAAGGCCCCTTCCTGTTCCAACATGTCTGCGCACCAGTGCACAAAGCAAGGTCCATAAAGACACGGATGAGCGAGTTTGCAGTGGAGGAACTTGACTGGCCTGCGCAGAGTCCTGATCTCAACCTGAAAGAGCACCTTTGGAATGAATTAGAGCGGAGACTTTGAGCCAGGCTTTCTCGTCCAACATCAGTGCCTGAACACACAAATACACTTCTGGAAGAATGGTCAAACATTCCCATAGACACACTCCTAAACCATGTAAACAGCCTTCCCAGAAGAGTTGAAGCTGTGATAGCTGCAAAGGGTGGGCCAACTCGATATTGAACCTTACAAATTAAGACTGGGATGCCATTAAAGTTCATGTGTATATATATATATATATATATATATATATATATATATACATACAGTTGTGCTCATAAGTTTACATACCCTGGCAGAGTCTATGATTTCTTGGCCATTTTTCAGAGAATATGAGTAATACAAATCTAATTTAAATCATAATCACAACAGAAACTACCCAAATGACCCTGATCAAAAGTTGACATAACCCAGTTCTTAATACCATGTATTGCCCCCTTTAACATCAATGACAGCTTGAAGTCTTTTGTGGTAGTTGTGGATGTCCATTCCTCTTGGCAAAAAGCCTCCAAGAACTGCACATTTAAGATCTCCCCAGAGTGGTTCAATGATATTGAGGTCAGGAGACAGAGATGGCCACTCCATAACCTTCACTTTATTCTGCTGTAGCCAATGATAGGTTGACTTGTCCTTGTGTTTTGGATCATTGTCATGTTGGAATGTCCAAGTACATCCCATGTGCAACTTCCTGGTTGATGAATGCAAATGTTCCTCCAGTTTTGATAACATTTCGTGTGTCTTTGTGTCACGTACCTTTAAGGCAGAGCCCAGAGTGCAGGGAGTGGCTACTCGTAGACCTCTGACTCAAGAGACCCTGGTAGTGATGACAGGGGCTCAGGAGCACAGAGGGGCACAAGTGCCTGACTGGATGGTAGGTGTAAGCAGCAGCAGACCGTTGATGGTGGAGGTGTATTGTAGTCCAGTATCGGAATGCAGGCAAAGGTGAGGTAGGGTTCAGCAGATAGCAGAAGGATTCCTGTAGTCCAGTAACGGGATGCAAGTGATTGCAGGGAACAGCGAACAACGGAGGGGTACTGTAGTCCGACAGCGGATGCAGGTGCAAACGGAATACTGCGGAAGTGGGAAGAGTCTAGTAGTCTGCAGCAAGAGGTAGAAGGCTACAAACGCAGAGGGAGTAGCAGCTGGGTATGGTGGAAGATTGGGAGGTGTCCTGTAGTACAACAGCGGTGAACAAGCAACTTACAGTTGACGGATGGTGTAACAGTCCAGGTCAGGCACAGACGGGCAGATCAGGCACAGAAACGGAATCCAGAAGAGTAGTCGGGTACAAAGCCAAAGTCGGGGGGGCAGGCAGCAAACAGCAGAGTCGGGAACAAGCCGGGTTCAATACTGATCAGGATACGGATGCAGGTTCAGGTTCAGATACAGGTTACCAGGAAGCACGGGAACGCTGTTGATCAGGCAGCAAGGCAGTGAAGCATGGATCCAGTTTAAATAGCACTATTGGCGCCAATTTGCGTCAAACGGCCGCGCGCGCGCACCGCTGATCGCGGTAACGCTCCCAAAATTGCGCAAAAGATCTCCTGCGACTTACGCCGCTCGGACGTCCGTGAGGAGGATCTTCCTGACATTGCCCCCCTCCAATGGGCAGCCTCCGGATGCCCAACTGGGACATCTTACCTGGGTGAGATCTTTTGAATGCCAGAACCAACCTCTTGGCGTGGATACCAGTCTCTGGTTCCCAGGAGTTCTCTTCTGGACCATACCCCTTCCACTTCACCAGATACTGGACCTGGTTGCGTCTCTTTCTGCAGTCCAAAATTGCTTTTACTTCAAATTCCTCCTCACCATTAATAAGCACAGGTTCAGGAGGACCTACGTTCCGATCAGTGAAGGGATCCTGGATTGAAGGTTTTAAAAGAGACACATGAAACACAGGGTGAATACGCAGCGATTCCGGTAATTTTAGTTCATAAGCCACATTATTAATTTTCCTGGTGATTGGGAAGGGACCCACAAATCTTGGACCCAGTTTTCTAGATGGACATGTTAATTTCAAATTCAGAGTAGACAACCAAACTAAATCTCCGGGTTTTAGATCGAGCTCCCCTCTCCTCTTTTTGTCAAAAACCGCCTTGTTGCGTTCTTGGGTTTTTGCCATAGTTTCTTGAAGCAACTTGTTATTGGTGCAGAAAAAGTTCAAAGTTTCTTGAGCCGCTGGAACCGTACATTCTGGGATGTTGGCTGATAAGAACTGAGGGTGAAAACCATAGTTCGCGAAGAAGGGAGACTGATTAGTTGCAGAATGAATAGAGTTATTGTAGGCGAACTCGGCAAGCAGTAAAAGGGATACCCAATCGTCTTGCGAAAAAGAAGAATAACAACGCAAATATTGTTCAAGGGTCTGGTTTGTTCGCTCAGTCTGGCCATTGGTCTGGGGATTGTAGGCAGAAGAAAACGAAAGGTCAATTTTCAGGGACTTACACAAAGCTCTCCAACATTTTGATGTAAATTGCACCCCACGATCGGAGACAATGTTTGCAGGTATACCGTGGAGCCTTACAATCTCCTTAATGAAGATCCTTGCGGTCTCAGGGGCAGAAGGTGTACCCTTCATGGGCAGAAAGTGAGCCATCTTGGAAAATCTGTCAACCACCACAAGGATAGTGGTATAGCCTTCTGACGGTGGTAATTCTACAATAAAGTCTATGGAAATCATTCTCCAAGGTCTTTCTGGAATGGGGAGTGGCTTCAGCAACCCCCAGGCTTTGGTCTTGCTACCCTTGTTCTGGGTACAGGTGATGCAGGATTCTACATAAAGCTTACAGTCTCTTAGCAGCTGAGGCCCCCAGAAGGTGCGTTGGAGAAGTTCGGCAGTCTTGTGTACCCCAAAGTGACCGGCCAGTTTGTGGTCGTGGCAGGATTTGAGGACAGCAACCCGTAGTTGTTGGGGCACGTAGATTTTATTTTCATGCCATAACAAATCGTTGCTAGAATGTAGGGTGGTGTTGGATGGATGCGGAGCTGAAGATGAAGCTCGCTTGAGTTGGGATAAAAGATCTTCCTGGAGCATAAGGAAATTTCCGGGTGCAAGGATGGTATCTGTGGATTGAAGAACTTCGGGTTCGCTGAACATCCGAGATAGCGCGTCGGGTTTGGTGTTTTTCGATCCGGGCCTATAGGTAATGCGGAAGGAAAATCTTGTAAAGAAAAGTGCCCATCTGACCTGACGTGGCTTCAGCCTCTTAGCAGTCTTCAAATACTCTAAGTTCTTGTGGTCAGTGTATACCAGAATGGGATGAGCTGCTCCCTCCAGGAGATAGCGCCATTCCTCAAGTGCAGCTTTGATAGCGAGTAGCTCCCTGTCCCCGACATCATAATTCCTCTCCGCTTCAGACAACTTACGTGAGAAGAACGCCACCGGATGCAATAAGGCCTTTGGACCCTGTCTCTGAGAGAGGACTGCCCCCACTGCAATTTCGGATGCATCCACCTCGAGGATGTAGGGTAGCGCAGAATTAGGGTGCTTCAGGACAGATGCTGACACAAACTGCTCTTTAAGGGAGGAAAATGCAACCTGTGCCTCTGGAGTCCACTGAAACTTGATACCTTGTCTAGTTAATCTTGTGATCGGGGCGATGATCGTAGAAAACCCCTTGATGAATTTACAATAAAAGTTTGCAAACCCCACGAAGCGTTGAACTCCTCTCTTATCAGTAGGAGCTGGCCAGTCCAGGATGGCCGAGACTTTTTGCGGGTCCATCTTAATTCCATCCACCGAAATAATCAGCCCCAGAAACTGAATGCTGCGACGTTCAAACTCGCACTTCTCAGGTTTTGCGTACAAGCCGTGTTGACAAAGCCGAGTGAGAACTTTTTTAACGTGTTCCCTGTGAGCGGGCAAAGAGGGGGAGAAAATCAAAATGTCGTCCAGGTACACTATGATAAACAGGTCGAGATAATCTCTAAAGATATCATTCACAAAATGCTGGAAAGTCGCAGGAGCGTTGCACAGCCCAAAGGGCATTACAAGATATTCAAAGTGTCCGAAGCGGGTACGGAAGGCCGTCTTCCATTCATCCCCGCTTCGGATACGGACCAAATTATAGGCTCCGCGAAGATCCAGTTTTGTGAAGATAACGGCTGATCCAAGGCGCTGAAATAATTCGGGCACCAAAGGCAATGGGTACCGGTTTTTGACTGTAACCTTATTTAAGTCCCGATAGTCAACACAAGGGCGGAGAGAATGGTCCTTCTTTTCCACGAAAAAGATTCCTGCCCCTGCTGGGGAAGTAGAAGAACGTATGAACCCCTTTTTCAGATTGTCATCAATGTAAGTCCTGAGAGTCTCCAGTTCCACTTCCGTTAAGGGGAATATCCTCCCGAAAGGGATTTCGGCTCCGGGAAGGATTTCAATCGGACAATCATAGGGTCTATGAGGGGGAAGTGTTTCTGCCCCCTTTTTGCTGAACACGTCCAAGAAGCTATGGTAGGCCTCAGGAACACACTGGCGAGTCTCAACATCAGTCTCCATACACATCAGATGGGGTGAGACCTTAATTGCTTCTTGGAGGCAGTGCTGACGACAATAGGGAGAGGAAAAGTAAATGTTTCCGGTGGACCAGTCAATTTGCGGGTTGTGTGCCCGAAGCCAGGGCATACCCAGTATGATAGGGAAAAGGGGAGATTCAATAATGTCCAGGCAGAGTTGTTCCTGATGGTTACCGGAAATAGTGGCTGTCAAAGGAAATGTCTCTTGTGTCACCGGCCCAGATTTGATAGCTGTTCCATCGGCGAGGTGTACAGACAATCCCTTCGCCCTGGGCCGTAAGGGTACTTGGAACTTTCGGGCAAACGATAAGTAAAAAATCCACTGCACGCTCCAGAATCAACTATCGCGGCGACTTGAATGTTCCCTCCGGGAAGCTGAAGAGAAACAGGAACAGCCAGGTGAGAAGCATTACTAGGCACAGCAGGTAAAACAGGAGAGGACACAGAAGAATGCTTACGGAACTTGGCAGGACAGGATCTCACGTAGTGTCCGGGTTCCCCACAGTAAAGGCACAGATTGTTGAGCTGTCGGCGTTGTCGTTCCTCAGTGGTGAGCGTTGGTCTAAGTAAGCCCAGTTGCATGGGTTCAGGAGTGTCAGCAGCAGGATGTGCAGGGGGATTTGGGACACGGGGTAACATCCAGACTGGTCGGGAAGGCCCGGTAGTGCGTTCTGCTCTCCGTTCTCTCAGACGTCTGTCAATTTGGATGGAGAGATTAATAAGGGCTTCAAGAGTTGCTGGGACACCAACCCGGGCCAGTTCATCCTTTAAAGGTTCAGAGAGTCCCATGCGAAACTGGTATCGCAGAGCGGCATCGTTCCAGGTAGTATCGGAACTCCAGCGCCGGAATTCGGACGCATAGTCCTCTGCCGCTCTACGGCCTTGCTGAAGAGAATATAAGGCTGCTTCCGCAGTGGCCGCTTGTTGAGGATCCTCATAGAGCAAACCCATTGCTTGGAAAAAGGTATTCAGGTTGTTAAGGCATATATCCTTTTGCTCCAAAAGGCGGTGGGCCCATGCCTGGGGCTCACCCAGTAGGAGGGAGATGACAAAACCCACCTTAGTGGATTCAAGAGAGAAAGTTCTGGGTTGAAGTGCAAAAAACAGTTCAGAGGCATTGCGAAAAGCTCTATACTTGCTGCGATTTCCCGAAAACCTCTCCGGGGTTGGAACCTTGGGTTCAGGGGGCATCATAACCACTGATGGCACAGAAGAAGTTCCCTGCACGGTAGGGCATGTGGTAGATAAGACCTGGACACGCTCTTTTAACCGAGAATAGCCTTCTTGTAGAGATTTAACAGCCTGGGTAAGTCCAGCAAGATGGCGGCATAAATCATCCATAGCCGAATCTCCCTGCGTGGGCTCAGACATGGCTGCCTGATACTGTCACGTACCTTTAAGGCAGAGCCCAGAGTGCAGGGAGTGGCTACTCGTAGACCTCTGACTCAAGAGACCCTGGTAGTGATGACAGGGGCTCAGGAGCACAGAGGGGCACAAGTGCCTGACTGGATGGTAGGTGTAAGCAGCAGCAGACCGTTGATGGTGGAGGTGTATTGTAGTCCAGTATCGGAATGCAGGCAAAGGTGAGGTAGGGTTCAGCAGATAGCAGAAGGATTCCTGTAGTCCAGTAACGGGATGCAAGTGATTGCAGGGAACAGCGAACAACGGAGGGGTACTGTAGTCCGACAAACGGAATACTGCGGAAGTGGGAAGAGTCTAGTAGTCTGCAGCAAGAGGTAGAAGGCTACAAACGCAGAGGGAGTAGCAGCTGGGTATGGTGGAAGATTGGGAGGTGTCCTGTAGTACAACAGCGGTGAACAAGCAACTTACAGTTGACGGATGGTGTAACAGTCCAGGTCAGGCACAGGCGGGCAGATCAGGCACAGAAACGGAATCCAGAAGAGTAGTCGGGTACAAAGCCAAAGTCGGGGGGGCAGGCAGCAAACAGCAGAGTCGGGAACAAGCCGGGTTCAATACGGATCAGGATACGGATGCAGGTTCAGGTTCAGATACAGGTTACCAGGAAGCACGGGAATGCTGTTGATCAGGCAGCAAGGCAGTGAAGCATGGATCCAGTTTAAATAGCACTATTGGCGCCAATTTGCGTCAAACGGCCGCGCGCGCACCCCGCGCGCACCGCTGATCGCGGTAACGCTCCCGAAATTGCGCAAAAGATCTCCTGCGACTTACGCCGCTTGGACGTCCGTGAGGAGGATCTTCCTGACACTTTGTAGTTCACAAATCCCCAAAATATCAGTGATCCACCTCCCTGTTAAACAGTAGAAATGGTGTACTTTTCATCATAGGCCTTGTTGACTCACTCCAAATAAATTTGTACCAGTAGGTTTGAGGCTTGTTTCTGTGCTGTTTGGCATATTGTAAGCGAGATACTTTGTGGCATTTGTGTAGTTATGGCTTTCTTCTGGCGACTTGACCATGCAGCTCATCTTTCTTCAAGTGCCTCCCTATTGTGCATCATGAAACAGCCACACCACATTTTCAGAGAGTCCTGTATTTCATCTGAAGTTATTTGTGGGGGATTTCTTTGCATCCTGAACAATTTTCCTGGCAGTTGTGGCTGGAATTTTAGTTGGTTTACCTGACCGTGGTTTGGTTTCAACAGAACCCCTCATTTTCCACTTCTTGATTAGAGTTTGAACACTGCTGATTGGCAATTCTCCTTCCTCTTTTTATATCCCTTTCCTGTTTTATACAGTTCAACGATCTTTTTCCTCAGATCCTTTGACAATTCTTTTGCTTTCCCCATGACTCAGAATCCAGAAAACATCAGTGCAGCACTGCATGAGAGATGCAACGGTCTGCCAGGAGTCCAGAAACTCATTGACTTTTTATACACACACACTAATTACAAGCAAACAGATCACAGGTAAGGATGGGTACCTTTAATAGTCATTCAAACCCCTTTGTGTCAACTTGTGTGCATGTTATCAGGCCAAAATCACCAGGGTATGTAAACTTTTGATCAGGGCCATTTGGGTCATTTTTTTCTGTTGTCATTATGATCTAAAAAGAGTAAACACAGTTGACTGATAATAAATGGCTTCAGACAAACACTAACCACGAGTGAAAGAAAGATTTTTGTTATCATTCATATTCTCTGTAAAATGGCCAAGAAATCATAAATCATAAATAGCCGCCAGACCCACAGTTAAGCTGAAGCCTTGTTGATGTTGTCAGTCCTCACTTGCAAGAAGTTGCAGATATATACCCTGCACCCACAATTGTGCTAACTGTTCATGTACTGCTAGGCTAGGCCTGATGCAGTCAGGTTACTTGTTCGGCTCTTCAGACTGCTTCAACTGTGCCCATCCTAACATCTAAGTTCTGCAATTATGCCTGTTTCTGTCTAAAGTACTCATCTGCATTCAAAGATTCCCCTCCTTTGCTCAAGTCAACTTCCCAGGTACAATACTGTAACACCAAATGTCTTCAAAGGGCCCCAACATAACCAGCAGAAGATTCACATCCATAGTCATATCACTTTATCCTGAGGGCAGACTTGCATTAAATTTTAACCCTTTATCTTTCAGGCCTAAAGTTTGCCTCAAATGACATGGTTGATCTGTTGTTTACCTTTATTTGGTCACCTGGGTGACATATCTCATATGGAAAGCTACGGTTTATGCCATTGGTGTCATGTTATATGATGGAATCTAAAGCCTCTGTAAGGGGCAATGGGAAGCTAATTGTGCATTCATTATTATGTGCATGCTGGTTGACTTGAATGTGCCAATATACCCTGTAATACTTTTATGACTTTAACTTGCCAATACAGTCTGTTATTCTTTTATGGAAATGTGGGCTCAATTCTTGTGTGCCTGCTGAAGTTTACAGAAAGGTTTACTGATTTTTCTACAATAAGCAACTTCAAAATAGTAAGCGTGAAGCATGTTAGTTGTGAAGTCCGCACTGACATTTCATTTAAAACATTTTAAAAGCACCCTGTTCATCTTCCCTACCACATACATGCAAATGCAAACATACACAAAGATTCAGCCAGCATATGTAAACCGCAAAGGCACTGCACATGTGTATATTCTCTTGAATGTCCAAGTGGGACAACAGTTCCAAGGTCATCATTCACAATTAACTCTACGAGAACCTGTAAAGACTTTTAAAGCATCACCTGTGAAAAAATATAGGTACTGTTAGGGTTGCACCAATACCAATACTGGTATTAGTGCCGATACTAGGTATTTTCATGAGTATCGGTACTTACAAAAATGCTCTAATACCTGAAACCGATACTGGAAGTGATGTCAGCTTGGAAGTAGAATGCCTCCTCCTCCCCTCCGGCCGGCTGTCTCCTCTGGCCCATGATTGCACTGCCTATGTGGGTGGGATCTGTGGTGCTCCAATCATGGAGGGATCATAGTAGTAGACATCCCAACAACACAAGTAGAAAGTAGGGGGTATTGGGGATAGGTGAGGTACTGGGAAGGGGTGGGCGCTTGCCGGAAGTCTCCCATCCCTGCATGGCACACATCTTCAGCACAGCACTAAGAGCTCCTCCTCCCCATCCCGTTCCCTTACAATTACAATGTTCACAGTCTATAGCTAGCTACTGCATAGTGTATAGCTAGCTACTGCAACTCTGTTCCCACCATGGAATGTCACAGGTCGGAACTGCAACCAGTAGCCAGCTATACACTGTGGGCATTGTAGCTGTAAGGGAATCGGATTTCAGCTCCAATGTGTGCTGTGTGGGGAACAGGAGCTGTGTTCAGGCTGTGTACAATGCAGGGATGGGAAACAGAGCTTGCCTATTGCACTGCCACCAGTGATCCCTGTACTGTGCCCTCCTACCTCCCCTACTGTGCCCTTCTACCGCCTTACTTTGCTCTCCTACACCCCTTACTGTCCCCTTCTAACTCCCTTTATGTGTCCTCTTACCCCTATTACTGTGCCCTTCTACCCACCTTACTGTGCCCTCCTAACCCCTGTACTGTGCTCTCCTAACTCCCCTACTGTGTCCTCCTAACCCCCTTACTGTGCCCTCCTACCCCCCTGTACTGTGCCCCCCTAACCACCTGTACTGTGCCCTCTTAACCCCCTGTACTGTGCCCTGCTTACTTCCTTACTGTGTCCTCCTTACTCCCTTACTGTTCCCTCCTTACTCCCTTACTGTGCCCTTTTAAATCCCTGTACTGTGTCATCCTAACTCCCTTATTGTGTCCTCTTAACCCCCTGTACTCTGCCCTCCTGTCTCCTGTACTATGCACTCCTGTCTCCTGTACTATGCCCTCCTGCCTCTTGTGCTGTACCCTCTATATGTTGTGTCCTCTTGCCCTCCCTGTGTTGTGTCTTCCTGCCCGCCCTGTGTTTTATCCTTTTGCCCCCCTGTGTTGTGTTCTCCTGCCCTTCCTGTGTTGTGTCCTCCTGCCCTCCCTGTGTTTCATCCTCCTGCCCTCCACCAGCTGTCACCTCTGCCCCTATGTCTCCCATTGACCCTCCCATCCACATCCTCTTCCCCCAGTGATCACAGCCTTTTCCATCCAAACTCTACCACCCCACAATCTCTATTTCACCCCCCAACTACCCTGCACTCATTTACCCCTTTACTCCTCCCCTCCCACCCTGCCCTCACCCACCTCCCAAACCACCCACCTTCCAAACCACCCCTCTACCTACTCTTCCTAGGCGATAGGTATTGGTAATTGGTATTGGTGAGTACTTGAAAAAATGTATAACTGATAACATCAGTTATAACAACAGTGATTCCAGGGATGCTTGAGACTATCAAAGTCAACAACGCCACACAGTATGGAGGTAGTTGGGTCTGCTAAGTCTGTTAAACCTGCTAAATCTGCTAAGTCTTCAGTACAAGCCACACAAGCTTTATTACAGGACTCATTGCAGCTGCCATGTGCGGCCCTGCCTGTGGAGGCAGGAGACATAGATATAGATATAGGCGTTAATGTGAGCTGTGTGTCTCTATTTCTAAGCAAACAGCTATGGGGGAAAACACAGTCCCACAGTCTGATGCTGCATTTTCCATGGATCATATATCTGCTCAGAGTGGAGCAGCATAGAATACACAGACTGTAGCTGAGTTTTCTGCTCCTGGTGCTGGGAGCAGCCAGATGGATGTCACGCCTGATCCTACCATGCGGGATCTTTTTTCAATTATGCAGCAATGCTCTGCATCTTTGGTTGCACTCTCTGGTCAAGTGCAGGCAGTTCATGGGGATATTACGCTGATTCGTCAGGATCTGCAAAAACTGCAGGATTGATTCTCTATCACCATTAAAGGCTGAAAAATTGTTATAAAAAAAAAAAAAAAAGTTATATTGCACAAGTTGAAGACCTTGAAAACTGCGTATGTAGAAAAATATATATGTGTGGTGGGCTTGGCTGGAAAAGTTGAAGGAAATGATCCATGCACATTTGCTGGAAGCTGAATTTTGATATTTTTGGCAGAGCTAATTTCTCTGCACTTTTTGCTGTAGAGCAGGCCCACCAGGTTCCCACCCGTCTACCATGTTTATCATGTTCACTTAGAAATATAGTAAAGGTTTGGATAAAATGTATTTTTCTCTTTCTTCTCTTTTTTTTGACTATGGCTAAGCAGTATGTACTTTTTTTTTGGAATGTTCATGGCATGAATAGAGAATAGAGAAATTCTGTTTTTGATTATATAACCCTATTCCATCCATCAGTTGTCTGTCTGCAGGAGACTCATGCCACAGGTAATACCATTAGTTGGTTTCAGCGAAGGGGGGTTAGGGAGGGATACCCTTCTGTTCTTTCATCTTATTCTAGGGGGTTTCTATACTAATTTATAATGATGTATCTTTTTCCTGCACCAAGAGCCTAGTGGACGTGAATGGAAGGTTTATTTTTCTTCGGTGTCAGATATGTGACTTTGAATTGATCATTGCTGCCATGTATATTCCTCCTCCATACAACCCTGAGGTTCTTCTTCAGCTTACGTCATTTGTAAAGGCCTCTCC
This sequence comes from Lithobates pipiens, assembly GCF_037356315.1. Taxonomy (NCBI): domain Eukaryota; kingdom Metazoa; phylum Chordata; class Amphibia; order Anura; family Ranidae; genus Lithobates; species Lithobates pipiens. The sequence continues at coordinate 369,711,389 of NW_027507764.1, forward strand.
TTCACTTCCATTATTGGTGACTGGTGATTTTAATAAGGTAATCAACACAGAACAGGATAGATTTCCCTCTAAAATTTCATACACTTGTCATTCTAAAACATTTGGTTTGCTGTCAAGCATCGATATGGTGCTGTGCTCCGCAGACCTTGTCATGGCTTTTAAGGGTTTGCTAATAGAGCCAAGAGGCATTTCCAGCCATTCCCCTGTAATATTTACTATGGCCTTTGGGCATTCAAGGTCTAATATCCCTTGGCATCTAAATCCATTCTGGTTCGATTTATTTCCTCAGGATGGAGCCCTGCTGGACTATCCGGGTATGTTTATCCTTCAGAATACAAGATCAGCATCTACTAAAATAGTATGGGGTGCTCTTAAAGCCTTCTTGAGAGGGCTTTTGATTAAACACGTGAGTAGTATTAAAATATTTTGTGTAGAGAGCTTGAACAGGTCAAGGGGGAGGCACTAGTGGCTGAAGCCAGGTTTATTTTAGATCCCAGTTCAATCAATACAATAACCTGAGAAGCCTCACAAGTTGAGCTTGCTGCTGGTAAATAGGACCAGAAATAAACAATTCTACCAGACACGGCTGACCTGGGCTGAAGGAGAGGCAGCAAGCAAAATACTGTCTCGTACATGTGCAATCAGGCATAACATCTCTCTCTCTCTCTCCAATACTACAGAGTCCCTTCTGCTCTGAGGAGCTGGCTGCCACTTGCAACATATAACAGAACTTACAGATTTGGACTGACAAAACTGTCTCTAATTTTCACAAAGAAAATCCATGTGTTCCCTATTTCTCCAGCTTTATCATGGCCCCAGAATTTTTCACTAGTAGCTCCTACTAGCACTCCATCCCCCCCCCCCCCTTTTTAAACTTTTTTATAACATTGGTAATAGCACTGAGGGGCCAGGGCGGGCGGGTGTACACAAGCATAGGAGATAGCTTGTCTATTTTCTCTTCTATTAATCAAGATCTATATACATCACGGGTTAATCACACCTTTGCTGAGTTGACTGCTTACCTTGAAAGGTTTACTTTTCCAAGAGTATCAGAGGAAGATCAGGAGATGCTTAATGCCCCCTTGACCCTATTGGAACTGGAAGCTGCAGTGGCTAGTTTTCACATAACAAAGCACCAGGGGTGGGTGGTATTCCAATTGAAGTTTATAAAAAATATGGCGAAGTGTTATTATCTACCCTACTTAAAACCTTTAACTCAGCTTTAGTGGAATGATGTCTCCCGGACTCAATGTCCGAAGTCACGATTTGAGTCATCCCAAAAAAAGATAAAGATCCACTTTTTCCAGAATCATATCGGCCTATTTCCTTATTGACAACAGATGTGAAGATAATAGCTAAGGTTTTAGCCAGTAGATTGAAAAAGATGATAACACATATTATTCATCCTGATCAAGCCAGCTTTATCCCCAACAAGCTGTTAATATTGGGCAAGCTTGTCTTAATATGCAGATTCCGGCAGTTAACCTATACGGATTGGGCCTTATTGGCGCTGGATGCCATCAAGGCATTTGATAGTGTTGAATGACCCTATCTATGGGTCATTATTGAAAAAATTGATATGGGGGATATATTCTCAATGGTTCAATTACTATACTCTAGCCCTAGGGCTTCGATTAGGGTTAATGGCTTGCAATCCTCCCCTTTTATGTTATTACGTGGCACAAGGCAGGGATGCCCTCTGTCACCTTTCCTTTTTGCCATTGCCATTGAACCATTGGCATACCTCCTCTGGGCGGCTTCAGACGTAACAGATTTGGTTAGAGTAAATATGGAAGAAAAGGTAGCATTATACACTGACAATGTTATTCTATTTTTATCAGACCTTCAGTCCTCTGTGCAAGCGGTTATGAGCTATATGGATGAGTTTGCTAGGTTTTCAGGACTTGCTATTAATTGGGAGAAGTCTGTGCTTCTGCCATTGCATTCACTTCCGAAGGACTTACCATCAATATGCCCACAACTTGTAATTGTTTCCTTTTTTAAATATCTGGGAGTTACTATGACTGCATCCCCTTTGTCATATATAGTGGACAACATTGCTCCATTATTGACAGGATTTCAAATGCAAAGTAGGATTTGGTAAACTTCCCCTCTCAGTAATAGGCTGTATACATTTATTAAAGATGATTTGGATGCCGCAACTTTTATATTTTTTACATAATTCCCCAGTTTGGATTCCTTTGAAGAACTTTGTTAAGATCAACAGGATATTTAGAAATTTGATTTGGGGAAATCGTACCCCCATATTAAACTAGATCTCCTACAATATCCAAAGGAGGCTGGGGGTTTAGCGGCTCCAATCCCGAGAATTTACTTTCTAGCTGCTCAATTGCAGCATCTAACACAGTGGGAATCAGAAACATTAGTTGCTCCCTCATTTTGTTTTGTTTCTTTTGGTTTTCAGGGATGCCAGCCACTGCTAACCCTGGAGGGGCCCCAGACCCCAGAATTTACTTTCTAGCTGCTCAATAGGCTTGTGCAATTCGTTTCGTAACGAATCGAAATTCGGCTGAATTTTGCATCTTTCGGACATTTGGATGCATCCGAATGTCCGAATAAAAAAATAACAAATTACAACGAATACGAAAGAAATATAACGAATGAATTCGAATGAATTCGACATGATTCGGAATTATTTCAACCGCATTCGAAATTATTTCAACTGCATTCGACATTATTTCAACCACATTCGAAAATATTTTGTGACCCGACTTTAGGGCCATGTATCTCGGGGTCACCTGGTGCTAGACACTTCAAATTTGGATATGTTGTAGTGCTCTGCTTATTCTAAGTTACCCACTCTAGTACTTATATACAAGGTGTGGGGATCTGTTAAGAGGATAATGGGGGTTGCTTACCTAACTAAATATATCCCTATTTGGGGCAATGAAAGGTTATCTGAAATACTGACCCTCCAGGGCTTTCAGTGATGGGAACGAATAGGGATTCTTACCCTATCTCAACTGTATGAGAGGGGGTACTTAAATCATTTGATCAGTTGGTAAGGGAATTCTCTTTGAACCCTAGATTTTTTTTCCATTTTTGCAGCTACAACATTTTATGTGTCAAATTTTCTTCTTCCCCTGTCTTGTTTCCCTCTGTCCCAGTCCTAGAAAGAATGGTTCGGGCAAGCGTAACTAAAGGCCTAATATCCGTTACATATAAGTCTTTTTTACAGGGTACTTCTAAAAACTTTTATTGTTCAGCTAGAGAAAAATGGGATCTTGGTCTTATCCCTGACCATGTCTGGGTTAGGATTCTTCAGGCTCTTCCCATTGTATCCCTTTCACCCTCATTTAGCTTAACACAATTTTATATACTGCATAGGATGTATAGGACCCCAGAATTTTGGTTTCAAATTGGTTTAACAACTGACTTGGCTTGCTCCAGATGTGGCAATCTGGGGTCACTGATACATATATTATGTTGATGCCTGAAACTCCAGAGGTATTGGGCAAAGGTTGTGGGTACAATTAATGGGATTTTAGATCTGAATCTCTCACTGAATCCTCTAATGTGTCTACTGGGCTATCTTGATTTCTCAGTCCTTAATCGCTTCCCATCCGCCGCACGGCAGAAGGGCACGTACAGGCAGATTAACATACCTGTACGTTGTTGTTTAAGAGGCAGCTCGCGCCGGGAGCTCCGTGACCGCGATCGTGGGTTCCACGGACCTGATGTCCGCGGGGACACCCGCGATCGTCTCACGGTGAGGAAGAACGGGGAGGTGCTAATGTAAACAAGCATTTCCCCATTCTGCCTAGTGATACTGTCACTGACCAGCTCTTCCTTTAATTGGGAGCGCTGATCAGTGACATGTCCCACACAGCCCCTCCCCCCAAAGTTAGAATCACTCCCTAGGACACACTTAACCCCTACAGTGCCACCTAATGGTTAACCCCTTCACTGCCAGTGAAATTTTTTGATGTGTCTGATGTGTCCTCCATAATGTTGCAGTCGCAATAAAAAATGCTGATTGTCACCATTACTAGTCAAAAAAAATATCAATAAAAATGCCATAAAACTATCCCCTATTTTGTAGATGCGATAACTTTTGCGCAAACCAAGCAATAAACGCAATAAACGCTTATTGCAATTTTTTTAACAGAAATATGTAGAAGAATACATATCAGCCTAAACTGAGGAAAAAATGTTTTTTAAATATTTTTTGGGGATATTTATTATAGCAAAAAGTAAAAAATAATGTGTTTATTTCAAAATTGTCGCTATTTTTTTATTTATAGAGCAAAAAATAAAAACCTCAGAGGAGATCAAATACCACCAAAAGAAAGCTCTATTTGTGGGGAAAAAAGGACGCCAATTTTGTTTGGGAGCCACGTTGCACGACCGCACAATTGTCAGTTAAAGCAACGCAGTGCCGAATTGCAAAAAGTGCTCTCGTCAGGAAGGGGGTAAATTCTTCCGGGGCTGAAGTGGTTAAACCACCAACGTGGTTTACTGTGGTAAGAGCGCATTTCCTATGAGAGGCATGTTTTTATAGGAGGAATTTACCTGAGAGGTTTGATACTATCTGGAAACCGTGACTTGACAACATAGATATGGGATTGAGTTAGGAGGTATGATTCTTAAAATGTGTGCACATGGGATTAAGGAGAAGGAAAGTAAATGTTTTTTTTTGTTGTTTTTTTTTTGTTTCGGTTTTGTCATAAATGTTATAAATATTAATAAACAAATGAATAGTTGCGCTACCAATAACAGACACAAAATATAGCAGCCAGCATCAACAATGATTGGAATTGTGAAAGTGAGTAAAAATTAAAAAATGCAGCTATACAGGAATATAACCACCCAGAGAGCACCTCCAGGAAGAATGTTCCCACAATCTGAAAATGAATAGGTCATATCATAACATAGTAGGTGAAATCATAATGATAAGAGGTGAAAAAAAAACAGTAAGGAACCTTATATGGACATCAGTGAAAAAAAAGTGGTGTTGCGCTCCTAATATACTCAAAATAATTAATCTAGTGACAATAAGATAATATATATATATATATATATATATAAAAATATATATATATATATATATATATATATATATATATATATATCTATCACCGTATCTCCTATATGGAGATCAAAATATCAAATAAATATGTAAAAAGACATATACTAAATGCAAATTCATGAACAATAAAGTGCTGACGTGCTAATATAAATTCTCATGCAACTGTGAATAATACACAAACAGTATAAGCCCCTGTACACATGGTCGGATTTTGTCCGTCGGATCTTGTCTGAAACTGTTGCATGCACACGGTCGGACTAAGTTGTCGAAAAATCCGATCATTCAGAACGTGATGACGTAATTTCGTTACGATGGGACTACATTCAGGCTAGTAGCCAATAGCTTTGATGTAGGAATTTGATCTGAGCATGCGTGGCACTTGGTCCGATCAAAATTCTCTACACATGATCGGAGTATGTCCGATCGAACCAGTTGGTCAGGAAATATTTCCAACATGTTGGAAAATTGGATCCGACGGATATTCCAACGGAATCAGTCCGATGCATGCCACACACAGTCGGATTATCCGACAACACGGTCCGATAGGACACATTCCGACGGATTCTCCGACCGTGTGTACAAGGGCTAAGGGACTATAGTGGATAATAGATATCTTGATCCATAAACAAAATAATATTTTCTAAAAAACAAAAGTCATAGGAAAAAACAAAGTAGCAATATAGCTATCAAAGTGTATGAACACGAATCGGGGTCCAAAGTGCAAGGTGCAGATGAGTGAAAGTTCTTATGGGAAAAACAAGTGAAGGCTTCCTAGGTAAACCACATCTAGTGTTATTGTGAAGAGCGTTCCTTCGCTGTCAATAACACCCGTGGCATATATTGGGTAATAACCTTACTGCTGTAAGGTAAACAGCATTTGAAAAATGAACAGAGTTTAATCCAGCGCGTTCCTCCTATATGTCAGTATCAAATATCAGCGGTGGCCACTCTATTTCTTTCCGGGGGGGGTGGGTCCCTTAGTCCCATATAGGCGTTTGGTAAGAGCAATCAAAGAGAGAGAGAGCCTACTAGGTGTAGTATTTTAAAACCAGTTGCTGAATTTATTTAACAAAAAACGTACTCACATTTGATTGAAATCAACAGCGCAGTGTAAAAACAAGCATCGCGTTCGTGTCAGACGTCACTTCCATTGTCAGTATGCCTCTCTCCTACGCGTTATGTCACTGTCACGTGACTTCAATGGGGATAGGCTATGGATGGCGGAAGTGTGTTTAAATAGGCAAGCATCTATGCTCAATTGCCGATCCGCCATTTTATTGTGGACCGAGGCGGAAGTAATGTAAGTGGCCATGTTCCCATAGTTTTCATTATAGGACAAATACAAAATTAAAAAAGGGCAATGAACAAAAAGACCAGCATAATTTTATTTTAGTAGACACTGGAAGCCACCCACATCATTCTTGTTGTGGATAGACAAGAGCTAAATAATAAAATGATTTAAAAATAATAAAAAAATAAAAAAATAAAAAATAAATGATAATATATTTAAAATACATTAAAAACAGTGCGGCAGATAAGAATCTAAAATATCCCGATATCCAAACATAGGGTTAAACAACAACAGACTCCGGAAATTACATCTGATCAATCCATATACAACCAACATCAAAGTACAATATGAAATGCATTAGTATTTCTATCAATCTAACAAAGTTAAAAATCATTAATAAAACAGTTAAAATCAAATTCTATGTTAAGTCCTCTCAGACAGAATGTGTCCAAAATAAAAATCCATTTAGATTCAATTTGGCTTAGGGTCCTAACTTTATGATTTCCCCTCCAATGTTTTTTATATGGTACAATCAAAATTTCAGGTGTGAGGGGTCTTTCCCATGATGTGTAGCAAAATGATTAAACATGCTATGTTTGTCAGAACTTTCCTGATATTTTGCACGTGTTCTTTAATTCTCACCTTAGTGGTCTTTTTGTGCGACCTACATATTGCAGACCACAGCTACATTCAAGTACATAAACTGCACCCTCAGTGTTGCAGCAGACAAAGTAGCTGACTTCGCAACTATTTCCAATGCCAGTAGAAGTGAAATTAAAAACTTTTTGTACTGGATTTTTTGTTCTGGTGCATGCAAAGCATCGTTTACACAGGTAAAAACCTTTTCCTGTGCAAAAGGTGTACCCGTTAGTTGGAGGGTAAACGAATTTCGGTATGGGTGGAAGCATAGTTTTCAAATGTATATCATTCAACAGGATGTACCAGTGTTTCTTAATAATTTCCTCCACGCTTTTATATTGGGCATTATACTCCAGGATAATAGATGTATTATTATATCCCACTTCAATCTTCTTTGGATCTTCGGTCCATTTTCTCCACTTCCTGGATCCTCTCTTTAATTTGGCTGCCATCATATCCCTTTTCAATAAACCTCTGGCCTATTTTATTGGCTTGAATTAGGAAATCTTCTTGTTTGCTGAAATTCCTTCGGAATCAGCTGTCCCTTAGGAATATTGCATAGCCAGTTGTAGTGGTGGCAGCTCGTTATAGGGAGGTAGCTATTTTCGTCAAAGTTCTCAAAGTGCGTTTTAGTGCTAAGTTTATCACCATCTTGTGTAATCATTAAATTGAGAAAAGTTACTTGACTGTGGCTTATTTCCCACGCAAGGGTTATATTTATGTCATTTTTGTTCAAATTCTCTAAAAATTCCATTAAGCGATTTTCCTCTCCTTTCCATAGTATAACAATATCATAAATATACAGTTTATATACTACCAGCTCTGTGGGTGTATTAGTGAAGACAGCTTCTTCTTCCCACTTGGCCATGAACAAGCCAGCCACACTGGGCGCAAATTTAGCACCCATTGCTAGCCCTGTCTTTTGATGCTAGTAATCTCGATTAAACCAGAAATAGCTATTTTTTAAACAAAAATCTAAACATTTAACCAGGTACTTTCTTTGTGGACAGGAGAATTTTTAATATTTTCTCAGACCCCATTTTGTAGCTTCACAAGCTTGATGGTGGAAGATGATGGTATAGAGTGAAGATACGTTTACGGTGGCTAAGATCCATGGTCCTTCATCTCTCGAGTGTTCTTCTATAATTTGTAAAATCGGTTCAGTATCACGCAGATATGCCTTAGTCCTTTTCACCGCAGGTTGTAAAAAATTATCAATGTATGCACCCATCCTAGAAGTCAGTGAGTCGATACCATTTACAATTGGTCTCGGAGGCGGATTCACTTTATCCTTGTGCAGTTTAGGTAAATAATAGATTATGGGGGTACGACATGCTTCTGGGATTAAAAATAGAGCTTCTTTTTTATTTAAAATATTCTTTTTAAGACCTAGATGTACTACTAATTCCAGTTCTTTCCTTGATTTAAACATTGGATTCTTTGGTAGCTTAGTATAAGTATTTATATCACTCAGTAATTTTGCCATATTTTCATTGTATTGTTGCTTTGATAGGATCACGATCCCCCTCCCCCCTTTATCGGCGGGCCGGATCATGATATCCTTTCTTTTACTGAGTTTCCTAATGCCACATTTCATAAACTTCGGTTCTTCTTGTTTTTTAATATGCAGTGATGTAAGATCTTCGGTTACAACCTTTTTAAAAACATCAACATATTTATTATTGTTGATCTGGGGGTTAAAAACAGACTTATTTCTTAATGTACTATGTACTATTTCCTGGTCTGTTGTCGGTACTCGTGTTTTCATTGGGTTGCTTGATATGTACTTTTTTATGTTCAGACTTCTGACATACTTCCGGATGCCTATATACGTCTGAAATTTATCCAGATTTTTTATGGGCGGCATATTTTAGACCTTTATCCAGTACACCGATTTCTTCTTGTGTCAAAGGTGCACCGCTAAGATTAAAAACGCCTTCTCCCTTTACTCTCCTTTTCTCTTGTTCTCTCTTGCCTGCTCTTCTTCCTCTTTTCTGCCTGGACTTCTTCTCATTCCTCTTGGTTCGTCCATTGGTCTCGGTGGATAATGTTCTGTACCTCTTCCTAAAAAAGCCTTATTCTCTTGAGGATCAGGATAATAGGTATCACGTACCTTCTAGTAGCGAGCCCGGATTGCGGAGAGAGGCCTCCTTTACAACTCCCACTACCGGTTTCCTGGCAATGTAACAGGGAACACAGGAGTAAGGAGGGGTACAGGTGCCTGGCAGGATCAACAGATGGGTAGGATGGGTAGGCGAGGTTCAGTGGAGCAGGTAATCACAGTGAAGGGATCAGCAGGTAGTTTATAGCAGATACACAGTTCAAAGGAGCAGGTAACTTGGCAATAAGCAGTGCAGGAAAGCAGGCCACTTGTAGCAGGTGAACAGTGTAATATACACAAGTGCTTGCAGCAGATAAACAGTCAATATAAGCAGGCACTAGGAGCAGATGGACAGTGCAATACTAGCAGGTTATTTGTAGCAGATGACACAGTTCAGTATAAGCAGGTGACTTGCAGCAGATAGGTAGTTCAATAAGAGCAGGCACTTATAGCAGATGAACAGTTCAATACTAACAGATTACTTGTAGCAGATGACACAGTTCAGTATAAGCAGGTGACTTGCAGCAGATAGGTAGTTCAATATGAGCAGGCACTTATAGCAGATGAACAGTTCAATACTAACAGATCACTTGTAGCAGATGACACAGTTCAGTAAAAGCAGGTGACTTGCAGTAGATAGGTAGTTCAATATGAGCAGGCACTTATAGCAGATGAACAGTTCAATACTAACAGATCACTTGTAGCAGATGACACAGTTCAGTAAAAGCAGGTGACTTGCAGTAGATAGGTAGTTCAATATGAGCAGGCACTTATAGCAGATGAACAGTTCAGTATAAGCAGGTTACCCTTTTAGCAGACGGATGGTCAGAGCAAGCCGGATCGGATACCAGACAGGAACGAAGTACAAGGGAACAGGCAGGAGAATAGTCACAACAAGCCGAGGTCGGGTGCAGGCGGATAGCAGATAGGTCACAGGCAGGCCGGGTCAAACAGGAACAAACAATACAGATCAGGTCTCACAGATATAACGCTGTAGAGCAGACAGCAAAGACTGTTGGCAAGAGGCTGGTTTAAATAGGCCGTTTGGCGCCAATACGGACGCACGCACGCGACCGTGCGCGTGCCCGCGCACGCGCACCTGTGTACGAACGTAAGGGCGTTCGTACGATCGTGCGTACCCGCGACGATCGTACATCAGAAGACCTGGAGGACAATCTCTTCGTGAGATTTTCATGACATTGCCCCCCCCCCAAGGGGCAGCCTCCGGATGCCCTTTCGGGCAAACTTTTCCGGATGGGCCCTTTTAAAGGATCGAATCAAGTTTTTCGCATGAATGTTGTCCTCAGGCTCCCAGGAGTTCTCTTCAGGACCATATCCTTTCCATTTGATTAAGAACTGGTTCTGGTTTCCTCTTCTTCTGGATTTTAGGATGGCTTCAATTTCAAATTCTTCTTCACCATCAACCAAGATCGGATCAGGAGGAGTGGTTTTTCGGTTAGGAAATGGATTGGGAGTGAAAGGTTTCAATAAGGATACATGGAATACCGGATGAACCTTTAGTGAGTCTGGAAGTTCTAGTTCAAAAGCAACTTCGTTAATCTTCCTTTTGACTGAGAAAGGTCCTAAAAACTTGGGACCTAGTTTCCTTGAAGGACAAGCCATTTTCAAGTTTACCGTGGATAGCCACACCAAATCACCAGGTACCAGTACTAACTCTCCTCGTCTCTTCCTGTCAAAGGTTGCCTTGTTGTGCTCTTGAGTTTTAGTCATTGTTTCTTGTAGAAGTTTGTTGTTGGTTGAAAAAAAGTTCATCTTTTCCTGGACTGCAGGTACTGAACATTCAGAAAGGGAGTTGGGTAAAAACGAAGGGTGGAAGCCATAATTGGCAAAAAAGGGTGTCTGTTTGATAGCGGAATGGAGAGAATTATTATACGCAAATTCAGCTACTGGAAGTAGGGAGATCCAATCATCTTGTGCGAAAGAGGAAAAATAGCGTAAATATTGTTCGAGAGTTTGGTTTGTCCTCTCAGTCTGCCCATTGGACTGAGGATGATAAGCGGATGAGAAAGATAGCTCAATATTCAAGGCCTTGCAGAGGGACTTCCATAATCGAGAGGTGAACTGTACTCCTCGATCCGAAACTATATTGGCTGGTACCCCATGAAGCCTAATTATTTCTTTGATAAACACTTGTGCAGTTTCAGAGGCTGTAGGGGTACCCTTCATGGGAATAAAATGTGCCATCTTTGACAGACGATCAACCACCACCAAGATAGTGGTATGATCGTCTGCCGGAGGCAATTCAACAATGAAGTCTAGAGACAGCATTTTCCATGGCCTGTCCGGAACAGACAACGGTTTAAGGAGGCCCCAGGCCTTGGTTTTACAGTTCTTACTCCTAATGCACGTAGTGCAGGTGTTCACGTATTTCCTGCAATCCTCCCGTAACTGAGGCCACCAAAAAGTACGCTGTACCAAATCAATGGTTCTAGTGATATCAAAATGTCCGGCGAGTGTGTGGTCATGACACAGCTCTAGAACAGATACCCGCAGAGTTTCGGGGATGTAGATCTTGTCTTTATACCACAGTAACCCACCTCTGGTTTGTAGTTCTGGTTCTGAGAAGGGTCTTTGTCCCATGGAGGCTTGTCTAAGCCAAGAGAGAAGATCTTCCTGAAGCAGAAGGAAATTCCCAGGAGCAAGAATGGTATCCGGAGGAGAATTCTCCTGGGACTTGTGGAACATCCGTGACAAGGCATCTGGTTTTATATTCTTAGACCCTGGGCGATACGTCACATGGAAAGAGAACCGGGAGAAGAAGAGTGCCCACCTGGCTTGTCTTGGTTTTAGTCTTTTTGCAGATCTTAAGTACTCCAGGTTTTTGTGATCTGTAAATATTAGAATTGGATGAGAAGCTCCTTCCAACAAATAACGCCACTCTTCTAATGCGGATTTAATGGCCAACAGCTCCCGGTCTCCGACATCGTAATTTTTCTCGGCTGCAGATAACTTACGTGAAAAGAAAGCCACAGGATGAAGCAGGGCCTTAGTTCCTTGTCTTTGGGATAATATAGCTCCTACGGCGATTTCGGATGCATCCACTTCTAAAACAAATGGCAGGGAGGAATCTGGATGTCTTAAAATAGGAGCGGAGGTAAAAAGTCCCTTGAGAGTCTCGAATGCTTTTTGAGCTTCAGAGGTCCAATGAAAACGGGTTCCTTGTCTAGTTAGTTGTGTGATGGGTGCAACAATAGCTGAGAAACCTTTAATAAATTTGCGGTAGAAATTGGCGAATCCAATAAAACGTTGGATTCCTTTCCTGTCTACAGGAGTCGGCCAGTCCAAAATCGCAGCAATCTTCTGGGGGTCCATTTTTATACCCTTACTAGAGATGATCAACCCCAGGAATGGTATACTTTCCTGTTCGAACAAACACTTGTCTGCTTTTGCATATAGTCCGTGTTGGCGGAGCCGACCCAACACGCTTTTGACGTGCTTGCGATGGGCTTCAAGGGAGGAAGAAAAAATCAAAATATCATCTAAATAAACGACAGCAAATAAGTCCAGAAAGTCCCGGAGCACATCATTGATAAAGTATTGGAAAGTGGCGGGGGCATTACACAAACCGAAGGCATCACCAAATACTCGAAGTGTCCGAATCGGGTACGGAAAGCAGTCTTCCACTCATCTCCGGCCTTGATACAGATCAAGTTGTAAGCCCCACGGAGATCGAGTTTAGTGAACACCGTAGCAATTCCCAGTCTTTGGAATAACTCTGGAAAAAGAGGGAGAGGGTACCGGTTCTTTATAGTGATGTTGTTTAATTCACGGTAGTCTACGCAGGGTCGGAGAGTGTGGTCCTTTTTCTCAACAAAGAAAATACCTGCACCTGCTGGGGACGTAGACGGGCGAATGAACCCCTTCTTTAAATTTTCTTCGAGGTATTCTTTGAGTTTCTCCTGCTCTACCTCTGTTAAGGGAAAAACCCTTCCAAACGGAATCTTGGCTCCAGGAAGTAACTCAATGGGGCAGTCATAAGCCCGGTGGGGCGGGAGCACCTCTGCCTTTTGTTTACTGAACACGTCCAAAAATTCATGGTAGACTTCGGGAATGGCTTGACGTAAATCGATCTCTGAGTCAATAGATAATAAAGTTGCTGGTCTCAGAGAACCGGATGAACCACAGAACTTCTGGCAATACGGTGAAGAAAAGGTAATTTCTCCTGTAGTCCAATTTATGGTTGGATTGTGAGCCTGTAGCCAGGGCATCCCAAGGATTACAGGAAAAAGAGGGGAGGAGATAATGTCCATCCGGAGAAGTTCTCAATGAGAACCAGAGATAACAGTAGGTAGAGGTGCAGTTTCTCGAGTTACAGGACCAGATTTAATAGCGGAGCCATCGGCCAAATGAATAGAGAGTCCACGGGTCTTAGGTAGGAGAGGAATCTGATGTTGGGCAGCAAACGATGAATCCATAAAACAGCTGCATGCCCCGGAATCAATAATGGCGGGTGTCTGTAAAGTCTTTCCTGGGAACTGAAAGGAGACAGAAATGATAAGGTGAGATGGAAACTTTATTAAAGAGTCTGGGAGATCAGGAGGCATGGATGGACACTTACGAAGTTTTATTGGACAGTTCCTGACGTAATGTCCAGATTCCCCGCAATAGAGACATAAGTTATTATTCCGCCGACGTTGACGTTCTTCGGGGGTAAGAGATGGCCGCAAGACTCCAAGTTGCATTGGCTCAGGTGTGTCAGACGTGGATCGGGTGGCAGGTGCTGGATGTAAATGGCTTGGGGCCTTTGGAAGCATCCAGGTTGGACGAGAGAAACCAGTGGCCCTCTCAGCTCTCCTCTCTCTCAGACGACGATCGATCTGTATCGCCAAGTCAATTAATGCGTTTAATGTCTGTGGAACACCGACTCTAGCAAGCTCATCCTTCAAAGAATCAGAGAGTCCCATGCGGAACTGATGGCGAAGGGCAGCATCATTCCAGTTGGTATCCGCACCCCATCGCCTGAACTCGGCCACATAATCTTCCACCGCCCTTCGTCCCTGCTGGAGGGTCCGCAAAGCGGTTTCTGCAGTTGCTGAAAGTTGAGGATCTTCATACAATTGAGCCATAGCATCAAAAAAGGTAGAAAGATTAGTCAACGCTGCGTCCTTGTTTTCTAACAGGCGGTGGGCCCAGGTCTGGGGGTCTCCAGAGAGTAGAGACACCACAAAACCCACCTTGGTAGCCTCTAAAGAGAAGGTCCGTGGTTGGAGGGCAAAATATAATTCGCAGGAGTTGCGGAAGGCCCTGAAGCCACTGCGATTCCCAGAAAATCGCTCGGGTGTGGGAACTTTAGGTTCTGGTGGTAACATCACAACTGTAGGTGTTGGACCTGCTTTAGCTGAAGAAACTGATGGTTGAGGGTCCCCCAAGGATCCGGAGGGGTTGGAAAGAGCAATTACCCGTTCCTCCAGCCGAGTGTAGCCTTGTTGAAGGCCCTTAACTGCCTCAGACAGACCTGCCAGGTGTTGACAAAGTTCTTCCATGGCGGAGGCTCCCCGCTCGGGCTCAGACATTGGCTGTCTGCTACTATCACGTACCTTCTAGTAGCGAGCCCGGATTGCGGAGAGAGGCCTCCTTTACGCCTCCCACTACCGGTTTCCTGGCAATGTAACAGGGAACACAGGAGTAAGGAGGGGTACAGGTGCCTGGCAGGATCAACAGATGGGTAGGATGGGTAGGCGAGGTTCAGTGGAGCAGGTAATCACAGTGAAGGGATCAGCAGGTAGTTTATAGCAGATACACAGTTCAAAGGAGCAGGTAACTTGGCAATAAGCAGTGCAGGAAAGCAGGCCACTTGTAGCAGGTGAACAGTGTAATATACACAAGTGCTTGCAGCAGATAAACAGTCAATATAAGCAGGCACTAGGAGCAGATGGACAGTGCAATACTAGCAGGTTACTTGTAGCAGATGACACAGTTCAGTATAAGCAGGTGACTTGCAGCAGATAGGTAGTTCAATAAGAGCAGGCACTTATAGCAGATGAACAGTTCAATACTAACAGATTACTTGTAGCAGATGACACAGTTCAGTATAAGCAGGTGACTTGCAGCAGATAGGTAGTTCAATATGAGCAGGCACTTATAGCAGATGAACAGTTCAATACTAACAGATCACTTGTAGCAGATGACACAGTTCAGTAAAAGCAGGTGACTTGCAGTAGATAGGTAGTTCAATATGAGCAGGCACTTATAGCAGATGAACAGTTCAATACTAACAGATCACTTGTAGCAGATGACACAGTTCAGTAAAAGCAGGTGACTTGCAGTAGATAGGTAGTTCAATATGAGCAGGCACTTATAGCAGATGAACAGTTCAGTATAAGCAGGTTACCCTTTTAGCAGACGGATGGTCAGAGCTAGCCGGATCGGATACCAGACAGGAACGAAGTACAAGGGAACAGGCAGGAGAATAGTCACAACAAGCCGAGGTCGGGTGCAGGCGGATAGCAGATAGGTCACAGGCAGGCCAGGTCAAACAGGAACAAACAATACGGATCAGGTCTCACAGATATAACGCTGTAGAGCAGACAGCAAAGACTGTTGGCAAGAGGCTGGTTTAAATAGGCCGTTTGGTGCCAATACGGACGCACGCACGCGGCCGTGCGCGTGCCCCCGCACGCGCACCTGTGTACGAACGTAAGGGCGTTCGTACGATCGTGCGTACCCGCGACGATCGTACATCAGAAGACCTGAAGGACAATCTCTTCGTGAGATTTTCATGACAATAGGTTTGATAGTATCTATAATTTCTGTCATCTTCTGGGTAGTCTCTTAACGGAGAATAGTAATTATAAGTAGGTATCGGGTATTGCTCATATGGACATTGCTGTACCTGAGGTGGACCCCAATTATCTCTATCCCTATAGTTATTCTCATAGTATGGTGTCTGATTTCTCGTTTGGGGTCCCTGTGTGGCAAAATTGGGTCCCTGTGTGGCATAATTGGGTCCCTTATGTTGTTCATAAGGTGGTCTATTCCGTATGTTGATTTCTTACTGTTATTCTTCCAATGTGGTTTCTTCCATCCGTTTCTCTGTGTTTGATTATGTTGTGGTGGTCTCCTATCCAACTAATGTGGTGTTGATTGTTTGGGATGGCCGTATCCTTCATTTGGTCTAATCCGTAGCGGTGATTACCTCCTATTTCCCCTAGCTTGTTCATTGGGTGGGGAAAGTTTGTATGCCACATTCCGGTCGAGAGTTGCATGCGACTGTATGGCTTCTGCTTGTTTTTTCAGGCATAGAGTAGGTAGAGATAGGGCCTAAGTGCCCTAGCTGACTCTGCCATTTAAAAACCTGATCATTTTTAAAATCGTTAGTATCTTTAACCACTTCCCACCCGGCCAATGTATATATACGGCCGGGTGGGAGCCGCCTGCTCCTGATAGGACGTTCAGGAACGTCCTTCAGGAGTAGCGGGATCGCGCGCGCGCGCGCCCGCGCAGCGGCGCGATCCCGATGTGCTCGTGTCACCCGGACACGGCACATCTCAGATCGGCAGGAGGGCTCTGTGATTGGCCCTCCTGATCACATGACGGCCGTGTCCAATCACGGCCGTCATGTGATGTAAACAAACAGCCGGTTGCTAGGCAATCGGCTCTCCTCTCCTCACACGGAAGTCATCGCAGAGGAGAGGAGAGCGGATCGCTGCAGCCGGCTGATGATCAGTGAGTATGGGCTGCTTTTCACAGCTTTTTACTCACTGATCATCAGTGTAGTGTAGTGTCAACACACAACACACCACACAGTACAAACACAGTCCCCACATATGTCCCCAAAACACACATGTCCCAAAACATACATGTCCCCAAATAATAAAAACACATGTCCCTAATAATAAAAACATGTCCCCCACATATGTCCCACTAAAATCACATGTCCCAATGATTATCTGCACACATATGTACGTGATCACCTGCACACATATGTACATGATCATTTGCGTACATATGTCCGTGATCACACAAACCAATTATTATACACTTAACGGAATTTTTTTTACCAAAAACATGTAGCAGAATACATTTTGGCTTAAATTTATGACAAAATTTGATTTTATTGGATTTCTTTTCAAATAGAAAAAAGAAAATATTGTTTTTTTCCCAAATTTCCGCTTTTTGCTTATATTGCAAAAAAAAAAAAACGGAGTCGTGAATAAATACCACCAAAATAAAGCTCTATTTGTGCGAACAAAATGATAACAATTTCATTTGGGTACAGTGTAGCATGACCGCGCAATTGTCACTGAAAGCGCTAGAGCGCTGAAAGCTGAAAATTGGGCTGGGAAGGAAGGGGGTGAAAGTGCCCTGTATTGAAGTGGTTAACATATTTTTTACTTTTTCTATTTTGTACTTCTTTATCTTTTTTTATCAAATCTTTATTCAATTGTGCAGTAAGTGCTATAAATTCAGCGGACTCTTTATGTATCTCAAGCTTCTCTTTAATCTCTCCTATGGTTTGTTCTATCATTTAAATTTTCCTATGTTTTCTCTTGAGAAGGAACTGGAGAAGCTCCAATCCCTTCTCATTAAAGACCTGAACCATTTGTCAATCGATTCCTGGTCAAGCAGGCCATCATTGGGTGGGATATCCCATCTAAGGCATCTGGGGACCAAATTATCTTTTATATATTGTTCGAAAGTTGTCGTATCCCACCATAAGCTGACCCATTTTTTCCATATTGTGGCCTAGCTTTCTCATCTTTATGGCCTAGCTTTCTCATCAGACTTTCCATATCTCCGTTTTTAGTATGTGAGTTTGTAATATTGAAAACCTCATCTAGATTGATCTTTCTTTTTTCAATAAAGGAAAACACTTCCATAGTGGCAGCGGGGGTGAATAGGTTCATAATCAAGAATATATATATATATATATATATATATATATATATATATATATATATATATATGGTACTCCCGCGCTACTATGGGATAGTAAGGAATAAATATAGGTTGCTGCAGACACCGTAGGAGTCAAACAATTCTCAAACTAAAACCTGTTAGTTGGAGGGTCTGGGATGGTCTGGGATACTTTTAACTAATATATCTCTAAGAGTAACAGCTCGTTTGTAAACGAATTTCGGTATGGGTGGAAGCATAGTTTTCAAATGTATATCATTCAACAGGATGTACCAGTGTTTCTTAATAATTTTCTCCACGCTTTTATATTCGGCGTTATACTCCAGGATAATAGATGTATTATTATATCTCCTTTTTATCTTGGAATAATTCTCGTCGGTGCATTTTCTCCACTTCCTGGATCTTCTCTTTAATTTGGCTGCCTTCATATCCCTTTTCAATAAACCTCTGGCCTATTTTATTGGCTTTATTGGCTTTTCAGTATATTAGGAGCACAACACCACTTTTCACTATTTAATTTTAAGAAATGTTTGACTCATACGGTGTCTGCAGCACCCTATATTTATTCCTTACTATCCCATAGTAGCGCGGGAGTACCCTATATACTTATATGGACATGTCACAGCCCTATATATAGAAAATAAACCACATATGCACAAAAGTCCATCATAGAAACAACACCTGAAGAGCGAACCCAACAAGGGTAGGAACCTTCAATAGCTCAACATATCATGAAGGTACCATGATGGTTCATAAAGAAACTCAATAAAGTCCCTTATAGAATGGTAAATGCATATGATCCTCTTCCAAGATGTTAATAAAACGTGGCTTCACATAGGATGATTACAGGTGTATATCAAAATATCAGAGAAAGGTACTCTTACCCCAGGGTGTGGACCCACACACCAGCAGTGGCGATTCGATCAAGTATAAAGTAATCCTCCATGATGGATCTTCCAGCCAGGATTGTGAGACGTCAGATACTGCACAGCAACCTCCGCTTCCAGGATATTCCATATAAAGTAGTCACCATCTGAGCTCCATAGAAGAAAGGCCTCCACATAGAGCAAATAACTCTAGTATAAAAAGTTTTATTTAAAATAAAAATTTAAAAATGTACTGAACATTATTCAAGATGCGTACAAACAGGTTTGCAAGTAAAAAAGCATGGTAAGTCCGGCCAGCAGGCTACTTACCCAACATGTTTTGTACTAAACATACTTCAACTGGGACATAAACCTGCTATTAAATCCCAAGCTATTATTTAGTAGTGTCTAAAACTAGCAAAATGCATATCAGCTGTTGTTTTGTATTTGGCACCCAATATCTGTCCAATCAGAGACTGCGGGCTATGTACATAGAGCATACATTGCTGACACTAGAGTTGCAGAGCCAATCACTGATGCAGAACGTCACTGTGTCATCACGCTGCTGCCCAAAACCCCAAGGAGTGCACACCCAAAATAACGATCACCAATACAATAGTAAAGGGAATGTGACATAACCCATAGATTACCCACAGCAAAATACTCAATGCAATGTATAACTACTGCTGTTAACGCCCCATAGTGAACAAGTAATAGAAAGCATGTAAGGGTCACCACAGAACAAAACAAATACTGAGTAGCATTACAAGAATAACAAAATGCTTAAATAATAAAACACCAACCTAAATGGAAGAGATTGCATAAATCAGTGGGAAATCTAAATGAATGGACCTCCCATGATTAATATGTTGTAAATGGCACCAGAACAATAATATAATAATCCTGGAAATAATACAGAGGAAAATTAATAATCATATTAAACACAGTGAGGATGGGAGTAATAGTCAACACACCTGTGTTAACCCACCCAAATGGGCACAAAAGGCCATATATAGGAAAGAACACAGATGCAAAACTACACCCATCGATACTTAAGATGTTATAAAGGCATGTAAACACCTAATGAAATAACAATATAAATTGGTGAACCACAAATGATCAGAACCTGATAACAATAAGCTCATTTAAAAGATCTACAAAATAGCAATCATGACTTGTTAATGAACGCATTGATATCCCAGTCAATGTTTAACCCGAAAGGGGAGTAACATTTGAGCTGGTATATCCAGAAAGTTTCTAGTTTCGAAACTCCCCTTACTCGTGATTCACCCCTCCAATGTGGGGTAAATTTATCAATCATCTGAAATTTTGCACCCAAAGGATTTTTATTATGGAAATGTAAATAGTGCTTCGGTACACTATGATTGATGAGACCTAGTTTGATACTAGCAATATGCTCATTTACTCTAATAGTGAATGATCTAATGGTACGTTCCACTTTTTGTTTTTTACGTGGACATGTACAGTAATTAAATATACAATATATTGTGTGGCACATGTAGTGAAACATTTCATGTGATAAATTGTGGATGTGTCGGTAGACTCGAAACTGTCAAGCTTGTCATGACATACATTATGCACACAAACATTGCATTTCCTACATGGGAAATAACCCTTTGAATCCTGGAAAAACGTTGGTTTCAATGGTGGATTGATCACAAATGGTCCTTTGTAACGCAATTTTGTGTGCAACATAAGCAAATGAAAAATATTTTTAATCACCACTGGAATGTTTTGAAGAACGACCCTTGTTTGTGCCCAGTTCTCCCTGACAAAGCTGGAATCATTTATAGGAGAGCTCCGCCTTTGAGGAATCAAATGTGATCAATCCACCATTGAAACCAACGTTTTTCCAGGATTCAAAGGGCTATTACACATATAGGAAATGCAATGTTTGTGTGCATAATGTATGTTGTCGTGGCAAGATTGACAGTTTTGAGTCTACCACCACATCCACAATTTATCACATGAAATGTTTCACTACATGTGCTACACGATTTATTGTATATTTAATCACATGTTCATGTAAAAAGCAATATGTAGGACGTATCATTAGATCATTCTCTATTAGAGTAAATGAGCATATTGCTAGTATAAAACTAGGTCTCACCAATCATAGTGTACCGAAGCACTATTTACATTTACATAAAAAAAAATCCTTTAGGTACAAAAATTCAGGTGATTGATAAACTTACCCCACATTGGAGGGGTGAATCACAAGTAAGGGGAGTTTCGAAACTAGAAACTTTCTGGAGATACCAGCTCAAGTGTTACTCCACTTTCGGGTTAAACATTGACTGGGATATCAATGCGTTCATTAACAAGTCATAATTGCTATTTTGTAGATTTTTTACATGAGGTTATTGTTATCAGGTTCCAATCATTTGAGGTTCACAGATTTATATTATTATTTCATTAGGTGTTTACATGCCTTTATTCCATCTTAAGTGTCGATGGGTGTTGTTTTGCATCTGTGTTCTTTCCTATATATGGCCTTTTGTGCCCATTTGGGTAGGTTAACACAGATGTGTTGACTCGCTGTGCGTCTGGTTGCTGTGCCGCTCTTGGCCATGTCAGGGTCTAGAAGGAGGTTTGGAACACAATCGCCATGTATTGGCGATGCGTGATGACATGTTCGGCGGCAGCGTGATGACCCAGTGACGTTCCGCATCAGTGATTGGCTCTGACACTCTAGTGTCAGCAATGTATGCTCTATGTACATAGCCCACAGTCTAATTAGACAGATATTGGGTGCCAAATACAAAATAACAGCTGATATGCATTTTGCAAATTTTAGAGACTACTATATAATAGCGTGGGATCTAATAGCAGGTTTATGCCCAAGTTGAAGTACGTTTAGTACGAAACATGTCAGGTACATAGCCTGCTGGCCCAGATTTACCATGATTTTACTTATAAATCTGTTTGTACGCATCTTGAATGATGTTCAGTACATTTTTTAATTTTTATTTTAAATAAAACTTTTTATACTGTTTCCCACATTCTGGGAACATTCTTCCTGGAGGTGCTCTCTGGGCAGTTATATTCCTGTAGCGCTGCGTTTTTTAATGTTATAAATATTTATGAGTTGATTTCAGTGTTAATCTTTGTTTTTCGTGTTTATGTTATTGTGATGTAAAAAATGGAGAATAAAATTATCTGATTTAAAAAAATAAAAAATGTAACGGCACTCATACTCGGTGTTAACAAAAATGGTATCGTGCATCCCTACGTACTGTAGTTTGTTGCCATTTCTCAGGTGCGCATAATTTTGAGTCTTGACATGTTTGCTATTTATTTTGTCGATACCTCATATTTTAGATTTTCCAAAAAAGTTGGGTATTACATTGTGTTTATGTGCAGTAAAAAACACTTTATTATATTTTTTCCTAAAAATTTTCATTTTATAAACAGCTATGCAAATAAATAGCAGCAGTATATACTGTATGCAATGCTTACCCAGATCAGAAATCAGTGTATATAAACAAATATACATGCATAAACTGTATAGGGGATGACCCACGATGGTATTAAAATAAAAAGTCCCACACAGTGAATAGTCCAATCAAGTGATCTGTGATTCAATTGTCCAAAGTTGTGGTGCTATAACAGAAAATCCCACACAATGAATAGTCCAATCAAGTGATCAGTAACTTTATCGCCCAAAATTGTAGTCAGAGTGAATCTTGAATCAATCTCGGTAGCTTCACAGGTGGAAATCAGATAGAGAGATAAAACACTCTTACCAGATAAGTTGGATACAAACACCATACGGCAATGTATCATACAGGCTTGAAGTTCTAGAACCACTAGTACATGGGGAGGACGGAGCCAGACGATCCAGGCTACAAGGCGGCCATCATGGAGAGCAGGGCCTATCCACACCAAAGTCTTGTGATGAAAATGTATCAGCAAAGGTTCCAGAATGGCTCAGAACAATCCCATGGTGTAAAAAAAAGGCAAAGAACGCCAATAGTGCAGGTAAAAAATGAACTAAAACTTTATTCACATCTTAAAGTAAAACAGATGTGACAATTTAATAATATTCTAGCATATAATGCTGATTTTAACGTAATGTATGTGAAAATAATAAAAAATGACCCACAATTTACGGTAGATGAAGCTGTCACTGTCCATCAAAGATATGAAAAAGATTCAGCTGCACTTCAAACTTAGCTCCTTTTGCTGTATTTATTGATTTTAAGCAAATTTGCTGCATACAACATATCTCCACCCAAAAAAAACCTTCCATGATGCATTTCACCACTCCTGGCCTGCTCACAAGAAGTGCTAAAGCCCCATACGCATCAGATTTTCTGCTTATTTTTTCCTTCAGATTTACCAAAACCATGTAGTAGAAGGGCCTGCCTGATTGCATACAAATTTAAACTCCTAAGGTTTGACCTCATATTATATGGTTTTGGTAAATCTGAAGGAAAAAATCAGCAGAAAATCTGATAGTGTGTATGGGGCTTAAATGTGTATCCATCCGTTGAGGGGATCAGATAATCATCTCTTGTCAGTTCAACCTCTACATGTTTCACTGTCTGGTCGCTTTTCAGGAGTGTACTCCAGAGTTTTTTTTATATGTAGGTATCTCTATAGAGAACAAACATACATATGAGCAAACTTCAAAACAAGAAGATCAGGTATATACGTTTACAGTTGCACAGACTTATACAAACATGGAACCCAACTCTGTCTGCCACAGAGGTGGACCAATCCATAAGTCAAGCAGCCTAAGGCTAAAATATCTATACTACTATTCACCCCCTTGAATGTATCGTCAAAACAAAATGGACATATGAAGCTTACCAACATGAGGATGAGACAAACCAATAGGACATCTCAAGGCCCCCGAAGGGTAATTTCCTGGGTGAGTGTGGAAGCCAAGTCACAGTACAAAGAATAAAAAAGCTGTCAAAATTAAGCAATAAAGATGTATAGCTAGTGCAGCAAAATCAAGTAATTGCTGACATAATGCGCATGCAAGGTGTATAATGAACATGCAGATAAGCCACATCCAAAAGCGTATATACAGGATATACATATAGAGTAATATGAACCAATGAAATGCTTATCATCAGATGAAGTTGATAGCAATGAGGCCTGAGGGGGCGGAAATCTCAAAGAATGGAGCTCAAGAGCTTGAAGAATTTTGTAAACACTGTGTCAGGGCCGATCCTAGGCAGGTGCATGGGGTGCACCACGCCCCGGCACTGTAAGAGAAGGGGCGCTGAAGCTGTGGCACGCCGCACGCCACTCACTCGACTGCACTTGCCGCTAGAATCACCGGTCGCCCGGTGCCTAGCAACCAGTGACATCAGCGGCCGCCCCAGCATTCAGAGTGTGCCGCGGCCACCCTAACATTCAGAGCATGCCGCGGCTAGAAAACTAGCTTGGCTCCACCCACCTCTGCCATCTTCAGACTCAGCTTGGCTCAGAGGAAGGGGAGCAAGTGCACAGCGGAGCACTTCTGAGAAGAGCTGTCTGAGCCTGAATAAGCCTGAGCTTGCCTTGCTGTGAGTGTGAGTGACTGCACTGCACCTGACCTGACCCTCTACCTCACCCTGCAAGTAATTTGCTGTGCCATTAAAACGCATCCACTGTGCCATTCCATCGCAGCCACTGTGCCTATCAAATGCAGCCACTGTGCCATTCAAATGCAGCCACTGTGTCTGTCAAACACAGCCACTGTGCCCGTCAAATGCAGCCACTGTGCCCGTCAAACGCAGGCACAGTGCCATTCAAATTCAGCCACTGTGCCATTCAAACGCAGCCACTGTGCCTGTCAAACACAGCCACTGTGCCAATTAAATGCAGTCATTGTGCCATTCAAATGCAGCCACTGTGCCCATCAAACACAGCCACTGGCCACTGTGCCAATTAAATGCAGACATTGTGCCCATCAAATGCAACCACTGTGCCTGTCAAACAGCCACTGTGCCTGTCATGTGCAGCCACTGTGCCCATCAAAAGCAGCTACTGTGCCATCAAATGCTGCCGCTGTGCCCAACAGCTGTTGACCAACAGTTGAAAATGTTATTATTGTTCAGTTCATATTTAAATTCCAAGTTTTGTTTTTTGCTGCACTATTTGATTTGACACAGAATTGACTATAAATAAAACATTTATTTTGACTTCTCTAAGCCGTTGACTAAGTTATTGTCAAATAAAAGTTGTGGGGGATAGAGATTGAGAGGTGGAGTTGTTGCCATAGAAACATTTGTAAAGGGGAGGAGTTGGTAAGATGACCACGCCCATGTGGGGGCGCCAGAAATATTTCTGCATCCAGGCGCCTTTGACCCTAGGATCGGCCCTGCACTGTGTATTCAATAGTGTATACACAGCTAGTACTACCATTAGAGCATACAATCAAGATGGCCTCATTGTGTTCGGAAATGGTTTTGTCAAATTTTCCATTCCAGTTTGCAGGTCTATGATGAGATCAGCAGATAAGAAGGTGGAAGAAGAGGGTGCATGAGCAGCAGTTGGGTTTGGTTTGCCTTGAACCCACACAGGACCAGAGCCCAAATCTAAACTCTAGAGGTACGTTGTCTTTTTCCTTTCAAGAAACCCTGTCGGTAATTTAGAAAAATTTCAGGTAAAAGCACAGAAAACTCATGTACTTTAAAAGCTCACATGTAATATATTTATTTTGCATAAAAATGTTTATTCACTTACAATTTGCCTCTCACTGCTTCAGAAGAGTTATTTCTTGATCATACATCACGGGACACAGGAGCTTCATTACATAGTGGGTTATATAGGCACCTCTGGTGATTGGACACTGGTTGACCCTAATTAAGGAGAATTCCTCCCCTATATAACCCCTCCCATTTGGGAGGCACCTCAGTTTTTTCGTCAGTGTCTAGGTGATGGTCACGTAAAACTTTAGCTCTATGCAGGTCCCTGCGAGGGCCGAAGGGCTACAACAAACCGGATCCATACCTCGGGCCGATATTTGACTCCCAAGATGGTATGGTACCCGGGCCTCGTCTGCCGAAGAAGCGAGGTTTTGCCTGTAAGTCCTCTCCATTGGAAGACTGGGCTCTGGGAAAACCAGACTTGGTGTACTGTTTATACAGAGCGCACAAAAGTTTCTGGCAGAGCTTTCTACATGGCCCAGGTGGGAGGTTCTTCCGAGTAAGAGCCCCAGATATACCTGAAGGTTGGCTAACAATACCCGCCGTGATGGGTGAAGGCTGGAATTTGTCTGGTTCAGCAATTCCTGCGGCGGGGACAGGTAAGGGAAGTCATCCTGTATATTTAATATATGAATGGATTTCTTCATTGTGAGTAGTTGTATGTCTTACCTGGTTTCCACCACTAGAGGGAGTAAGAGCAGCCTGATGCATACTTACATGCCTTTCAATACACACGCTCAAGTGAAAGCCTGTTTCTCCAGCTAACTCACGTCTCCATTGCAGTCCCTGCCACAAAGAAGGTAAACAGGGGTCCCACGCAGTTCAGGGGTCCCACGCTGCTCCATTTTGGGTTCTCCTCTCCCCCCGGATTCCGCGGTCCTCGTGCACGTGCGCGGGCGCGTGCACGCGCGCCGGGCGCGCTCCCGGCCTAATTGAGGAGGGGGGGTGTGGTTGCGAGCCGTGCACATCAGTGTGCACGGCGCTGTACTGCGCAGGCGCCAGGCGGCAGTTTTTAAAAGCCCAGAGCGTCAGGGGACTGTAATTGGAGACACAGGAGCTGTGGGCAGTAAGCATCCGTGGGGATTGGATCCAGGCAAACCTTAAGACACCTACTCAGCATCAGGTTGTGCAGTTTAAGCATATATTTATTATTGTGAGACTTTAAGCGCAACAGTGATCGCACTTGTACTAGTACCTCTGCTTTGTAGTCTAGTACTATGTCTCCTCGTAAGAGGGTCTCAGGGGGAGGTAATAAGAGCACTGGTAAGTCACCGCCTAGGTCCAGGGGTTCCAAAAGTGCCTGTAAATTACCATCCCCCCTGCAAGACTGGAGCCAGCCTCTCAAGACGAGTCGGTGCCCCTGTCAGGTTTTGCAGCCTCTCCTGATGTCGCAGCCCCGGTTTATGTCACTGAGGACTCCCTTAGGGCTACATTGGAGGGTTTTGAAGGGAGAATCATGAATTTTATATCTGCTTCCCTAAAAGATAGCAGGAAAAGGGGTAGATCCCCTCCCTCTGCTGAAATCCCTCTCTCGGATGGTTCTTCTGAAAATGAGGAGGGATCCCTATCTTTGGATAGGGATCATGAGCAGTCGGACGAGTCAGAGGAAGAGGAGATAGTCCCCTTCTCCCAGGCACTCAGAAAGCAGGTGCAGTATTATACTGAATTGGTGCGTACCACATTCAGAATGCCTGCTGCTGAAGTCGCTACGTCCTCTGTTTCTTCCCTGGGAGTCAGGAAATCCCCACAGACTGCTTATTCCTTCCCAATTCATCCTTTAATGGATAAATTGATGTGTGAGGATTGGGGACATCCCGATAAACTGTTTACTCCTCCCAAGAGGTTTTCCATGCATTATCCTGTGGAGGAAAGTTTCACCAAGAAGTGGGGGGTCCCATCTGTCGATGCGGCTGTTTCTTGTGTGAATAAGAACCTAACTTGTCCTTTGGATAATGCGCAGGTATTCAAGGATCCAACTGATAAAAAGCTGGAAACCTTATTAAAAGCCTCCTTTTCCATGGCTGGCACTGTGGTGCAACCTACAGTCTCAGCCGTGGGGTTGTGTCAATTCCTCAAGGAACAAGTTAAACAGATGCTTGGGCTCCTTCCCAGTGAGGAAGTAGAAAATTATGCAGAATTGCCTCACATCCTGTGTTTCATAATTGATGTGATTTTGGATTCCGTCCAACAAGCATCACGTTTGTCTCTCATGTTGGTCCACATGCGAAGGGCCCTATGGCTAAAGAATTGGGCTGCTGAGCTGTCATGCAAAAATCATTTGACTGGGTTCCCGTTTAAAGGGGAGCGTTTGTTTGGGGAAGAATTAGATAAATTCGTCCAAAATATTTCAGGAGGTAAATCTACTCTCCTTCCAGTCAAAAAGAGCAAGCGTCCTTCATTTAGGCGTGCTCTTTCTCCCGAAGCATCAAGCTCTAAACAGTGGCGACGGCATTCTCAGTCCTCTGCTGCTAGAAAGGCTCAAGGCCGAGCCCAGGGACAGAAAAAGACTTGGGGGCGTAAGCCTGCCAAGCAGAGCCCCAAAACGTCCTTGTGAAGGGGCGCCCCCGCTCAGCAGAGTGGGGGGAAGGCTCCTGCAGTTTGCAGGCGCCTGGCTGGAAGAGATCCAGGACAAGTGGGTGATCTCTTCAGTATCTCTGGGCTACAAGCTAGAGTTTCAGGAGATTCCACCTTCTCGTTTCCTAAGGTCAAGGATCCCCAGGGATCCAGTAAAGCAAAAACCACTATTTCTGGCCTTAGATCAGTTACTATCCCAGGGTGTGATAGTAGAAGTGAGCCCGAAAGATCAGGGTTCAGGGTTTTACTCAAATCTCTTCACCGTTCCAAAACCAAATGGAAGTGTCAGACCTATCCTGGATCTGAAAGACCTAAACCGGTTTTTACACATCCAGACCTTCCGAATGCAGTCAATCCGCACTGTGGTCTCCTCCCTGCAAGGGGGAGAATTCATGGCATCAATAGATATCAAGGATGCATATCTCCATGTGCCAATTTTTCCCGCACACCAAAAATGTCTAAGGTTCGCGGTAGAGCGGCGCCATTTTCAATTTGTGGCCTTGCCGTTCGGGCTTGCTACAGCCCCTCGAGTCTTCACAAAGATTCTGGACCCTCTCTTAGCAATCTTAAGAGTTCAGGGCATAGCTGTCATGGCTTATCTAGACGACTTGCTTCTCATGGAGAAAACTGCAGCGCTCCTAAGTCGCAGCGTCACCAAAACGCTAGAACATCTAGAACGCCTAGGTTGGATTATAAACCTAGAAAAGTCGTCCCTACAACCGACTACCAGGTTGGAATACCTAGGTATGATTATCGACACCGCTCAAGGCAGGGTGTTTCTTCCAAGGCTAAAGGCCTTGGCCATTGGAGATCTGGTGCGCCTGATTCTGGGCAGAAGATATTCCTCCATTCGGTTGTGCATGAGACTATTAGGGAAGATGGTCGCCTCCTTCAAGGCCGTCCCATTCGCCCAGTTCCACTCAAGGCCTCTGTAAGGATGCATCCTTGCTGCTTGGAACAGAAAGCCCCAATCCCTGGATCTTCCTATGCGTCTATCCCCCGGGACACGCAAAAGTCTTGTCTGGTGGTTACAAACCAGGAATTTGCTGAAGGGCAAAACTTTTCTTCCTCTCTCATGGAAGATTATCACAACAGATGCCAGCCTGACAGGCTGGGGAGCTGTATTGGAGGGAACGTGCTCACAGGGGAAATGGTCTGCGACCGAAAGTCTACTGCCCATAAATATCTTGGAGATTCGGGCAGTTTACATGGCACTCATAGAGTGGTCTTACAGACTGCGAGGTTTCCCGGTTCGGGTTCAGTCCGACAATGCCACCGCAGTGGCTTACATCAATCACCAGGGCGGTACCAGAAGTCTGGTGGCCCAAAAGGAGGTGAATCGCATACTTGTCTGGGCAGAAAAGCATGTTCCGTGTCTTTCTGCAGTCTTCATCCCAGGAGTGGAGAATTGGCAAGCGGATTTTCTCAGCCGCCAGCAGTTGTGCCCAGGAGAATGGACTCTGCACCCCGATGTGTTTCAGAACATATGTCACAAGTGGGGCACTCCAGACGTAGATCTGTTTGCTTCCAGGTTCAACAGGAAACTGGACAAGTTTGTGTCAAGGACAAGAGATGCACTTGCTCAGGGGTCAGATGCTCTGACGGTTCCCTGGGATCAGTACAATCTGATCTATGCCTTCCCCCCGAGCCCGCTGCTGTCGCGGTTCCTGGGAAGGGTCAAGAGGGAGACGAAGTCGGTCCTTTTGGTGGCCTCGGCTTGGCCCAGGCGACCATGGTATGCAGAAATCATGAAGTTGGCAGTAGGCAGGCCATGGACCCTCCCTCTCCGGCCAGATCTGCTCTCACAGGGTCCAATCTACCATCCTGCTTTACGCAGTCTGAATTTGACGGCTTGGCTGCTGAGACCCACATTCTGAGAGACCGTGGCCTTTCGGAGCCAGTCCTTTCTACTCTGGTCAATGCCAGAAAGCCGGCCTCCAGGCTTATTTATTACAAAATCTGGAGGACATATGTTTCCTGGTGTGAACTCAGGAAGTGGCATCCTAGAAAGTATGTCATTAACAGAATCTTGGCCTTTCTCCAGTCAGGCCTAGAAATGAATTTGGCCATAAGCACTATTAA
Source organism: Lithobates pipiens (assembly GCF_037356315.1). NCBI lineage: Eukaryota > Metazoa > Chordata > Amphibia > Anura > Ranidae > Lithobates > Lithobates pipiens. The sequence goes on from NW_027507764.1 coordinate 369,741,537, forward strand.
AGTGCAGATTTCGGCCCTGTCGGTATTTTTTCAAAAACCGCTTGCATCACATTCCCTGGTACGGGCTTTTATCCAGAGGGCTATGCGGACAAAACCGCCAGTTAAACCTCCGGTATGCCCATGGGATCTGAACTTGGTTCTCTCGGCCTTACAGGGGCAACCATTTGAACCTTTGCATCTGGCTTCTTTAGCTCTCCTGACTAAAAAGCTGGTCTTCTTAGTAGCCATATCTACGGCTAGAAGAGTATCAGAGTTGGCAGCTCTTTCCAGTAAAGAGCCGTATTTAATTATCCATAAGGACCGGGTGGTCATGCGTCCCAACAGGTCCTTTCTACATAAGGTGGTTTCGGGTTTCCATTTGAATCAGGATGTAATCCTACCATCCTTTTTTCCGGACCCTCAGTCCACAGAGGAAGAGTCTTTACACACTTTGGATGTGGTTAGAGCAATCAGTGTTTATCTTCAAGCAACTTCTCAGATAAGGAAAACTGATTGTTTATTTATTCTGCCGGAAGGCCCTAGAAAGGGCCAGGCAGCGTCAAAGTCCACTCTCTCAAGGTGGATCAGACAAGTTATTTCTCAGGCCTATGGCTTAAAGGGGAAGATTCCTCCTTTTCAGGTGAAAGCGCACTCTACTAGGGCTGTCAGTGCTTCTTGGGCAGTGCATCACCAGGCCTCCCTGGCTCAGATCTGTAAGGCTGTGACTTGGTCATCAGTCCACACATTCACCAGATTCTATCAGGTGGATGTCAGAGGGCAAGAGGATATCGCCTTCGGGCGCAGTGTACTGCAGGCTGCAGTTTAGGTCCTCAGGTCCCTGGCGGTCTATATTTATGATCTGTGTCTCCCTCCCCTCAATCTGAGCATTGCTATGGGACATCCCACTATGTAATGAAGCTCCTGTGTCCCGTGATGTATGATCAAGAAAATGGGATTTTTATATACAGCTTACCTGTAAAATCCTTTTCTTGAGAGTACATCACGGGACACAGGGCTCCCGCCCCTCTTGGGTTTTACGTGGTTTCTTATTGCTTTGCTACAAAACTGAGGTGCCTCCCAAATGAGAGGGGTTATATAGGGGAGGAATTCTCCTTAATTAGGGTCAACCAGTGTCCAATCACCAGAGGTGCCTATATAACCCACTATGTAATGAAGCTCCTGTGTCCCGTGATGTACTCTCAAGAAAAGGATTTTACAGGTAAGCTGTATATAAAAATCCTATTTTCCTTAGCACAACCCCCTTGCTCATGGACATCTCCTGGCAACATAGTGCCTTTATTTTTGTTAGTGAACTATTCTACCAGCATTATGATCCATAATTACTGTAATATTTGAGGCTAATCTCTTACTTACATTTCAACCAACTCTAGTCCCATCAATGGGTTAAAACATGCCAAAAGAATTAACATGTAAAGAAAACATAAAAAAGTAATACAAACAATTCATCAAGATAAATCTGAGAATATCCGCATTAAAACAGCGCTCTGTAGAAAGTCCTTTACAGAAATAGCAATGTACGAGCAATCACTAAAAAGTTCTTAATGTGCAGATAAGGTGTCTATAGTGATCTAATCAGCATTGCACGGTGATCAAAGTGCTGTCAACCTTTCTTCCACCATAAACCGGGAGTGCGTCACCACATGCGATGCGTACCCCCTAGGGGGTTAAACTCACCAGACACTGCTGAAAACACAAGCCTTAAGGAGTAGTCACTTCCTTGAGTATGGTAATATATCACCTTAGCGTTGCAGTTCCAAACAGTCCTCCAAGTTTGTCATAAAAATAAAACAAAGTGTGCACATAGCATAATACTGTTTTATTTTTTAAAAGGTTCGCACAAAATAATAAAATCACCCATTTAAATATCTGCGTACATTGTTTAAAACATCATCAGCATTTCAAAATTGTGTACTTCACCGATTATTCAGATCCCCGAGCCATCCACAAGTGTTCCTCTGTGTACACTGTGCATCACTTCCTGGTCTGTGGTCAGCGGTGGAGCGCACACCTCACTTCCGGTAACGTCGTGTAGGCCACGCCCTGGCGCGTTTCGTCACTTCCGACTTCAACAGAGGGCGTGGCTACACGACGCCGACGGCCAATATATATTCAACAGTCTCACACCCTGTCAACCAATCACGTAGCCCTGCACTATCCAGCCCACATGACGCTGCACATCGTCATGGTAACCGGACGCGGCCAGCTCGGTTCTCAATACAGGGGAGAGATAATTGAATGAACACAAACGATCGCCGAACTACTGGCGACCTCCTTAGCAGAACAGGCAAAATGAACATTACAACAAAAACAATACATGAAAGAAAGAAACATAGACCTCCTAATTAAAATTACCCTTAATATACACATAAATAAAAATATAAATACAAAATTACATAGTACATGAAGATAGTGAACTACCCATTAAATCCTCACATGATCCATGTATGTTTGTGTAATATGTGAGCAAGGACCTATATACACATACAAGGTCCATAAGCTGTCTCCCTAAGAGATCCATCCTATTTAGAAAAAGCTAGTGTGTATGTCATGTGCATCATCCAAAATATACATATACTTATACATGTATATATCGCTAATGCATACACTAAATGCACCCCATATAGCGCTGAAGTTATAGTGGCAATGAGCAAAGAGTTGTGAATATATGTCATATATCCACCACCTCCGAGATTTTTATCTCTATGAGGTGTCATTTCGGTTAAAGGGAGCTTCTTACTAAAATAAAATAAAATAAAATAAAATACTTACCTGTCCATTGACTTGTTTGTGGAAACTTTGCTGTACTGAAACTAAGTACTAATCATATTCTATCCTTCTGGAATGATAGAATTCCATCCAAGATAACAAGGATACCTTGTCACAAATGTGTGGCAGTGTTGAATTGTAAGTCTTGTTAACTTGTAGCACATTTTCACTGGCATGTTATACACTTGCAGAGCACTTAAAATGTGCATGTCAAGTCTCTAGCAAGAGTAAGGTTGCAGTGGTGAGTCCACAGCAAGAACTCTGCAAGTCACAGTGACCCTAGTGGTAGAATGACTATTGCACAACATGACTGAACCAGAAATTAGAGCAGATTTGCAGAATATTTATGTAGCGCCGACTCCTGAAGAGCATGCGCTATTTTTTTTAAAAATTAATATTCCTAAAACCACAGTTGGGTTTTAGGGCTAATTTTGCCAAATTATGGTTTCAGTACCAGTCTAGCTGGATTGCACTGAGTTCTCCTTGACCGTAGGTGTCGCTGTCACCACCGGTGGGTATGAGAACACAGTTTGGCTGGGTGCATTGAATGCCCTTCTTTCTCTCGGAACCAGCCCAGTGGGAGTGTCATCTTGCTGTGCATTCTGGGAGAGGGTATTTAAGGTACTGACATCACGTGCTTCAGGGGTTCCTGTCCAGAAGAATTTTCTGTCTGTTTTGTCCTGGTCTTCATGACCAGCCCCCATGGCCCTCCTGGCCTGGGGTGTGGATCCATGCAATTCCGAGTCTCGGGGCTGGATAGCCTGGGACGAAGCAACTGCAGGGACAGGTCTGAATGGATATAAGGCGTTAATGATTCAAAGGTGGTACGGTGCCGTCTCATCTAAGGAGAGGCCCAGCAACTGGAGAAGCATCCAGGGGAGGACTCTTTGGGAAAAGGCCATGCGCAAGGCTGGCTTCTCAGAAGGAGCCTGGAGGCTCAGTTGAAGGACACTATATGGATCTACATTCACACGGTATCGCCGGACCGGCTGAGAGATACTGGTACTGTATCATAGTTCTCTAAATGCATCTATGTCCAGAGTTACATCCAAGTCTGTGGCAGAGACTTTTGCTAAAGTGTTCTACATTCAAGTCTGTGGCAGAGGCTTTTGCTTTTCAAGTGTTCTACATTCAAGTCTGTGGCAGAGACTTTGCTTTACTTGACACCCTACCGGCTGCTAGGCCTAGTGAGAGGAGGTCTATACGGTGGTTGTAAGAATCCAGTTGTGAAACAGTAATTCTCTGGATCTCTATAGTGAGAGACTTCCTATTTTTGCAGTTCCAAAAATACCTGAACTTTCATCCTAACCCTCTACTCTTCATTAAGAAACTGTGTTATCTTTTAAATAAATATCCCAAAAAGAGGATCCAGTGTCAGATTCTGCAATTCGTTGGGCCATCTACCACAGGAAACCCCTAGACGGAGGCGAGGTCAAGAAGGTAACGGTAAGCCCAATAAAACCAGCAGCTCCTTTGGGGGTTAGTGCTACATTTACAAATAAAGTTGATCTGGAGTCATGCAATGCAGACTTGGTGCAATTGTGCAACAAACTTGTGAGGCCTGGCAAGTCTAGAAATAGCTTGGGCAGTCCTTTTCAAACTTGAAGCTCAATTGCTTGGTATCTGGGATGTGCTCTTGTGGCTAATGTGGTTCCTCCCACTGAACCCTTATACTGTATCACTATAGTTTTCTGCAGATACTAGGGGTCGGTAGAATGAACCCTTACATCACTATTGCTTCCTGCAAGAACTAGGGGTCAGCAGGAAAAACAGTGCTCAGCCTGAGAAATTCAATAAGATCAGTGCCTGGAGCTCTTCTTTAAAGCAAACGTTCTACAAAACAGGTAAGTGTAATGCAGCTTTCTCCACAGGTTAGTTCACAGCCAGTCCTCCTGACTGGGCTGATTTCATTCCATTTTCCATTGACTTAAAATGTTATACATTTTAGAAGTAAGTTATATCACAAGAGAAAATCAGGACAGCTTCCAAATTAAGGCTAATCTTTTGTCCTTTGGCACCTTTTTTTTATTATTAAAACTCAATTATTGAATATAAATTATCTTTCATTTCTTTTCATAAATTTTCAATAGTTATCCATTGGTAACTTTTTTGAAGTCCATATGATTGTATTTCTTAGTTAAAATATGAAAAAGAATATATTAGAAACATTATTTAAAGTAGAAGTATAGGCAAAACCTTTTTTTTTTCATTTTGGATAGAGCAAGAGAGGATTATAATTCCTGTCAGATTTTTTTCATCATCTGTGTTCCATTGCAGAGATTTCCCTTCACTTCCTGTCCCATAGCCAAACAGGAAGTCAAAGGAAATCCCTGCTAATTAAGGGAATTCCTTGGAGACTTCCAGATCACCAGAACTAGTGTCTACATTGGAAGATTTCCCTTTTTTGCTTTTCTGGGGACAACCTGAAGTTTGGGTATTTCTTTTACTTTAATTTTCAATGATAATGGTAAACAGGACAAATAGTGTCAGGGTAGGCATGCCAGTAGACAAGGTAACTCTTCTTGAAGGACTTCTGTATACAAGCTAAAACAGTTTCCCTTTCATGCTTGCAAGAATTGGGCTTTGGCTAATAGATATGTGCATGCGCACAAGAGCCATCGTGCATTCGCGTGTCCACTGGCGACTGCGTGAACCTGGGACAGATGCTGGTGCCAGAGACAGTGCTCAGAATCAATGTTGCTTTGCCTTTAGCCTCCTGTTTAATCTGTGATCCTGCGAATCTGTATCCTGCTTCCAGTTGCTGACCCAGCTTGTCCTGACCATTCTCTGAACTCCGCCTGCATCGATCTTGGTTTGTCCCTTGACCTCTGCTTCTGTCTTCTCCTTTGGCTCCAGCTTACTGATCGGTTCCAGACCCAGCTTTTTCCCTGAGCATGCTCCTGTCTATGCCCTGTACCCGATCCATTCTGTCTGTGTATGATCCAGCCTGCCTGACTATGCTACTCTGTCTGCTGTCTCCAATACCAGTCGCTTGCATGCCTGCTGGTCTGCTTGCTGAAGCCATCTGACGACTTCATCTGCCCAGTTAGGACATCTGCCCTGCTGCTAGAATGTCCTACAGGCACTCGTGCCACTCTGCTCTCTTGCGCCTCACGTCTACATTATCAGGGGCCCAAAGTCAGAGGCGCAAAAGAGGCCTTCCTCATCATATCAGACTCTGCTACCAGGTACATGATAAATAGAGATTGCAAATCTCCTTAACAGGGTTTCAGAAAACAATACAATCTGACAGGTGTTTTAATCCCTCTCCTCTCTATCCAAAGCAAAACAAAAAGTTTTGCCTTTAGTTATACTTTTAAGCCCTACAAAAGAATTGTAAGTTACATTGTAGTCATCGGCAGGCATCTAATTGTTTGCCACACTGTAGTTGAAAACTCATGCACAAAAACTTACTGGATCCATAATCCATAATAGCATTCACTCTGTCAAGATGGGCTCTTTAGAGTATAATTTAAGAGAAGTCTATATTGTTGATAAGGAAAATTCAAATCGGATACAAGTGTAGCACCCTGGAATTTAGGCAGGATTACTCCTAAATTTACTTAACAGGTATAGCTACCTTGGCTAATTGTTGAGGATCAATTGATTTCATTCTGTAATTGCTACACTTCTTTTGCCGCTAGGTGGCTGGGTACCTGGGGTTATTAGATATGAGAAGGGCACTGCAAGGTCAGATTATGAGTATATGGGATATCCCAGCAAATGGGAAGGGGTTTTCTTAAATCCCTTGGCTTACTCGAAGAACCTATATATTTGGGTGGAGTCAGGTGATTGGGGGTATATTTCACCTGGACGGCTGTCTGGGTGGACATGGGTTTGTACTGCCCGGGCTGCTAGGCCAGAGATTAGGCCTATACTGGACACATCTGGCTGCTAAGTTGTCTGAAGGCCTATTCAGAAGCGAGAGAGCAGTGCAGGGTTGGGATTGCGGTTTCCAGTCCAACCGGAAGTGACAGTTCTGCCGGCCGGAGATCCTGTCGTGGTCGGAGGTAGAGGGAAAGCTGTCGCCACTAAGGGACTAATCGCCTTATTACCAGGGACCACAGTGAGTAACTGAAGCAAGTACCCGAGCAGTATTCTCACCAACCGGGGGTGGTGAAGAATCTGTAAACTTCACTGGGTATCAAGCCAGGGACCCATCCAGTGGAGGTGACGCTTGCAGAGCAGCCTTGTGTGTCAAGCCAGGGACCGAGCAGGCCAGTGGGGTGAAGTTTGAGAAGATTCTTGAGTGCCAATCTATGGACCCAGCAGGGAAGCACTACAGTGAAGACTGAAGGAGCTCAAGGGATTCTTTGGCAGAGAATCGTCGAGTCTAGTGAGAGAGACAGGGAGCTCAGTGAGCTGAAGAACTACAAGAAGTGATTGTAGAGGAAGTGAAGGAACTGTTACACTTTGTGTTAGGAATTGTTAAAGACCATTGCCATACTAGATAGCATTCCTACACTTGCAGGTGAGGTGTCTTGCTGGATGCCTTTCCCTGCATGGCTGTCCTCCTGTTGAAGTCTCGGGGGCAGCCGATTAATCTTGCAACTACCTAAGGGTGTCCTGACTCTAACCCTCTCTCCCAAAGTTCTATTAAGAGAAATAAAAATCTCTTTTGCATTCAAGAAGTGTCTGGCGTCCAATGACTTTAACTACTTTGCACATACTATGCCTCACAACCCATCATATACAGAAGAATGTGATCTATCTCTGGCCCTGGAAGTTCTCATTAGACTGAAGGAGGCCTGGGACTTGCTACACAAGTGTAGCACCCTCCTAGGTAGATTGTTAGAAAGGTTAGGTAAATGTAGTTCTTTTGGGTCCTTGTTACCATTCAGTGTTAATGGAGTATCCCACGGCTTCCTGTGTCCCATCCAAGTTTATTCAGCAATACATCTCAAAAAGGCAACCCCCTGACTGTTCACTGAGCCACAAAAAGTGACTGTTGCTGTGTGCCTGGCTGCCGCTGCACTAATCTAGGAGAGGAACCTGTGGCGGGTCCTTTCAGGGTTGAACGCTACACAAACTTTTTGTTCTCTTTCCTTGATGACACTGTAAGTGAGCGATAACTAAGTATTGCAATAATAAGACTTATAAACTATGAAAATAACTCCTACAGTTTAATAATAAGAGTTGACATGTTTTGGTCAGTTCTCCTATGTGGTGGTGGCTTATTGCTGAACAGGAGAGCACTTTTTGAAGAGAATTTTAAAATCAATAGAATTTGTTTTTTGCACAATTTGCATTGAGCATTTTTTCGGACAGTATTGCACAGAGGCGGCCTGCCCATGGGGGTGCAGGGGTGCTGCCCCCCCCCCCGGCAGCTACTCATTAAAAAAAAAATACTGGCCTTTTAAGTGTGTGTGTGCGGGCTGCTGGACACACAGGTGTATAGGAAGCATGACGTGATGTAATTACTGAAAAAAATAAAAATAAATACAATAAAAAAAAAATGATGTCCCTTTAAGTGTGTGCAGGGCTTTGGAGAAACACAGCTACTATGGGAATATGCATTGTATCATAGGAGACGACCTAAGCAGACACATCCAATAATGCGATATTTGCAATCTTTTTATTATGAAACCTTTTTTGGATGTGTCATTTTTAGGGAATATTTTTTGTGTGTTTTTCTCTGGTGGGTTTGACATTCAATGAGCCCATGTATTGGCATGCACACACATTGAGAGTTTGTTTCTTTCTCTCCCTTTTTTTTTGTGTGTCTGCCAATGCGTGTGAAAAACTATATAACATTTTTTTACATACAAAATGAAAAATGTTTTTACTTAAGTCATTTTTTATTTCTTTAGATTACACCTATACCTCTTCACCTAAGGATAAGATTTATCATGTCATTCATTTATTACCATTATGTATGCTTTCAATGTGTCAGCTTGATTTTGGTGTTTTAGGGGAAAAAGTATTTTTCCTTTCATTCATTTAAATGTTCATCTTTAGACTTTGGATGTTCACAGGTGTTTCCTTAATTGCTATCTTGTCATACACATATTTTATTCATTTGTCTAATTGCTTGTGTGTGTGTGTATATAGCTCTGTATGTATGTTCTGCTCATTAGCTATGACTAAGCACCGTGTTCGGTGTGAAATATGTCAGCGGCTGTGCAGTTAGTCTGTTTGCCAGCCTAGATGCTATGATTTTAATTACATTTTTGAAATAAAGTTGAATAATTTGGAGTGCGGCTATCCAGCTACATCTTTTCTACTACTATGGGAAGCATGATGTGTTTGCAATCATGTGATTGCAAACAAGAAGCTCTATTGCTGAACACTCCCTCTATCATTGTTCCCTGCTGTGGTGTGTGATTGGCGGGTCCTGTTCCTTCACTTTCGATTTCTCTGACTCATCTCCGCAGCTCTGAAGGTGGATGACAGGTGACTTGTGTGAGAACTATGAGTAAAAGGGGGGTAAAAGGGGACATCTAATATAAAGGGAGGCTCTGATCTGATGGTGACATCACATGAAAGGGGCGTTCTGATCTGATGGTGACATCTAATGTAAAAGGGGGCTCTGATGGGGACATCTAATGTAAAGGGGAACTCGGATGGGGACATCTTATGTAAAGGGGGACTCTGATGGTGCCATATAATGTAAAGGGGGGCTCTGATAGGGACAGCTAATGTTAAGGGAGACTCTGATGGAGACATCTAATGTAAAGGGGGACTCAGATGGGGACATCTTATCAGTGCTGGGCAAGCAGTCTGGACATTTTTAAAACAAACTAAGAAACAGATAGAGGATCTTACATTTCCAAGTCACTCTAGGAATAACCTCTCGCACAACAGGTAGCACTTGGAATCAACTCATTCCATATGAAAAGCTACTTGAAGCTAGATCACAATATCTTTCATCAAGCCTACCAACAGACCCTTATTGATAAAGATTTGCTAGAATATCTTGAGGTTAAGTTGGCCGGTCACTCCCGCATTTTACTCCATACCTAAAGTTCATAAAAGCATGGCAAATCCTCCCGGACGCCCCATTGTATCGGGAATAGGATGCCATACCGAGACCGCCAGCAAGTTTGTAGATAGCCAATTGCACCCGTATGTCATGAGTTTACCTTCTAATTTGAAGGACACTATGGATTTGTTAAAGGTTATTGAAGGACTCACTGTACCTCCAGGAGCAATTATGGCAGCCATAGACATTGAGGTGCTATATTCTAGCATCCCTTTATAAAAAGGGTATAGAGATCATCTCTATGTTCCTTCCAGAACAAGATAAAAATAATTGAAAATTTTGTCAGTTTATAACCACTCGATTGGAACATATTCTCACTACTAACATTTTCCTGTTTAATGGCTTCACTTACCTCCAGGTGCAGGGGTTTGTGGTGGGGACTTTGTGTGCATCATTCATACGCCAACCTGTACCTGGGGGGTGGGAAAGACCACTGTTTTCTGATGGCGGCGCCTTGATATACCCCTGCCACATTTTACTTTGGCGGAGGTATATCGATGACGTTTTGCTCATCTGGACTGGCACCAGCAGGGAATTGTCTGACTTTATGGTATTCTTGTCTCAGAATGATTTCAGCTTAAAGTTTACAATTCATTCAAGCAGTAGCAGCATTCCTTTTTTGGATTTACGCCTCTTTTTAAATCATGATGGTACACTACATAGTAGCCACTATAGAAAGGAGACAGCGCACAATGCGATTTGGCATTACTCAAGCTCACATCCTCACTCCCTGGTATGTAGCATACCCTTTAGTCAATATCTGAGGTTGCGCCATAATTGTGCCAGGGAGGAGGATTTTGAGCTTGAGGCTAAGGCATTGTACTCAAGGCTATTAAATAGAGGTTACAGCAAGAAGGTCCTCAAACAAGCCTACAAAAAGGATAAATTAAATACACGAGAACCACTTATTTTTAAGCCCAAGGCTCATGAGATTAATTCCTCTACAAAGCGTATTACTATATTCACTGATCACCAGGCGGGGGTTTGTCAATTGATCAGCAAAAATTGGCACTTCTTATCTGATGACCCGATAATTTCGAAATATGTGGCGAATGCACCACAAATTGTTTATAGAAGGTCAAGATCAGAGATAGCTTTCCCCCCTCCCCCCGCCACTCAGACACTTGGAGTGACGGGGGAAGTGGAACTTTTCGATGTGGACAATGCGATCAGTGTCCTTGGATTAGGGAGAGGAGGAGCTGTCCTCTTCCAAGAGGTGGAATTCACAAACCTAAGGGATATGCCGACTGCCACACCATTGGAATTGTATACCTAGCCATGTGTCAGTGTGGAGCATTCTATATTGGTAAAACTAAGCATCCATTTGCTAAGCCGATACAAGATCACCTATATTATTTAGATGCAGGGTTATTAAATACCCCCATATGTAAGCATGTGGGGCTTCATCACAGTTACAATCCCTCAAACATTTAGTTTTTTGCCCTAGAAGTTATCCTTGAACCCGAAAGGGGAGGGGATTTTGACAGGAGGATCATTCGAAGAGAAGCAAAATGGATCTTTGATCAGAGAGCTACTTATGCACCTGGCCTAAATACGGCATTATCATTTAAACCTTTTCTTTAGATTATTATTTGTTGATCATGTAATCTTTGATGGTTTATTAGAACAATATACATTTTTATTTTTTTTCTCCTTTTTTTCTCTTTTCCTTCCCTCATCTATGGATAAATGCCCATGGTTTCAATTATACCTGCATGTAAGGCATTTTACCAAATGCTCATGTATTGATATGCTTACTGTATATAGGTACTTACTAACTTTATTATAGATTGGTTGTCTTTATGGTGTGTTTTTTTTCTCCCCTGTTCTTTATTGTTGTTGTCGTTTTTTTTTATTGTCTTCTCACATGGATGATTGCTGTGCTCCATCCACCCTCCCTGGCTGCCCGTCGTGGGCACCTTCTGGGGCTGAAGCTATTAGTGGGGACATATGTGCAGCCTTGGCGGTGCGAAAGGAGATTCTTTTCTTCTCCCTCATCACATTCTCCCTGCACTGTTTGCACATGAGAGATGACGCGGGCACACCACGGGCATTCATGTTGATGGTGCGCATGTGCGTCTCCAGGGATGCCCAGACTGGAAGTGAGGTCAGGGGTCAGCATGGAGCCATCACTTCCGGTGGGATTGTGGACACTTAAGATGGTGGTGCCGGTGTTCTGCAGACACACGCATCTGCTTGTCCAATGTGTGGTCATTGCACACTGCTGCTCTTGTTTTCTGCCAGAGGAATTATTTTCAAGCACACCGTTATGCTTTATAAGGTAAGAATCAATACCTTTGGTCTGGCCCTCTGTCAGATATGATGATGGGGGGATGCAGCTGCTATTGTATGTGGGGGGGTGTATGTGCGTGGCGGGCGAACTGATGGGGTGGCTTAAACAACTTTTCAGTTGTAGTGCCATAAAGGGAATACATTTTTGCAGTTTAGATTTGGTTCTGTTTTAGCATAGCTAGTTCGTGTTTTTTTTGTTTTTTGTTTTTTCTGTGGCAAATCTTGTTTCTATTCAGTAAGAGTATGATATCCTAACATTATGATACTATAGGCACCCCCAACTTTGTGTCCCTCCCAATGTAACTGACCCCCCACACGTATGCATATGCCGTTTAATTATAGGCTGCTATAGTACATTTCCGGCATTACATTGCAATCTTTTGATAGGGAGTCCTCTATAATATTTTATTTATTTTTATGTTAAGTATCTTGTTTTGTAATTAACCCTATATATTACCCTTGGCTGAGATCCAATAGTGGCACAATCCAACTTTCCCACTGGCTATCCTCGCTGGATCTGGCTTCCAGCGAGAATCAGCCCTTGTGGTGCCCGGTGACGGGTGATCATGGTATTGAGGAAGCAGCAGGGCATCTCATGTTTTAGAAGACTAGGTGAGCACCTAATGATGTTGATGTTATATACATTATATTCTATGTATTAAATAATTGATTATAATGATTGTTAATGTATGTATAATATGTATATTTGATACTGTACTAATGAATACTGTACTAATGATACTGTACTAATGAATCGTCATATATTTTATGTAACGCAGAGGAACACTATTGTTGAAATGCAGAGCCCTGATGAAGCGTTTTGTGAAACATGTTAGCTAATTTTGCATTTTGAAGCATCTGATTTCCAAGTAGTCATCTGTGGTCTTTAATGTGTATTATGGATGTGTTTTTAGACATTATCAATAAAAGTATATCTTTTTATTAAACTGTGAGTGTTGGTGCTGACCCTACCTACAGACACCATATCTCCATTTAAACATCCCACCTCATTTGAAGGAGCAGTGTCTCTTTCTTTTTAGTTGAAATATTCCTTTAAATATAGTCCCTGGGGAGTGTCTATAATATGCCTGTAAATTGGCACAGTTTTCCCATGTTTAGAACAGTACCACAGCAAAATTACTAAAGGAAAGGGGCGTGGCCGGCGCGTGACTGGAATGGCCGCCTGAGATCTGAGCTCTCCACATCCCCAGCGGCATTGAGTGACTTCCCGCACACCTCAGCCCATACCAAGCACACGGTGACCGTCCTAACCTCCTGCTCTACCACGGAAGGATGTCGCTGAAGCGAAAAGACTCCAGACCGCCCCGCAAGCTGGCGGCTTTTATGTATCAGCCGTCAGCGTGGCGAAGCCAAGAGCCTCACATACGCAGCGGCCGTATCCTTCCCTCATGGATGCACTGACTCCAGCGATTCGCCTACTACTCTGGTAAGCGATTCTAATGGTGGCGATCCACTCCGCTCCCCCCACGGGACTCCTACTACCCAAAGCCCAGTCAAAAGTAAAATGAGGCTGGATGCCTCAGAGTTAGGTGGGGATGGCTGTAACTCAAGAGAGCTTCCCTCTTCTACGCCTGCACCAGGCCCCCAGCCAGATGCCATTACCTCCTTCCCCACCATAGGACAGACTGTTATTGATACTACCCTAAAAGAGATGCTTATTTCACTCCGTAGCTCTCTGCAATCTGATATGCTTTCATTCATGCAAGGATTTGATAGCAAATTGGGCCTAATGGATACCAGGGTCACTCATTTGGAAACTAACATGGATACCATGACTGCCACCATTAATGACTTAATCGACTCACATGAGGCACAGGCACAGGAAACTAAATGGCTGACCGACAAGTTAGCAAATTTAGAGGACAGAGCCAGGCGCAATAATTTCAAGATCAGAGGGGTGCCCGAGTCCATACAAAATGCTGATCTGCCTGCCTTTGCTAAAGGTCTAATTAAATCACTGCTACCTGAAGCGAAAACTATGGAATTACTTATAGATCGGATACATAGGTTGCCAAAACCTGCGTTTCTACCAGACTCCATACCCAGAGATGTTATTCTCAGGGTACACTTTTTTCACATTAAAGAACAGTTTATGCAAAAGGTGAGAGCACTACCAACACTTCCCGACCCATATGCTCACCTACAGATCTTTGCTGGCTTATCCCAGCATACCCTGAGCAAACGCAGGCAACTCAACAACATCACTAAAACCCTGCGCAACAACCAAATCCAATATCAGTGGATTGCACCTGCCAAACTCTCCATTACTCATGCGGGCTCCAAACATGTCGTAACCTCAGTACAGCAAGGTTTACGGATGTTGAAGATCTGGAATGTTGTCCCATCCAACAATGATATAGTGCCTATGGATCAAAGCAACATGGGAGCCATGTCGCCGCACCCCCTGCCTCAGAGGGATTATGGTCACACTCCATCTACTTGAATGGCTGAGGTTCGCCTGCATGGCTATGCTCTGTGGTTGTGATCCCTGCTCACGCTCGGTTTCACTAGACTTTTACCCCCGTCCAGGGCCCCTTGACACTGTTGTGTCGTGTCTCTGCCCTGAGCACTGTTAGTGTTGGTTCTTACTTTTTTTGTTGTGTAATTTTCCTTTTTTTTTCTACCGTTCATCTAATAGACATATACTCCCTGCTTGGAAGCAATCTTACCTCACCAATCTACCCTCGGGTCCACGACCCCTCATTAGCACAGCTTCCTAGTGCTCTATCCCCTTCCTCCCCCCCTCCCCTATTTTTTTTTCTTCTTTTCCCTCTCTATTTACAGGTACTCCGGATCTGCGCAAAACTTCTCTACCAGACCCTGCTGTCATCACCTCTTATTGACCCAGCACGAAACCTTCTGAAAACCTTCCTCTTCATTACATCGCCTTCCTCGAATCTCATCCAGCCAAACGGAGATCTCTTGTCATCCGACCTGCTACATAACTCCAAGGTACCTTCATTCATCTTTGCAACACCTCACTACACACTATGTCTATAAAAATTGTCACTATTAATACCAAGGGATTGAATCATCCTGCAAAAAGATCCTCTCTTTGGGCCTTGGCTAAACAATCTAAATGCGACATAATCTGCGCTCAGGAGACACACTTTCTATCCAGTAATCCTCCTTCCTGCACCAATAGGAACTTTAGCAATGTATATACCGCTAATGCACCTCAAAAAAAGAAGGGTGTCCTAATTGCTATTAGCAACTCGCTGACCTTTCAACAAGATCAATGCCTCTCTGATCCTGGAGGTCGTTTCTTAATCTTGAAATGTCATATTAACAACGCACCCTACACCATCGTTAACGTCTATGTCCCAAACACCCACCAAATCCGATTTCTTCGGAAATTACACAGAAAAGTTCATTCAATACAACAAGGCACAACTATTTGGTGTGGCGACTTTAACTGTACCCCCGATCCAGAATTGGACTCCACATCTCTCTCCAAAAGAGGTCGACCAGAATCAAACTCTCTCCTCCATGAACTGGGCCTTTATGATGTCTGGAGGTGCACTCATGCAGACGAGAAGGATTTCACTTTCTTTTCCCCCTGCCACAATACCTATTCTCGAATTGACCTTTTTCTTACGGACCAATGGACTCTGCAAAAAATTTCTACTTCTACTATCCATCTGACTTCTTGGTCTGACCACTCCCCTGTAAGTATCGCTATAGAAGACACTACCAGAAATGCTCCGACTTACCTTTGGAGGTTAAATACCTCGATCCTGCAATCTCCATCGTACAACCAAACTTTAGTAGACAATCTGAACTCTTTTTTTGAACATAACGAGAACTCAGTTGACGATCCGGCTGTTTTATGGTCCGCACATAAGGCATTTATGCGCAAAATCTTTATACAATTAGGTGCTCAGGATAAGAGGCAGAGGAGGCAGCGAATGAACAAATTGTTAGCAGACATACAATCCACTGATCTCCTTAACAAACAAAATCCTACACCAGCATTGAAATCACGACTCATTGCTCTCAGACTAGACCTTAGATCCCTACTCTTAGAATCTCATGACAAATACCAAAAGCGACTTAAAATTAAGTTCTATGCTGAGAATAATAAACCCGGTAAATTTCTGTCTCATAGGATCAAAGGTTATTCCATTAAAATCCGACCGCCCTTCATCTATCATCCTCATACTAATTCTAAATTGACTAATCCACAAGACATTGCCAATGCCTTTAGTGCATACTACAGCTCACTTTACAACTTAAAAGACGATCCGACTCAACCCCAACCCACGACAGCGCAAATTAAAGCATTTTTAGATTCCATTGATCTGCCTAGTTTAACCCCCCTCCAATTAGATGACCTTAATACTCCTTTCACAGAGACAGAAATCAAGAGGGCTATCCAATCATTACCCGCCAACAAAGCCCCGGGTCCTGATGGTTTTGTGGGGGAATATTACAAAAAATTTGACTATCTTCTCACCAAATACATCACCCCACTGTTTAATTCAGCTGCCTCCTCTGCCTTTTTCCCCCAGGAAATGTTGAAAGCATTAATTGTCACAATACCGAAGCCAGGGAAAGAACCCACCTTGACCCAAAATTATAGACCTATCTCCTTGCTCAACCATGACGTGAAACTGTATGCCAAGGTAATAGCTAATCGGCTTAACCACTTCCCGACCGCCGCACGACGATGTACGTCGACAGCATGGCACGGGCAGGCATATGGGCGTACATGTATGTCCCTGCCTTCCCCCGGGTCGGGGGCCCGATCGGGCCCCCGCCCGGTGCCTGCGGCGGTCGGTATTCGTTCGGGACCGATCCGGGATGAGGAGGCGGCCATTCATTCATGGCCACCCCCTCGCGATCGCTCCCGACGAATGAAATGGCAGAGTGACATCACTTCCTCTCCTGTAATGTAAACACAGGAGAGGAAATGATGTAATCTCTCCTCGTGTCGGTCTTTTTCATTCCGGCACGGAGGAGAGAGGATCGGTGAGTTGCACCTAACACTACACTAACAGTAGAACACGCCAGGCACACTTTTCACCCCCCCGATCACCCCCCAATCACCCCCCAATCACCCCTGCCCCCCCCCAGTCACAGTGACACCAAGTGCATTTTTTTTTATTTTTTATTTTTTTGCATTGGTGTCATTTGTGACTGTAATAACTGTTAGGGCAGTTAGGGTTAGCCCCCTTTAGCTCAAGGGTGCCCCCTAACCCCCCCAATAAAGGTTTAACCCCGTGATCACCCCCTGTCGCCAGTGTCACTAATAAGCGATCGTTTTTCTGATCGCTGTATTAGTGTCACAGGTGACGCTAGTTAGGCAGGTAAGTATTTGGGTTCGCCGCAGCTTTTTATAGTGTCAGGGACCCCCATATACTACCGCATAGCCCCCTGATTGCCCCCCAGTTAACCCTTTCACCAGTGATCACCATATAACTGTTACAGGTGACGCTGGTTGGTTAGTTTTTTTTTTTTTGTTTCAGGGCACCCGCCATTTATTACCTAATAAAGGTTTAACCCCCTGATCACCCGGCGGGTGATATAAGTTTGAGGGTCAGATAAGGCCTGCGTCGCCCCAGCGTCAGGTTAGTGCCAGTACCGCTAACACCCACGCGCAAAGCATACACCTCCCTTAGTAATATAGTATCTGATCAGATCTATATTAGCGTTGCCTGCATTTTAGGTTTCCCAAAACGCATTGTTAGCGGGATCAGCCCAGATACCTGCTAGCACCTGCGTTTAGCCCCTCCGCCAAGCCCAGCCCAGCCCACCCAAGTGCAGTATCGATCGATCACTGTCACTTACAAAACACAACACACATAACTGCAGCATTCGCAGAGTCAGGCTTGATCCCTGCGATCGCTAACAGTTTTTTTTTGTAGCGTTTTGAAACAGTCGCTGACAGGCTAGGTGCTTTTTTACCTGTGAGTCTCACTAGTGTACCCCTAAATTTAGAGCCCAAAATGGCAAAGCAAAGGTACACTAGTGAAGAGGTCTACACGTTTCTGAGCATGACAGATAGTGAAGAGGACGTCACTCATCTGTCAGGCCGCGTACACACGCACGGACTGTTTGCCCAACCTTGTTCGTCAAACAGTTTCGGCAAACAGTCCGCTCAAAATTTGCATGAGCGGACTTGCCCACACACGAGCGGACTGTTTGACGAACAAGGTTGGGCAAACAGTTCGCTCAACTTTTGAAATGAACGGACTCGCCCACGTAAGGAGGAGGCAAATCCGCCCATTTCGAGCGCGTGTACAGGTAGGCGGGGCCCGCGAAGGAGACGTCGCGGGCTCCGCCGCCTGGAATGGGCTTAAAGGGGAACCCCAACGCCGAAAAAAATCGGCGTGGGGGTTCCCCCAAAGTCCACACCAGAACCTTGTCCGAGCACGCTACCCGGCCGGCCAGGAAAGGGGGGCGAGCGAGCGCGCCCCCCCTCCTGAGCCGTACCAGGCCGCGTGCCCTCAACATAGGGGGGTGCCTTGGGGAAGGGGGGGCCGCGCGGCCCCCCCACCCCAAAGCACCTTGTCCCCATGTTGATGAGGACAAGGGCCTCTTCCCGACAACCCTGGCCGTTGGTTGTCGGGGTCTGCGGGCGGGGGGCTTATCGGAATCCGGGAGCCCCCTTTAAGAAGGGGGCCCCCGGATACCGGCCCCCCACCCTATGTGAATGAGTATGGGGTACAATGTACCCCTACCCATTCACCTGTGAAATAAAGTACAAAAAAAAACACAACACAGGGGAAAAAATATTTTATTGCACAGCTCCGGGGGTCTTCCGTCTTCGGGGGTCTTCTCGCCGGACTCCTCCGCTATCTGTGTGTAGCTCTTTTACTAGCGGAGGAGTCCGGCTTTCTTCCTCCCCGCCGCCGGCCTCTTCTCCCGACTTCGGGGGTCTTGTCCCCCTCTTCGGTTCTTCTGCCGGGCCACCGCGCCTTCTTGTAGCTCTTTTGCAGGCGGTGGCCCGGTCTTCTGTCGCCGCTGCCTTCCGTTCTTCTGTCGCCGCCTTCGGTTCTTCTGCCGGGCCACCGCGCCTTCTTGTAGCTCTTTTACAGGCGGTGGCCCGGTCTTCTGTCGCCGCTGTCGTCGCCGCCGCCGCCTTCCGTTCTTGTTCTTCTTCTTGTTGTTCTTCTTCTTCTCCTGGAGATGTTGACTCGACGAGCTCTCCGGCCGGAATGCCAGGGACACGCTCCGCTGCCACTTATATAGTGACAATGGGGCGGTGTCACATGGTATATGTCACATGGGTTGGTCACATGGTGACCCCGCCCCCTTACGATGTCATAGTCCCCATGTGACATCAACCCATGTGACCAACCCATGTGACATATACCATGTGACACCGCCCCATTGTCACTATATAAGTGACCGCACAGCGCGGCTCTGGCATTCCGGCCGGAGAGCTCGTCGAGTCAACATCTCCAGGAGAAGAAGAAGAAGAACAAGAAGAAGAACAAGAACGGAAGGCGGCGGCGGCGACGACAGCGGCGACGACAGCGGCGACAGAAGACCGGGCCACCGCCTGTAAAAGAGCTACAAGAAGGCGCGGTGGCCCGGCAGAAGAACCGAAGGCGGCGACAGAAGAACGGAAGGCAGCGGCGACAGAAGACCGGGCCACCGCCTGTAAAAGAGCTACAAGAAGGCGCGGTGGCCCGGCAGAAGAACCGAAGAGGGGGACAAGACCCCCGAAGTCGGGAGAAGAGGCCGGCGGCGGGGAGGAAGAAAGCCGGACTCCTCCGCTAGTAAAAGAGCTACACACAGATAGCGGAGGAGTCCGGCGAGAAGACCCCCGAAGACGGAAGACCCCCGGAGCTGTGCAATAAAATATTTTTTCCCTGTGTTGTGTTTTTTTTTGTACTTTATTTCACAGGTGAATGGGTAGGGGTACATTGTACCCCATACTCATTCACATAGGGTGGGGGGCCGGTATCCGGGGGCCCCCTTCTTAAAGGGGGCTCCCGGATTCCGATAAGCCCCCCGCCCGCAGACCCCGACAACCAACGGCCAGGGTTGTCGGGAAGAGGCCCTTGTCCTCATCAACATGGGGACAAGGTGCTTTGGGGTGGGGGGCCGCGCGGCCCCCCCTTCCCCAAGGCACCCCCCCATGTTGAGGGCACGCGGCCTGGTACGGCTCAGGAGGGGGGGCGCGCTCGCTCGCCCCCCTTTCCTGGCCGGCCGGGTAGCGTGCTCGGACAAGGGTCTGGTGTGGACTTTGGGGGAACCCCCACGCCGATTTTTTTCGGCGTTGGGGTTCCCCTTTAAGCCCATTCCAGGCGGCGGAGCCCGCGACGTCTCCTTCGCGGGCCCCGCGACGTCTCCTTCGCGGGCCCCGCCTACCTGTACACGCGCTCGAAATGGGCGGACTTTCCGAGCGGGAACAGTCCGCTCATTTCGAAAGTACAGCGGACAGGCCCACACACGGGCGGACTGTTCGCTCAAACACAGTTTCAGCGGACAGTTTTTCGGAATTTCCGAAAGACTTTGTCCGTCCAACTGTCCGCTGAAACTGTCCGCTGAAAGCCCACACACGGGCGGACTGTCCGCCCAAACACTGTTCAGCGGACAAGGTTGGGCGAACAGTCCGCCCGTGTGTACGCGGCCTCAGATTCAGGCTCAGAATACGATCCTGTAGAGGACAGCGGCTCCATGACAGATAGCTCTGACGACGGAGATGAGGCCGCTGTTAAGAACAGGTGTGCCCAATCCCGAATGTATTCTGTTGTTGAGGTGCAGGAACCGCAGGTCACTCGTATGGAGCAGAGACGTATTAGAGCCGCTCATCCTTCTGGTGAACTGGCAAGCACCAGCGGCCTAGTACACCCTGGACGTACATCCAGCACTGCAGTAACACGTGGTGACGTGGCGAGTCCCATAAGTGCAGTTCAAGCTGGCGAGGTGGCAAGCACAAGTAGTGTCCCGCTGCCACCAAGAAGAAGACAAAGACAGGCCCGTCGTACCCATAGTGCCCTTCCTGCAGAATTCGCCAATCCTATTTGGGTGCCCACCACTTCTGCAGAACCCGTACTTCCCCCATTCACTGGCCAACCTGGCATTAACGTGGAAACAGTTGATTTTACGACACTTGACTTTTACTCACTGTTTTTCACTGAAGATCTCTATAGATCTATTGTGGACCAAACCAATTTGTACGCTGCTCAACACATCGCCACTATTCCCCAGTCCGCCCTTGCCAAACAATGGAAACCAGTTACGGTTTCCGAATTTAAAATCTTTCTGGGCCTCTCCCTCAACATGGGCATAACCAAAAAGAGTGAGTTGCGGTCATATTGGTCCACTGACCCAATTCACCATATGCGCGTGTTCTCTGCTTCCATGTCCAGGGCACGATACGAGATGATTTTGCGGTTCATGCACTTCAGCGACAATGAACTCTGTCGTCCTGTGGAGACCCTGAATACGATCGGCTCTACAAAATTCGGCCCCTCATAAACCACTTCAACCAACGTTTTGCAGACTTGTTTACTCCCGATCAAGTTGTCTGCGTTGATGAGTCCCTGATTAAGTTTTCTGGTCGCTTGTCATTCAAACAATACGTCCCCAACAAGCGTTCCAGATACGGGGTCAAGATGTATAAGCTCTGTGACAGGGCCACAGGCTATACACGTAGTTTCATGGTTTATGAGGGTAAAGATAGTCACGTAGAGCCGGAGAACTGCCCTGACTACATAGGAAGCGCTGGCAAGATAGTGTGGGACATGGTGTCACCCTTATTCGGAAAGGGGTACCACTTGTACGTGGACAATTATTACACAAGCGTGCCACTGTTTAGTCACTTGTTTGATCAGCAGATTGGAGCATGTGGCACCGTGCGACCTAATCGCCGGGGCTTTCCCCAGCGGCTTGTAGAGTTCCGTCTTAGGCTGGGGGAGAGAGCCTGCTTGCGCAGTAATAATTTGCTCGCTATGAAGTGGAGGGATAATAAGAATGTTTTCGTTCTTACCTCCCTTCATGCAGACACGACGGTCCAAATTCCTACGGCGACTGGTATTGTGGAGAAACCCCTCTGTGTCCACAAATATAACCTTAACATGGGAGGGGTGGACCTCAATGACCAGTTGTTGGCGCCGTATCTAGTTGCCCGTAAGGCCAGACGCTGGTACAAAAAAGTGTCTGTTTATTTATTCCAATTGGCTATACTGAATGCTTATGTACTACACAAAGCTTCAGGACGGACTGGATCCTTCCTCAAATTCCAGGAGGATATCGTCAGAGCCCTTCTGTATCCAGGCGGTGCTCCACCTCACCTCCCCCTGCAGTAAGCCGGCTGCATGAGAGGCATTATTCTTATGTCCTCCCGAGTACCCCTACCCAACGAGCCCCCCAAAGAAAATGTTGTGTCTGCAGAAAGCGCGGATTTAGGCGTGACACCCGTTCTTATTGTCCACGCTGTCCTGACCAGCCTGGTCTTTGTCAGGGTGAGTGTTTTGAACGCTACCATTCACTAGTTGAGTATTAGCGTAGGGTACAGCATTGCACAGGCTAGGCACACGTTCACAGCGTCTCCCAAGATGCCATCGCATTTTGAGAGACCCAAACCGCTGGAACCGTTACAACAGAAGTGTTAAAGTTACATAAAAAAGTGTTTAAAAAAAAAAAAAGTAAAAAAACCAAAAAACCAAAAAAAATATAAAATAAAAAAAACAAAAATAGTTGTCGTTTTATTGTTCTCTCTCTCTCTATTCTCTCTCTATTGTTCTGCTCCTTTGTACTGCATTCTATTCTGCAATGTTTTATTGTTAACCATTTTTTGTTTTCAGGTACGCCATTCAGCTGTAGCGTGGATTTATTTATCTTGACAGCAACAGCGTTTGCTCCCACGATACGTAAAGCCACGACTCCAGCGCTGTCGGAGGTGATTTCACCACCACAGTTAAAAAAGAGCATATATGCCGAAGCATGGGGGCATACGGGGTGGAGGAGCGATTTTGCTCCTAATGCCGCGTACATACAGTCAAAATTCTGACGGAGGGCTTGCCCGTGGAAAAGTTTGAATGTATGTACGCGGCATAACTTTTTTGCGGGAGGATGCCCCCATGCTTCGGCATATATATATTTTAGGCACAGATTGTGTTAAATGTGTTATTTTTTGCGATTTTTTTTGTATTTGCTTTGCAGGTATGGTAAGTCCTACTGTTATACTGTAATGTTACTTTGTTTTATTGTTAACCATCATTTGCTTAGCAGGTACGCCATTCAGTTGCAGCGCGGATTTATTTATCTTGACAGCAACAGCGTTTGCTCCCATGATACATAAAGCCGCGACTCCAGCACTGTCGGGGGTGATTTCACCACCACAGTTAAAAAAGAGCATATATGCCGAAGCATGGGGGCATACGGGGTGGAGGAGCGATCTGCTCCTACCTTTTGCGGGAGGATGCCCCCATGCTTCGGCATATATAAATGGTGCATGTATGCCCACCATTAAAAGTGGGTGGATGAAGGGTGGTATCTAATGGTGGGCATACCCACCGATCAATATTTTTTTTTCGTTCAGCCCACAGGCTGCATGAAAAAAAAATTACAATATATGCCCAACCAGTTCCAGCAACATACTGGTATGTTGCAGGACTTTGAGTGCTTATACCAGAATGATGCCTGCAGGTTTAGGTATCATCTTGGTATCATTCTTTTCAGCCAGCGGTCAGCTTTTATGTAAAAGCAATCCTAGCGGCTAATTAACCTCTAGACTACTTTTACAAGCAGTGGGAGGGAATGTCCCCCCCCCCTGCACCATCTTCCATGGTTTTCTCAGGCTCTCCTGTCCCAACAGGGAACCTGAGAATGCAGCCGGTGGTTCCGCCAGCTGACCATAGAGCTGATCAGACACCAGAATGGCTCCAATCATCTCTATGGCCTAAGACACCGGAAGCTACGAGCATTTCATGACTTAGATTTTGCGGGATGTAAACAGCGCCATTGGGAAATTGGGAAAGCATTTTATCACACCGATCTTGGTGTGGTCAGATGCTTTGAGGACAGAGGAGAGATCTAGGGTCTGATAGACCCTAATTTTTTAAAAAAAGAGTACCTGTCACTACCTATTGCAATCATAGGGGATATTTACATTCCCTGAGATAACAATAAAAATCATAAAAAAATATATATAAATGAAAGGAACAGTTTAAAAATAAAATAAAAAAGCAAAATAAATAATAAAAAAATAAAAAATAAAAAAAAACACCCCTGTCCCCCCCTGCTAAGGCGCAACGTGGAACGCAAGCGTTGGTCTGGTGGCATATGTAAACAGCAATTGCACCATGCATGTGAGGTATCACCACGAAGGTCAGATCGAGGGTACTAATTTTAGCAGTAGACCTCCTCCGTAAATCTAAAGTGGTCACCTGTAAAGGCTTTTAAAAATGTACATAGTTTGTCGCCGCTGCACGTTTCTGCGCAATTTTAAAGCATGTCATGTTTGGTATCCATGTACTCGGCCTAAGATCATATTTTTTATTTCATCAAACATTTGGGCAATATAGTGATTTTTAGTGCATTCAAATAAAAAAAAGTGTGGTTTTTCCCCAAAAAATGCGTTTGAAAAATCGCTGCGCAAATACCGTGTGAAAAAAAAAAATGAATCACCCACCATTTTAATCGGTAGGGCTTTTGCTTTAAAAAAAACACTTCTTGTTTGGGGGTTCAAAGTAATTTTCTTGCAAAAAAAAATATTTTTTCATGTAAACAAAAAGTGTCAGAAAGGGCTTTTTCTTCAAGTGGTTAGAAGAGTGGGTGATGTGTGACATAAGCTTCTAAATGTTGTGCATAAAATGCCAGGACAGTTCAAAACCTCCCCAAATGACCCCATTTTAGAAAGTAGACACCCCAAGCTATTTGCTGAGAGGCATGTCGAGTCCATGGAATATTTTATATTTTGACAAAAGTTGTGGAAAAAATACATTATTATTATTTTTTTTTTTTTTTTGCACAAAGTTGTCATTAAATGATATATTGCTCAAACATGCCATGGTTATATGTAAAATTACACCCCAAAATACATTCTGTTGCTTCTCCTGAGTACGGGGATACCACAAGTGTGAGACCTTTTGGGAGCCTAACCGCGTACGGTACCCCAAAATCCAAGCACCACCTTCAGGATTTCTAAGGGTGTAAATTTTTGATTTCATTCCTCACTGCCTATCACAGTTTCGGAGGCCATGGAATGCCCAGATAGCACAAAATCCCCCCAAGTGACCCCATTTTGGAAAGGAGACACCCCAAGCTATTTGCCGAGAGGTATGGTTAGTAGACCTTCATTTTTGTCACAAAGTTTTGAAAATTTAAAAAAAGAAAAAAAATATACATTATTTTTTTTTCTTCATTTTCAAAAACAAATGAGAGCTGCAAAATACTCACCATGCCTCTCGGCAAATAGCTTGGGGTGTCTACTTTCCAAAATGGGGTAATTTTGGGGGGGTTTGTGCTATTTTGGCATTTTATGGCCTTCAAAACTGTGATAGGTAGTGAGGTGTGAAATCAAAAATTTACACCCTTAGAAATCCTGAAGGCGGTTCTTGGTTTTCGGGGCCCCGTACGCGACTAGGCTCCCAAAAAATCCCACACATGTGGTATCCCCGTACTCAGGAGAAGCAGCAGAATTTATTTTGGGGTGTCATTTCACATATGCCCCTGGCATGTCTGAGCAATATATCATTTAGTGACAACTTTGTGAAAAAAAAATAAAAACAAATAAAAGTTTGTAATTTTCCCGCAACTTGTGGCAAAATATAAAATATTCCATGGACTCAACATGCCTCTCAGCAAATAGCTTGGGGTGTCTACTTTCTAAAATGGGGTCATTTGTGGGGGTTTTGTGCCATCTTGGCATTTTATGGCCTTCAAAACTGTAATAGGTAGTGAGGCGTGAAATCAAAAATGTACGCCCTTAGAAAGCCTGAAGGCGGTTCTTGGCTTTCGGTGCCCCGTACGCAGCTAGGCTCCCAAAAAATCCCACACATGTGGTATCCCCGTACTCAGGAGAAGCAGCAGAATTTATTTTGGGGTGTCATTTTACATATGCCCATGGCATGCGTGAGCAATATATCATTTAGTGACAACTTTGTGAAAAAATAAATAAAAAAAAAAGTTTGTAATTTTCCCGCAACTTGCGGCAAAATATAAAATATTCCATGGACTCAACATGCCTCTCAGCAAATAGCTTGGGGTGTCTACTTTCTAAAATGGGGTCATTTGTGGGGGTTTTGTGCCATCTTGGCATTTTATGGCCTTCAAAACTGTAATAGGTAGTGAGGCGTGAAATCAAAAATTTACGCCCTTAGAAAGCCTGAAGGCGGTTCTTGGCTTTCGGGGCCCCGTACGCAGCTAGGCTCCCAAAAAATCCCACACATGTGGTATCCCCGTACTCAGGAGAAGCAGCAGAATTTATTTTGGGGTGTCATTTCACATATGCCCATGGCATGCGTGAGCAATATATCATTTAGTGACAACTTTGTGAAAAAAAAAAAAAAAGTTTGTAATTTTCCCGCAACTTGCGGCAAAATATAAAATATTCCATGGACTCAAGATGCCTCTCAGCAAATAGCTTGGGGTGTCTACTTTCTAAAATGGGGTCATTTGGGGGGGTTTTGTGCCATCTGGGCATTTTATGGCCTTCAAAACTGTAATAGGTAGTGAGGCGTGAAATTAATAATTTACGCCCTTAGAAAGCCTGAAGGCGGTGCTTGGTTTTCGGGGCCCCGTACGCGGCTAGGCTCCCAAAAAATCCCACACATGTGGTATCCCCGTACTCAGGAGAAGCAGCAGAATTTATTTTGGGGTGTAATTTCACATATGCCCATAGCATGTGTGAGCAATATATCATTTAGTGACAACTTTGTGAAAAATTTATAAAGTTTGTAATTTTCCCGCAACTTGTGGCAAAATATAAAATATTCCATGGACTCAACATGCCTCTCAGCAAATAGCTTGGGGTGTCTACTTTCTAAAATGGGGTCATTTGTGGGGGTTTTGTGCCATCTTGGCATTTTATGGCCTTCAAAACTGTGATAGGTAGTGAGGAGTAAAATGACATATGTATGCCCTTAGAAATCCTGAAGGCGGTGCTTGGCTTTCGGGGCCCCGTACGCGGTTAGGCTTCCAAAAAGTCGACCACATGTGGTATCCCCGTACTCAGGAGAAGCAGCAGAATGTATTTTGGGGTACAATTCCACATATAACCATGGCATGTGTAAGCAATATATCATTTAGTGACAACTTTGTGTAAAAAAAAAATATATATATTTTTTTTTTGTCATTATTCAATCGCTTGCGGCAAAAAAATAAAATATTCAATGGGCTCAACATGCCTCTTATCAATTTCCTTAGGGTGTCTACTTTCCAAAATGGGGTCATGTGGGGGGGTTTTGTACTGCCCTGCCATTTTAGCACCTCAAGAAATGAGATAGGCAGTCATAAACTAAAAGCTGCGTAAATTCCAGAAAATGTACCTTAGTTTGTAGATGTGACAACTTTTGCGCAAACCAATAAATATACAGTTATTGACTTTTTTTTTTACCAAAGACATGTGGCTGAATGCATTTTGGCCTAAATGTATGACTAAAATTGAGTTTATTGGATTTTTCTAATAACAAAAAGTAGAAAATATCATTTTTTTTCAAAATTTGCGGTCTTTTTACGTTTATATCGCAAAAAATAAAAATCGCAGAGTCAGTCAAATACCTTTAAAAGAAAGCTCTATTTGTGGGAAGAAAAGGATGCAAATTTCGTTTGGGTACAACATTGCATGACCGCGCAATTACCAGTTAAAGCAGCGCAGTGCCAAAGTGTAAAAAGACCTCTGGTCATTTACCAGCAAAATGGCCCGGTCTGAAAGTGGTTAATGACTTAATGCCGTTATTGATACACCCTGATCAATCTGGATTTATCAAAGGGCGCCAAACATCTGATGCGACTCGCCGTATGATTAATATCATTCACCATACAGTGACCCATCGGATGCCTTCTCTGCTTCTCTCCTTGGATGCGGAGAAGGCATTTGATAGGGTTCACTGGCAGTATCTTCAACAGACATTGGAAAAATTTGGATTCCAGGGCCATATTCTAATGGCAATCTTGGCCCTGTACTCCTCTCCATCAGCGCAAGTATATTGCTCTTCCATGTTATCTACTGATTTTAAAATATCAATTGGTACTCGCCAAGGTTGCCCCCTTTCCCCCTTAATTTTTGACCTACTAATTGAACCTCTTGCTACTAAAGTTAGATCCCATGCTAACATATCAGGTATTCCCTTTGGCGATTGTGAGCACAAGATTAGTCTCTTTGCCGACGATGTTAACCAACCCTACCTCTTCCCTGGCTTCGGTGCAAACTTTGTTGGATGAATTTAGTTGTGTGTCTTACTATAGAATTAATGCGTCCAAGTCATACATATTGCCCTTAGCGATATCTCCTGAACAACAACAGCACATGAGCGTCCAATACCCTTATACATGGTCCACAAACTCTATCATGTATCTGGGCATTAACCTGACGAGCTCTACCAAAGATTTGTACAAAGCAAACTTCCCTCCATTCCTTACCACACTTTCTTCTGACCTAACGAATATCTCCAAACTCACACTGTCCACCTCCGGCAGACTTGCGACATTCAAAATGCTCAAGCTCCCTCAGTTACTATACCTGTTTTGGGCGTTACCCATCCCTATACCTACTTCCTTCTTCAGGCAGATTCAATCGATAATTCATAAATTTATATGGCTAGGAAAAAAATATAGAGTAGCACATCGCACACTTATGATACACAGAAAGATATACCGTAGTTAAAGACTATTATTTTGCAGCCATCCTGGCCCAACTCAAAGCCTGGATCACTCCAGATCCTAACATCCATTGGTGTGCCATGGAAGCTTCTCAAGTGTTAGGAAATAATCTACGTAACTGGCTTATCTCTAATCCTAATATTACGTCATCTAACAATTCCTTATCCCCAACCATAAAAGCGTCGGTAGCAGCATTCTCCTACTTCACTACACACTTTCCTGCTACAGCTCCCACATGCACAATTCCCCTCCCCATTGAAACTCTTAACCTTCTGACCCAAGACATTCAACTCTCTCCTTGGAAGAATAAGGGTATTTCCTATATCACTGATCTCTATGACAACGACTTCCTCTACTCTTTTACTTCCCTGCAAAATAAATACTCGCTCCCAACAAAAGAATACTATACTTATATTAGAATATCACATTGCCTAGTTCAAACCCCCTCCCTCCGTCGCAATATCCCTAAAGTGGCATGGGCATACTTTTCTAATGCTTCATCACCCATCAAGGGCATCTCCCTCTTCTATACATTATTGGATGGCAAAGATACTTTTGAAAAATTACCCCCTCTACTAAAGTGGGAAACTGAACTGGGTTTCTCATTTTCCTCACAACAATGGCAGACTGCTTTACGAGCCATATTTCTGGCTACGAAATCGGCAAATCTCTGGGACCTCACATACAAGATAAACCTTAGATGGTATATCACTCCATTGCAGATTCATAGATATAGTCCCTCGACAGACCCTACCTACTGGAGACTATGTGGCCTCCCTGGCAACCTATATCACATTTTTTGGTCTTGCCCAAAAATAACCCAGTTTTGGGCGGACATCTTTTTAATCATATCAACTCTCACTCACATTGTCTCCCCGCCTAACCCAGCACTAGCGCTCCTAAATATTGGAATTGACACCTATCCTCATCATCTCCAATGTATTGTTACACACTTATGCCTAGCAGCACGGTTGACCATTGCACGTAATTGGAAATCCCCTGACCTCCCTTCACGTTCTGAAGTCATACGAACAACACATCTGCATGGCATGTATGAACGTATGTATGCCTCTGCAGAAGGTCTACTGTCTAAATCCATTACCCGCTGGACTCCCTGGTTAGACTGGTACCAATCATCCATGACCATACCTCCTTGAACATTCATCTCGTCTAGTATGAGAAGAATTTCTCACACAACTCCATGTACCTCTTCCACCTTTTATTCCCCCCTCCTCCCCCCCAAATAATTTTTTTTTTCCTTCTCTCGCTATTCCTCACCCCTCCCCCCCTTCCTAAATATATCATCTACATGATAGATAACGGGTCAGTATTAGTCCATATCTTACGGACTTCTCTTCTCCATCATTTTCCTTTAGGTTTTACAGTTACTATCTCATGTTATATATCCATACGGTACTTTGCCTTGCTCTTAGTATATATTAAGTATAGTGATAACGCGACAGGGTTTGACATCATTGCTGCCCTTAACACGGGAATGTTCCCTTGCTCCTGTGTACAGTGTGTTCCCAATTGGGGTACGAGGAGTAAGGTGACGCCCTCCTTTACTTTTTCTGTTTTAATAGATAGATCCTATACTTTTAGAGGCATTGTACTATGTTTCACTTATCTTTTATGGCAATCTGCACTATTGTTATCATACATTGTAATGGTACAGATATTCTGCGAATGTAACCTTCTTATTGTGTGATTTACATATTTCCATTAAATAAAAAATTATTGAAAGAAAATTACTAAAGGAAAAAAGTAATTTGAGACTGTAATGAATTGTCGGGTCTCGGCAATATTGCTTGGGTTCCCCCCCAGTCCATTACCAGGCTCTTCAGGTTTGGTATGGATATTAAGGGGAACTCTGTGCCAAATTTAAAAGAAAAAGGCATAGAGGTCCTGAAGGGTCTGGTATGGATTTTAAGGGGAACCCTGTGGCAAAATGGCGTAGGGGTCCCCCCAAAATCCATACCAGATGCTTATCCAAGCACGCAACCTGGCAGGCAACAGGAAAAGAGGGGGGGTGAGAGAGTGCCCCCATCCTGAACTGTACCAGGCCATGTGGCCTCAACATAGGGAGGCTGCTTTGGAGTAGCCCCCTGTCAGGCCCACGTACCTGACAGGTGAGCCCGAGATAGCAGGAGAAGGTCTCCCTTATGGGTCTGGTTCAAGGCCCCTGGTAGGATGGACAGGTGGCATGGGAGCGCAGACGGGTATGAGAGCCTGGTGGGTTAGATGCTGGAGAAGAGATCCAACGGCTGGGTTTGGACAGGTAGACAGACTCTCACAGCTGGATGCAGGAGCAGATGCAAACAGGAGATGGTGAGCAGGTCCAGCCACAGGCACAGATGACAGCAGGCAGACGGTGAAGAATAGGGATGAGCAAGTTCAAGTGTGGATCACAAGCAGGGTAGGCAACAGGCGGGCAGCGTGCTACAAAGGAGCGGGCAGATGCGAGGTCAGGGACAGGGCGAGGTCAAAGGCAGGCAGCAGACAGGATAATCCAAGGGACGAGCCGGGTAAACAGGAGGTCAGGAACACAAGCAAAGTCACAGTTAACAGGGCACAGGAAGCTGCAGATCGGACAGCACTGAGCACACCGCGGGGGAGCACTTAAGCAGGCCAATTGGCGCCAACACGCACCGACGCGCGCACAGCCGCACGCACAGGAGCACCAGCGCGCACCAGCACACACCAACGCCCCGCAGCGCACCCAGTGACACATCCGCTACGGGCAACTCTCTGACAGTGCCCCCTCCTCAGGGGCAGCCTCCGGATGCCCATCCGGGCGAATCGATCCGAGTGGGCACTGAGCAGTTCCTCCGCATGTAAATTGCTTTCAGGTTCCCAGGAGTTATCTTCCAGACCGTACCCCTTCCACTTGATTAAGTACTGAATTTGGTTACCCCTCTTTCTACAGTCCAGTATCGCTTCCACTTCAAACTCCTCTTCATTATTAATGATTACGGGTTTAGGTGGGCCCGAGTTCCGGCCAGTGAAAGGATTAGGGGTAACAGGTTTTAACAAAGATGCATGGAAGACTGGATGAATCTTTAGGGAACCTAGTAAGTCCAACTCATAAGTAACAATTTTCCTCCTGACTGCGAAGGGACCCAAAAACTTAGGACCCAGCTTCCTTGAGGGACAAGCCATCTTCAGATTAGCCATAGTGAGCCAAACCTGATTGCCTGGTACAAGGATGAGTTCTCCCCGCTTCTTCCTATCAAACATCCTTTTGTTATAATCCTTGGTTTTGGCCATAGCCTCCTGTAGCAATTTGTTGTTGGTCAAGAAGAAGTCAATTGTCTCTGAAACTGCAGGAATGGCACACTCAGGAACCGAACTGGGCAAGAAGGATGGGTGGTAACCATAATTTGCGAAGAAAGGCGTCTGTTTGATAGCAGAATGCAATGAGTTGTTATAGGCAAATTCGGCTAGAGGCAGAAGAGAGACCCAGTCGTCTTGTGAAAAGGTAGAGAAACAGCAGAGGTATTGTTCCAAGGAAGGAACTCCATGCAACCTCACCACTTCTTTAATGAACACCTTTGCAATTTCAAAGGCCGAAGGTGTGCCTTTCATAGGCAGAAAATGGGCCATCTTAGACAGTCTGTCGACCACCACAAAGATGGTAGAGAAGCCTTCCGCCAGGGGCAACTCCACGATGAAATCCATTGAAATCATCTTCCAAGGTCTTTCTGGAACTGGCAAGGGTCTTAGTAGACCCCAGGATCTTGTCTGGCTAGTCTTGCTCCGGGCACAGGTGGTGCAGGACTCTACGTACTTCTTGCAATCCCTACTTAGCTGTGGCCACCAGAATGCATGCTGCACCAAGTCCGCTGTCTTCAAAGTGCCAAAGTGACTGGCAAGTTTGTGGTCATGGCAGAGCTCCAGAACAGCCACCCTCACATCCTCCGGAACCAGAATTTTGTCCTTGTACCGGAGCATGCCATCTTGCGACCTTACAACATTCTCAACCGATGGGGACCACCCTACAGAAGCTTATCTAATCCGGGACAGGAGGTCCCCCTGGAGAAGCAATACATTTCCAGCAGGGAGGATGGTATCTGGAAGCAAGATATCCTGGGAGTTATGAAGCATATGGGAGAGAGCATCTGGTTTGATGTTCTTGGAACCGGGTCTGTACGTGATGTGGAAGCGGAATCTGGAGAAGAACAGTGCCCACCTAGCCTGCCGTGGTTTCAATCTCTTAGCCGTTCTCAGATACTCCAAATTCTTATGGTCGGTATAGACCAGGATTGGATGTGCAGCACCCTCCAGTAAGTAACGCCACTCCTCCAAAGCTGCCTTTATAGCCAGTAGTTCCCGGTCCCCCACATCGTAGTTTCTCTCCGCTGCGGAGAGCTTGCGAGAGTAAAAGGCCACAGGGAAGAGAAGGGCCTTGGCACCTTGTCGCTGGGAGAGCACTGCCCCTACCAAAATTTCCGAAGCGTCCACCTCAAGGACAAAGGGCAGGGCAGGATCCGGGTGCTTTAGGATGGAAGCAGAAGTAAAAAGTTCCTTCAGTTTCTTGAAAGCAACTTGGGCCTTGGGGGACCAACAGAAATGGTTTCCTTGTTTGGTGAGTTCAGTGATGGGGCGATTATTGCAGAGAAGCTCCTAATGAACTCAAAATTGACTAAGCCAATAAAACGCTGGACACCCTTTTTATCGGTAGGAGGGGGCCAATCCAGAATAGCGGACAGCTTCCGAGGATCCATCTTGATACCGTCGACAGAGATAACCAGGCCAAGGAACTGTATGCATTGGAGCTCAAATTCACACTTTTCCAACTTGACGTAAAGTCTATGCTGCCTAAGGCGAGTCAACACATTTCGGACGTGCCTGCGATGGTCAGAGACTGAGGAAGAGAAGATTAGGATGTCATCCAAGTAAACAATAACGTATAAATCTAACAGGTCACGGAAGACGTCGTTTATAAAGTGTTGGAAAGTGGCGGGTGCATTACACAGACCAAAGGGCATAACAAGATATTCGAAGTGCCCGAACCGCATGGGGAAGGCAGTCTTCCACTCGTCCCCCTCACGAATGCGGATCAAGTTATAGGCACTGCGGAGATCTAACTTGATGAACACAACAGCGGACCCCAGTCTTTGGAAGAGTTTGGGCACTAAGGTTAGCGATTTTTTATGGTAATCTTATTTAGCTCCCAAAAATCGATACAAGGTCGTAGAGAGTGGTCTTTTTTTTTGACAAAAAAGATGCCGGCCCCAGCTGGGGAAGTAGATGGGCGAATGAAGCCTTTCTTGAGGTTTTCGTCTAAATAGCCCTTTCCAGTTTCCAGCTCTTGCTCGGTTAAAGGGAAAATTCTTCCAAAAGGGACCTCGGTTCCAGGTAGAAGCTCTATCGGGCAGTCGTAAGATCTGTGCGGGGGTAGGGTTTCTGCTCCTTTCTTGCTAAACACATCCGCAAAATCCCGATAGGGTGCAGGAACTGCTTGAGGTGACTTAGGGTCAGAGTCCAGACTGAGGAGCTGAGTGGACATGGAAGGGACTTCAAGAAAGCAGTGCTGTTGGCAGTAGCCGGAAAGGAACTCGACCCTCCCTGTGGCCCAGTCAATGTTGGGGTTGTGGGCTTGAAGCCAAGGCATTCCCAAGATAATGGGGAAAAGAGGGGAAGAGATGGCATCCAAGCATAGGAGTTCACGGTGGTTAGGACCCATGGTGGTCAGCAAGGGGATGGTTTCCTGGGTGACAGGACCAGAACTTAGGATGGAGCCATCGGCAAGGTGCACCGCCAGGCTTTGGGACTTCGGTCGGAGGGGAATGCGATGATTGGCAGCAAATGTCTGGTCAATAAAGCAACTACAGGCTCCGGAATCAATTATGACTGGAACTGGGATATACTTGTCGGGAAGCTGTAGCATGACAGAGAGAGCAAGGTGAGAAGTAGACTTAGGCAGAGTAGGAGCATGCTTGAAAGGAATCGGAAGAGACTTACGTGTCTTGTTAGGACAAGATCTCACGTAGTGATCTGGTTCTCCTCAGTACATACACAGGTTACTGGCTCTTTGGCGTTGCCATTCCTCCAGAGTGAGGGATGAATGGATGAGACTCAGCTGCATGGGTTCAGGGGGTTCAGGTCCCGGAGCCGGAGGAGCTAGGGTGGTCGGCCGAAAAGAGCTGGAAGCACTGGGGACCTTGGGGAGGACCCAAGTAGGCCGAAACTGGCTGGAGGACCTCTCAGAACGATGTTCCCTAAGGCATTGATCGATTTGGATGGAGAGTTTGATGAGCTCTTCCAGAGACTGAGGGACACCGACCCGTGCCAGTTCGTCTTTGAGTGAATCAGACAAACCCATGTGGAACTGGTAGCGCAGGGCGGCATCATTCCATTCTGTATCAGAACTCCAATGTCTGAAGTCCACCACATAGTCTTCTACTGCCCTGCGCCCCTGCTGTAGGGCATGCAAGGCGGCCTCCGCAGTTGCTCTCAGCTGAGGATCCTCATAGAGCTGGGACATAGTGGCAAAAAAGGTATCCAGACTGTCAAGGGAGGGCAACATCTGCTCTAGGAGGCGATGGGCCCAGGACTGGGGTTCACCAGACAGAAGTGAAATCACAAAGCCCACTTCCAGGGAGAAGGTGCAAGGTTGTAAAGCAAAGTAAAGCTCGCAAGCACTGCGGAAGGATCGGAACCTACTGCGGTCACCAGAGAATCTCTCAGGAGTTAGTACCCTGGGTTCGGGAGGCAGCATTACTACGGAGGGTGCTGATGCTGGTCCGGCAGCGGAAACTCTTGGTTGGTGTGCGGGAGACGACAGTACCTGGATTTGGCCTTTCAGTCTGGTGTAGCCTCCTTGCAGACTCTTCACGGCTTGTGTGAGACCCGCCAGGTGTCTGGACAATTCCTCCATGGGGGAGGCTCCCTTACAGGTCTGGTTCACGGCCCCTGGTAGGATGGACAGGTGACACGAGAGCGCAGACGGGTATGAGAGCCTGGCAGGTTAGATGCTGGAGAAGAGATCCAATGGCTGGGTTCGGACAGGTAGACAGACTCTCACAGCTGGATGCAGGAGCAGATGCAAACAGGGGATGGTGAGCAGGTCCAGCCACAGGCACAGATGACAGCAGGCAGACGGTGAAGAATAGGGATGAGCAAGTTCAAGTCCGGATCACAAGCAGGGTAGGCAACAGGCGGGCAGTGTGGTACAAAGGAGCGGACAGATGCGAGGTCAGAGACAGGCCAAGGTCAAAGGCAGGCAGCAGACAGGATAATCCAAGGGATGAGCCGGGTAAACAGGAGGTCAGGAACACAAGCAAAGTCACAGGTAACAGGGCACAGGAAGCTGCAGATCGGACAGCACCGAACACACCGAGGGGAAACACTTAACCCCTTCCCGCCGAGCGTACGCAGATGTGCGTACTCGGCTTCCGGGGGGTATACCGGGATGATGCCCGCACCTGCAGGTACCGATTGGTAGCCGATTGGCTATCCAGGCATAACAAGCGATGCGGCTAAAAGCAGCTTGGCTGTTATGCCGAAGGAGCGGGAGGGGACGTCCCCCCCTCCCGCCGCCTCCTGCCGCTGTTACCGGTGCTCCCGCTCGATCGGGAGCACCGATTCAAATTTCCGCTGCCTCCGGCTGCTGGGGAGGAACTGGAACGAAGCCGTAATCGGCTTCTTCCAGTCTCCACATAGTAAACACGGAAGCGACGTCATGACATCACTTCCCGTTTACTCGGCTGCCAATGGCGCCGGTTTTAAAAAGATATACGGTATTCAGAATCACCGTTTTCAGCGATCTGAATACATTGAAGTGTAAAGGAGGGGTGGGGGGTCTTTTAGACTCCTGATCCCTCCATAAAGAGTACCTGTCACCACCTATTACTGTCACAAGGGATGTTTACATTCCTTGTGACAGCAATAAAAGTGATCAATTTTTTTTTTTTTTTATAATTTAGTCATTTTAAAATAAATAAAAAAAAATGAAAAAAAATGTAAAGTGCCCACCGTCCCAGCGAGCTCGCGAAGCAAAGAAAACGCATACGGAAAGTCGCACCCGCGTATGTAAACGGCGTTCAAATCACACATGTGAGGTATCGCCGCGATCGTTAGAGCGAGAGCAATAATTCTAGCACTAGACCTCCTCTGTACCGCTAACCTGGTAACCGTAATTCTTTTTTAAAGTGTCGCCTATTGAGATTTTTAGGTACCGTACTTTGTCGTCAATCCACAAGTGCGCGCAATTATAAAGTGTGACATGTTTGGTATCTATTTACTCGGCGTAACATTATCTTTCACATTACGCCAAAAAATTGGGCTAATTTTACTGTTTTTGTTTTTCTTTAATTCATGAAAGTGTCCCTTTTCCCAAAAAGTTGCGTTTAAAACACTGCTGCGCAAATACCGTGTGACATAAAATATTGCAACAATTGCCGTTTTATTCTCTAGAGTCTCTGCTAAAAATATATATATATATAATGTTTGGGGGTTCCAAGTAATTTTCTAGCAAAAAATATGGATTTTAACTTGTAAACACCAAATTCCAAAAATAGGCTTAGTCATGAAAGGGTTAAGTAGGCCGATTGGCGCCAACGCGCACCGACGCGCGTGCACACACATACGCGCACCTGCATGTGCCCGCACAGCCGCGCGCACAGGAGCACCAGCGCGCACCAGCACACACTGACGCCCCGCAGCGCGCCCAGTGACACGTCCGTTACGGGCAACTCTCTGACACCCCCCAAATCACCTTGTCCCCATGTTGATGGGGACAGGGGCCTCATCCCCACAACCCTTGTCCAGTGGTTGTGGGGGTCTGCAGGTGGGGGCTTATAGGAATCTGGAAGCCCCCTTTAACAAGGGGACCTCCAGATCCCAGCCTCCCCATCTAAATTGATAATGAGTACATTGTACCCCTACCATTTCGCAAAAAAATGGCAAAAATAGTAAAAAAGACGCAATTGTTTAATTTTTGGTTCAGGGTTCCCCTTATTATTCATACCAGACCCAAAGGGCCTGGACTGCCATTTTTGTTAATGAGTTTTATCTATATTGCCGAGACCTGACAATTCATTACAGCTGTGATCAGTTTTAAATGACTTTTTCCTTTAGAAATGTAATTTTTCTGTGGTACTGTTCTAAACACGGGAAAACTGTACCACTTTACTGGCATACTATAGACAACCCCCAGACATGATATTTAAAGGAATATTTGATTTTTATTGTTTCACTTTAAGCATTATTAAAATCACTGCTTCCAAAAAAAAAAAAAAACAGGTTCCCAAACACTTTTTATGACAATAACTTGCATATAAGCCTTTAAAATTAGCACTTTTGATTTTTCATGTTCGGGTCCCATAGACTTTTACAGTGTTCGCGCGTTTTTTTTTTTTGCCTGTTCGCATGTTCTAGTGCGAACTGAAGCGGGGGTGTTCGGCTCATCCTTCATCTACAGCCACATTTTTTTTTAGTTTTGGATAAAGTGGGAAAGGATAAGAACACAGACACAAATAAAAACATTTTGACTGGACGCTTTCACCCCCTTCCTGGCCAAGCAATTTTTCATCTTTTAGGGCCGGTTCACACTATTGCGATGCGAGAACCCTGCGAGTCAACTGCGGGTTCTGGCATCGCACCCGACAAACTGCTGGGGAGTGCAATTATATGTTAACGACACCCCTGTTTTAGCTCGCATTTCGCACTGCGAACTGACAGTTTGGACACAAATCGGATCGTATATGTGTGAACACACATGCAATCCGATTCTGGTCCGAACAGAAAAAAGGGTCCTGTGCGTGTTTGCACTGAATGAGGTGTGATATCAGCCATACTATCTGTATGGCTGACATCGCACCACACAGACATTGCATGTAATGTGAACAGCAGTGTGCTGCGAATTACATGCAATGTCTGTCATCGGAATAGTGTGAACCGGCCATTAGAACTGTAACACTTTGGATGATAATAACAACAATATTGTACTTAAATGAATGTTTATAATTTTTTTTTAGACAGATAGAGCTTTCTTTTGGTGGTATTTAATCACCACTAGGGTTTTTATTAAGTGAAAAAATACCAAGAATTTTGAAAAAGGTTTTTTTAGTTTCTGTTATTACATTTTTCAAATAAATAATCTTTCCTCATAAATTTAGACCAAAATGTATTATGCTACATTTATTTGGTAAAAAATAACCCATATCAGTGTAAATTTACTCTGGTGTCCGTTTATGAAGCAGTGATCAGCAGTGATCCCAAGGATCGCCGCTGATCACAGCCCATAAACAGTTCATGAACCAAAGATAATCAGGGGAGAAGTGTTTGAATATGTTCTCTAGGGATGAGCCGAACACCCCCCAGTTCGGTTCGCACCAGAACCTGCGAACGGACCGGAAATTTGCGCAAACTTTAGAACCCCATTAAAGTCTATGAGGCTCGAATGTTCGAAGTCAAAAGTGATAATTTTAAAGGCTAATGTACAAG
The DNA here is from genome assembly GCF_037356315.1 of Lithobates pipiens. Taxonomy (NCBI): domain Eukaryota; kingdom Metazoa; phylum Chordata; class Amphibia; order Anura; family Ranidae; genus Lithobates; species Lithobates pipiens. Next base: position 369,780,829 of record NW_027507764.1, read on the forward strand.
TTATTGTCCTAAAAAGGGTTTGGGGACCCGGCTCCTGCCCCAGGGGACATGTATCAATGCAAAAAGAAGTTTTTTCGGGAGCACTGATTTTAACCACTTGCAGATTTTAACCATTTTGCTGGTCAAAGACCAGACCACTTTTTGCGATTCGGCACTGCGTTGCTTTAACTGACAATTGCGCAGTCGTGCAACGTGGCTCCCAAACAAAATTGCCATCCTTTTTTTCCCACAAATAGAGCTTTCTTTTGGTGGTATTTGATCACCCCTGCGGTTTTTATTTTTTGCGCTATAAACAAAAATAGAGCGACAATTTTGAAAAAAACGCATTATTTTTTACTTTTTGTTATAATAAATATCCCCCAAAAATATATAAAAAAACATTTTTTTCCCTCAGTTTAGGCCGATACGTATTCTTCTACATATTTTTGGTAAAAAAAACGCAATAAGCGATTATTGATTGGTTTGCGCAAAAGTTATAGCGTTTACAAAATAGGGATAGTTTTATAGCATTTTTATTAATAATTTTTTATTATTTTTTTTTACTAGTAATGGCGGCGATCAGCGATTTTTATTGTGACTGCGACATTGTGGGGACCCATCAGACATTTTTGACACATTTTTGGGACCATTGTCATTTATACAGTAATCACTGCTATATAAATGCAGTGATTCCTGTGTAAATGACACTGGCAGTGAAGGGGTTAACCAGTGGGTGGCAGTGTAGGGGTTAAGTGTTCCTAGGGGTGTGTTACTAACTGTGGGGGGGGGGTTGGGCTTTCATTTAGTGAACACTGATCTCTGCTCCAATCACTTGGAGCAGAGATCAGCGTCACTAGTTGCTAGGCAGAATGGAGAAATGCTGTTTACTCTGCATTTCCTCCATTCGGCCGCTCCGTGAGACGATCGCGGGGATCCCCGCGGCGATCGAGTCCGCGGGTCCCGCGACCGGACTCACGGGGGTCCCGACCAGCGCGGGAACACGCCGCCGGCAGCCCGCTCCCGATGGCAGGGCGGCATTGAATATTGGACGTACCTGTACGCCAATATGCCTGCCCGTGCCATTCTGTCGACGTAGATCGTCGTGCGCTGGTCGGGAAGTGGTTAATGATGCTTAAAGTGAAAAAGAAGTGAAATATTCCTTTAAATATCGTTCCTGGGGGGTGTCTATAGTATGCCTGTGAAGTGGCACATGTTTCCCGTGTTTAGAACAGTCCCTGCACAAAATGACATTTCTAATGGAAAAAAGTCATTTAAAACTGCTTGCGGTTTTAATGCAATGTCTGGTCCCGGCAATAAGGATGAAAATCATTGAGAAAAATGGCATGGGTACCCCCCCTGCCCATTACCAGCCCCTTTTGGGTCTTGTACGGATATTAAGGGGAACCTCATACCCAAATTAAAAAAAGGAAAGGCGTGGGACCCCCAATCCCTATATGCCCAGAAAAGCAGTATACAGGCGGTACAAACAAGACAGGGACTGTGTAGGTTTATGGTTAGGTAGAATATGTTTGTATTTTTGAACTGGTACATTTTTAAAGTGTAGCTCCAGTCAAAAAATCTATTTTTAACCCCTTCCTGCCGAGCGTACTCGGCTTCCGGGGGTTATACCGGAATGATGCCCGCACCTGCAGGCATCATCCCGGTACCGTTTTTTTCAGCGGGCGATTGGCTATCCAGCCATAACAACCGAAGCAGCTAAAAGCCGCTCGGCTGTTATGCCGGAGGAGCGGGAGTGGACGTCCCCCCCTCCCGCCGCCTCCCGCCATTGTTACCGGTGCTCCCGCTCGATCGGGAGCACCGATTCAAGATCTGGCACCTCCGGCTGCTGGGGAGGAACTGCAACGAAGCCGTAATCGGCTTCGTTCCAGTAACCTAATCGTAAACACGGAAGCGACGTCTGCCAATGACGCCGGTTTAAAAAAAATATACGGTATTCAGAATCGCCGTTTTCGGCAATCTGAATACATTGAAGTGTAAAGGAGGGGTGGGGGGTCTTTTAGACCCCCGATCCCTCCATAAAGAGTACCTGTCACCACCTATTACTGTCACAAGGGATGTTTACATTCCTTGTGACAGCAATAAAAGTGATCAAATTTTATTTAAATTTTTTAAAACAATTTAGTCATTTTAATATAATTTAATTATTATTTTTTTTTTATAATTTTTAAAGCGCCCATCGTCCCCGCGAGCTCGCGAAGCAAAGAAAATGCATACGGAAGTCGCGCCCGCATATGTAAATGGTGTTTAAATCACACATGTGAGGTATCACCGCTATCGTCAGAGCAAGATCAATAATTCTAGCACTAGACCTCCTCTGTAACGCTAACCTGGTAACCGTAAAAAAAATTTAAAGCGTCGCCTATTGAGATTTTTAGGTACTGTACTTTGTCGTCAATCCACGAGTGTGTGCTATTATAAAGTGTGACATGTTTGGTATCTATTTACTCGGTGTAACATTATCTTTCACATTATGCAAAAAAATTGGGCTAATTTTACTGTTTCGTTTTTTTTAAAGTGTCCCTTTTCCAAAAAAGTTGCGTTTAAAACACCGCTGCGCAAATACCGTGTGACATAAAATATTGCAACAATCGCCGTTTTATTCTCAAGAGTCTCTTCTAAAAAAATATATATAATGTTTGTAAACACCAAATGCCAAAAATAGGCTTAGTCATGAAATGGTTAAGCTTTTTTTGAAAACATAGGGAAGGGTTATCACTCCAGTAACTTTTTTTTCCGTCTGTGCACCTCTTCAGAAGATTTCACCTCACTTTCTGTCCCAATGACCAATGTTTTTTGAAAATGGGTTTTTAGTAAAACAAGGATTGTGATAAAGCATCAGTGGAGAGGAGACACGTTTTTCACATGTTAACTCTTAGAGGAGAGAATTTCCCTTCCTAGGGGTAGATTTAATCTCACTTCCTGTTGTCTCCTTCCGTTTGCAAGTAGGAGACGTTTGCAAGTTGGATGTTTGAAAGTAGGAGCCTGCCCTATATGCTCTGCAGAAAATTGTGCCTACGGTGTTGGTGTTTCCACAACACTGTAAGCCCTCAAAGTGACTCTTGGTGGAGGCTGGAACGCCCTGCTGTGAACTATTATATCAAGAATTGTAATTACATGCCATTGTTGAACAGTGGTAACAAAATTGGGCCTTTGGTGGTGGTGGTGGTGCTGGTGCCATAACACTGTAAGTCCTGACAGTTACTCTTGGTGGGTGCTGGAACAGGCCCTGCTGTGAAATATTATATCAAGAATTGTAATTACATGCACCTGTTGAACAGGGGCACAAAAATTGGGCCTTAGGCACTGGTGCCACAACACTGCAACACCTCACAGAAACTCTAGTTGGAGAGCAGAAATGAGCCCTGGTGCAAAGTATTGGATCAAAAATTGTAATTACACGTCCCTGTTAAACAGGGGCTGAAAAATTGGACCTTAGGCACTGGTGCTGGTGCCACAACACTGCAACCCCTCACAGATATTGTAGTTGAGCGCAGCAACGAACCCTCCTGCAAAATATTGCATCAAAAACTGTAATTACACGCCCCTGTTAAACAGGGGCTGAAAAATTGGGCCTTAACCACTGGTGGCAGTGCCCAGAACCAAAAATGTTCTTCCAAGCTATCAGCAGGATCATTGAGGAGGAAGAGGATAGTCAGTCAGCATAACAGGATAGTCACTCAGCATCAGCATAGGCAGTCTTGAAGAGAGCCAACATTTCAAAAAAAAAATTCGGTTACATCAGCTTCAGGTGCTTGGTAGCTGGTGGTGATCCAAGACTGATTCATTTTTATGAAGGTTAGTCGATCAACCGAGTCGGTGACACTGTAATCGGTTACAAAGCCTCCAGCAGCACTGAATGTGCATTCCAAAAGATTTCTGGATGCAGGAAAGGCCAGTAGCTCAAATGCATACTGTGCAAGCTTGGGGCAGTGATCCATCCTCAAGACCCAGTAACCCAGAGAATTTTCGGTGGGAAAGGTGTCCAAGTCTGATCTTGCCCCTAGGTATTCCTGCCCGATGTAAATCAGACGCTGGTGATGATTGCTGGAACTGATCAAACCTTGGGGCTGCGGACTAAAAAATTGTCTGATGTCAGACGGCCACCTTCTCCACCACTCCTTCTGTGACTGACCGAAGCCTCAGCAACACATAGTCCAGGACCAAGAATTTGTAACCTCCCAGTCTCTGGGAACACGTTGCACAGACCTTTCTGCAAGGCCTCCCAAAGATGTCTCGTCCTCTGCTCCCTCTGCAACAGCAAGAAGCAAGATAAGGTCCATAACCTTACCCTTGTACCGTGGATCAAGGAGAGTTGCCAGCCAGTAATGGTCCCTCTCCTTGATCCGATGAATACGAGGATCCTTCTGCAGGCTTTGCAGGATCAGGGAGGCCATGCAGCGTAGGTTAGCTGAGGCATTTGGTCCGGAATCCTCTGGGTCATTAAGGACGACATGACCCGCAGCCACTTGCTCCCAACCACATGCAAGTCCACAGGTTTCTTGGGACTGTAAATGATCCCTAAAAGACTGCTGCTGATGCTGAGTGCCAGGCTCCACCTCCATGCTGACACAATCCTCCTCCTCCTCCTCTTCCTGTGTGATTGGCAGCCATCAGGAACACTGTCTGAATAGAGGGGGCCTTGAGAGGCAAGGAAGTCCTCCTCTTCCAGCCTCTGTTCTGCCTCAAGTGCCCTGTTCATTATTACATGCAGTGTGTGCTACAACAGGTGGACAAGAGGGACAGTGTCACTGATGCATGCACTGTCACTGCTCAGCATCCTCGTGTCCTCCTCAAACGGTGATAGGAAAGTGCATGCATCCCTGATCATGGCCCACTGGCGTGGGGAAAATAAGAGCTCCCCTGACCCTGCCCTGGTGCCATAGTTGCACAGGTACTTGATGGCCCTCTGCTGAGTGTGCAGCCACTGCAGCATGGCCAATGTTGAGTTTCACCTGGTGGGCATGTCACAGATTAGGCGGTTCTTGGGCAGGTTCAATTCCTTTTGAAGGTCAGCAGGCCGAGCACTGGCATTATATGACTGGCAGAAATGCACACAGACTTTCCTGGCCTGCCTTAGGGCATCCTGTAAGCCCGGGTACCTGTCCAAGAACCACTGCACCACCAAGTTAAGGACGTAAGCCAGACAGGGCACATGGGTCAGTTTTCCCTGTCGGAGGGCAGAGAGGAGGTTGGTGCCATTGTCGCAAACCACCATTCCTGGCTTAAGCTGGCGTGATGTCAACCACTTCTCAGCCTGCCCCTGCAGAGCTGACAGAATCTATGCCCCAGTGTGGCTCCTGTCCCCCAAGCACACCAGCGCAAGCACGGCATGGCATATTTTTGCCTGCGTTCTTGCGTAGCCCCTTGAATACCTATGGAGCACCGCTGGTTTTGAGGACAAAGCACAGGAAGAAGAAAAGGAGGGGGGGAAAGAGAGAGGTGTGCCAGAATCACTAGTAGTAGCATTTTGGAGGCGTGGTGGTGGAACGAACTCCAACACTACTGCACCTTGTCCTGCATCCTTCCCAGCTGCCAGAAGAGTCACCCAATGCGCCGTGAAAGATAGGTAAAGTCCCTGTCCATGCCTGCTGGACCATGAGTCAGCGGTAATATGCACCTTACTTCTGACCGCCCTGTCCAGCGGGGCATGGACATTGCCTTCCAAATGCCGGTAGAGAGCCGGAATCGCCTTCCGTGAGAAAAAGTGGCATTTGGGAACCTGCCACTGAGAAACCGCACATTGCACAAACTCATGGAAGAGGGCTGAGTCTACTAACTGAAAAGGCAGCAGTTGAAGTACTAGCAATTTAGCCAAGCTTGCATTCAACCACTGGGCATGTGGATGACTGGGAGTTAACTTCTTTCGATGGTGCAGCAACTGGGGCAGGAAAATTTGCCTGGTACAATCACACATCGGTTTACCACTAGCAGATTGCCCTCAAGTACTTGGCTGTGACACACCTAATTCTACACCTTTATTCCTCTCAGTTCAGGTTTCAGAGAGGACTGAAGGTATGTGGGGTTGGAGATCCCAGCTGATGAGGAGCAAGGAGAGGTCCGCTTTGTTCTTTGGTGTGGGTCTTTTAGGTATGCTTGCCAAGGAACTGCATGGCAGGTCAACATATGTCTGGTCTAGCATGTGGTGCCCAAGCGGCTGATGTTTTGGCCATACAAGATACGCTTGAGTCATATGTTGCAAATAGCAGCGGTGCGATATGATACACTCGTCTCAAAAAAGGACCACACCAAAGAACTTTTGGAATAACGCGCAGAGGCAGCGCCCTGCACAGGCGGAGATCTGCAGTGTGATGCAGTCAGTGTGCTGCCCTTAAGCTGGCCTCTGGAGGGCATCCTGCCTCGTTGGAGATGTGCCTCCTACTTCTCCTTCCCCTCTCTCCTATCAGGCACCCATGTGGAGTCAGTGACCTCATCATCCCCTCCTTCCTCATCACTGAAGCAAATCTGGCAGTATGCTGCAGATGGGGGTGTCAGGGCTATGCAGTCATCTTCGTCTGTTTGCTTACCTCTCCTCATGTGTTCAGGCTAAGAGGCCAGCCACTTCCCCCTGGTGGATTTTATAACCTCTCCTCTAAGCATGGCTCCACCCCAGGCCCTATCAGGGAACCCTATATTAACCTTTGCACTGCAAGCCAGCGGTGCTGATCAAGCATTGTGTATCTATTGTGTGTTTGGCTTCCTATTTCCCGTGTGCTCTCCGTTTGTCTCTGTTACTGACCTTGGCATGTTCTCAACGATTCCTATCTGCTTGTGACCTTGACCTTTTGGCATGTCCCCAACCATCCCTGTCTGCCTGTGACCCTGAACCTTTGGCGTGTACTCTGTTGTTCCTGTCTGCTAGTTGCCCTGACCTCTGCCTTATCCCTTTACTATCCTTTAGTCCCAGCCTGCTGCTTCCTTCTCCTTTAGTCTACTGTGAGCATGAGCTGTGAGACCCTAGGGGCCGCGACCTGGAGCCAGACTACAGCGAAGTCCATCCTCACCACTGGAGGCTCTGGCGAACACCTGCTGGCTCTTAGACTCCGCGCCCTGGGGAATATATGCTCCAGCTCCCATTGGGATCTGTGTTAGTGATTCTGTAGACCTTTGTTCTGAATCTCCCTGGGTACAATCCACAGCAGTCAGTCCTACGGTCCACTACCTAGCGGTGCACTTCTGACCCCTACGGAGTGCATCTGTCACCTGGTTTCAGGTGATCTGACAGGGGGAACATCACTGCCAGATTGCTGTCCTTCTAGGGTATCCCCTCTCTCTGGGCTTGTGTTATTGCTTTCATCTAGCTGGGTATCATCATCAGAGCCTTCAAAACGCTGGGCATCCTTATGTGCTCAAACAGTTCGGAGGACATGGTGGGATTAGGGAAGGAGTGACTGATGCCATTGAGATGAGGGAAGAGGTCACGTTGGCAGGATGAGGATGGCTTGGTCATCCACTCTACCAAGTCTGTGGTATGTTGCGGCTAAACATGTCCAGCTGCCGAAAATGAGGACAAGCGTGTCCCATGGCCATGTGCTGATGAGGATGCACCGTGTCCACGACCAGCACTGTTGTCTCTAGACACAGAGCCTGCTTGCCCTCTTTTATTGGCTTGTGACTGTCTGTCTCTCCTTGTTGGCCTTCCAGACATACTAATGGCCTGCAGGGAGATGTAGCTGCACAAATCTGGGATAATATACTGATTACACTGCAGCTAGCAGAATCAACTGCCTGCCTGTAGTATTATTACTATGAAAACACCAGCAATTGGGGTAGTTTTAAGTGCTATGTTCTGTGCAGATGACAAAGAACACCGACCGTGAATAGGATCAGAACATCAGCAATAGGGGTAGCTTTAAGTGCAGATGTCACAATACACATACTGTAATTACTGCAGCTGCCTGCCTGTGGTATAGGATCCGAAGAACACTAGAAATTGCGGTAGCTTTAGGTGCACACTGTGCAGATGACACAATACACCAACTGTAATTACTGGAGCTGCCTGCAGTATAGGATCAGCAGAACACCAGCAATTGGGGTAGCTTTAGGTGCACACTTTGCAGATGACACAGTACCCAGACTGTAATTGCTACAGCTGCCTGCGGATAGGATCAGCAGAACACCAGCAATTGGAGTAGCTTTAGGTGCACACTGTGCAGATGACACAATACACCGACTGTAATTACTGCAGCTGCCTGCCTGTGGTATAGGATCAGAAGAACACCAGCAATTGTGGTAGCTTTAGGCGTACACTGTGCAGATGACACAATACACCGACTGTAATTACTGCAGAGGCCTGCCTATGGTATAGGTTCAGAAGAACACCAGCAATTGTGGTAGCTTTAGGTACACACTGTGCAGATGACAGAATACACCAACTCTAATCACTGCAGCTGCCTGCCTGTGGTATAGGATCTGAAGAACACCAGAAATTGGGGTAGCTTTAGGTGCACACTGTACAGATGACACACTACACCAACTGTAATTACTTGAGCTGCCTGCGTTATAGGATCAGCAGAATACCAGCAATTGGGGTAGCTTTAGGTGCAAACTGTGCAGATGACACAGTATACCAACTGTAATTGCTACAGCTGCCTGCAGATAGAATCATCAGAACACCAGCAAATGGGTTAGCTTTAGGTGTACACTGTGCAGATGACACAATACACTGATTGTAATTGCTGCAGCAGCTGCCTGTGGTATAGGATCAGAAAAACACCAGCAATTCGGGTAGCTTTAGGTGTACACTGTACAGGTGGCACAGTACACCGACTGTAATTGCTACAGCTGCCTGTGGTATAGGACCAGCAGAACACCAGCAATTGGGGTAGCTTTAGCTGTACACTGTGCAGGTGGCACAATACATGGACTGTAATTGCTATAGCTGCCTGAGGTATCGGACCAGCAGAACACCAGCAATTGGGGTAGCTTTAGGTGTATACTGTGCAGGTGGCAACATACACCGACTGTAATTGCTACAGCTAACTGTGGTATAGGACCAGCAGACCACCAGAAATTGGGGTAGCTTTAGGTTTACACTGTACAGGTGGCACAATACACCAAATGTAATTGCTACAGCTGCCTGTGGTTTAAGACCAGCAGAACAACAGCAATTGGGGTAACTTTAGGTGTACACAGTGCAGGTGGCACAATACACTGACTGTAATTGCTGCAGCAGCTGCCTGTGGTATAGGACCAGCAGACCACCACTGTAAATTTCTACAGCTGCCTGTGGTGTAGGACCAGAAGAACACCAGCAATTGGGGTAGCTTTAGGTGTAAACTGTGCAGGTGGCACAATACACCAACTGTAATTGCAACAGCTTCAAAGGATATTCAAAGACACTGTCTCTATGTCTATCTCTCCGCCGACGCAACACACTATGCATGGCCCCCTTGAGCCCTAATTGGCCAAAGCCACCCGGGCTTTGGCCAATCATGGCTCTCCGTTTTTTCTGTGCTGTGATTGGCCAAAGCATGCGGGTCATAGTGCATGCTTGGCCAATCATCAGCCAGCAATGCACTGGCGCAAACGGCCCATAATGTTCGGAATTCACCAAACGGACGACCAGCCGATGTTCGAGTTGAACATGGGTTCAACTTGAATACGAAGCTCATCCCTAATGTTCTCCCACCGATTATCTCCACACATGGAGAATACTCATAGACTGACACAAAAACGGGCAATTTATGAAACTGCAATCTTAGCACTTCACTGGTGATCTGTGTCAGAATTCACCTCCCCGATTCACCAGCTCAGACGTGGAGAATTGGGGAGTGAAGAAAGAATCTGGGGGATCTGAGGGGGAAAGAGGAAGATAATTAACTTCCTTATGCCTCGTTCAGACCCCCCCAAGACAATAACCATGTCCCCCTGTCATATTTATGTGTATACATACATATATATATATATATGTATGTATATACATGTATGTATAATGTGTGTGTGTGTGTGTGTGTGTGTGTGTGTGTGTGTGTGTATATATATATATATATATATATATATATATATATATATATATATATATATATATATATAATGTAGGGGGAGGGGACGTCTCTGGCTTCCCTTGATTGTTATCATACGGGGGTAGAAAGGCAAGATGAAGTTTGGATAGTGTTTGGAGAGTGGCTACTTGTTAGGGGAACAGGTGTTAAGAAGGGGGTTGGAGTGTATAGTGAAAGGATTGTAAGATGAGCTGGGTGGGCTCTATCATTATTTGAGACCCTCTCTAAGTAGGTGGGTTCATGGTATCAGAATAATCCTGCGTCATCTGATAAAGTAGCCAACAGGCCCATTTTTGGCTGAATTTTGTCGAAGTGTCCCGTGAGACGTGAATACGTTTTTCCATTTCAGCGACTTTTTGAATTCTAGTGAGCAACTAACTAAATAATAAATTATAGGTATTGGAATTTAATTTAAAATTTGGCTGTTAGTAAGTGTAACAAATTTATCCGAAGTTACGAATTATCCGAAATAACGAATGCCGCATCTAAACAAATGGAACAGAACAAATTAATAATAAATAATAATAATATTAAAACGTTTTTATTATTATTATTTATTATTATTATATTGTTACGTTCTATTCTTTTAGATACGACATTCGTTATTTTGGATAATTTGTAACTTTGGATAAATTTGTATATGTTACATTCACTAACAGCCAAATTTGAAAGGAAATTCCAATACCTATGATTTAATAATTATTAAGAGTTAAGTTATTATTTCAGATTTTAGAATTTTAGGGTTTTCAGATTTTCGAATTTCAAGTTTCAGAATTTATGAATTTACTAATTTACGATTTTTTGAATATTCTAATTAATGAATTTGTCGAAAATTGTTCAAAAAATCTAATTCGGAATGAAACAAATTGCACATGTCTAATATGTAGGTGCTCATTGGTGAGCCTGGAACAATACTTTGTTTTAATAATGTTCTTCGTGGAGAAAGCTGACTCACAGCCGTATGTAGATCCAAACATGGTCAAGGTGTGTTGTGCTATCTTGATTAGCAAAGGAAATCAGTCCCAGGCACAGTCTGTAGCCAGAAGGTAGCAGGATCAGTTCCTCCAAAGTGCTCTTTTAGTGCTACATTTGTTTGCAGATCAATCATTTCTGTCTGTAGAGATCCCTCATGTGCCCACTTGAAGGTCTGCATCACCTTCTTTGAAAACACTCTGAAATCTTTAATGAGGAATGAATGGTAGGTGAACAGGAGGCTCTGCTGTCCAAGATTGAAGCTGCCAAACCTTTTACTGAAGTCTCCAATCAGTTTATTTATGAAGTCAACAACAAGAGAAATGTCTCTCTTTCCTTTAATCTGTTCTTTCACCTTTGTGAAATGCAAGCACTCTCCTTGAAGATCTTCCCTGAACAAATCTAATTTTCTCTGGAAGGAGCAGACAGTGGTCTTCAAATCACTGATGGAATTGTTCTTGCCCTGGAGCTTTAAATTTAATTCATTAAGGTGTGATGTTATGTCCACTAGGAAAGCAACATTATCCATTGTGCTCTCATCTTTTTTTCTTTTTCCTGATATCACAGATTCCACCACACAATCACAGCTCACCTCTTTCTCCTCTCCCCTTTTTATCTTGTCACTTGCTAGTATCCCTCTGCTATCCTGTTTTCCACCATCTCCATGTCCCTACCATCCTTGGCCCAGGTGCCTGACAAAATTACTCATGTTTACAGCTTATACTTTTCATGGACTAACAATGTTTCTAGGGATACATCAGTACACTACTACTACGCAATCACAGTCCACATCTTCCCTCTCTCTTTTTCTATCTTGTCACTTGCTATTATCCCTCTGCCATCCTATGTTTCTAATCATCTCCCTGTCCTTACCATCTTTGGCCCAGGCCTTTCATTCATATATATGTATTTTTATGTTAATACTTATTGACTCTACTTCATTACTTTTAGATGCCTGACAAACATACTTATGTTCACAGCCTATACTCTTTATGGACTAATAAGGTTTCTAAGGATACATCACTATATCCATGTCATGCCTGCTCTTCGTTTGGCCCCTGGCGGGGTCCCGTCTGAACCACCCCCTCAGCTCCCTGATGAGGGAACTGCTGCCGCTGTCCTAGAGCCGCACACCTGTAGCACTAGCCATGGCCAAGCTCAGTTGTGAGTATGGGGACCCAGAACCCCTCCTACCCTGTGCCTTTATAACTAATACTGTGCTACATTGCCAAATATATACTTTGTCATTCTAGGCACATTGTTACACACATCCACCCCGAAGAGCGAGCTGGATCTCGAGAAACACGTCGGGAAGTATGATACCGTGTACTATGACTGCTATTACATCAATGCATCAATAATCCTTGTTTATGTATTTTTTTAAATTGGCAATTGTTGGTGATATCTATGCATGTAAACAATGTTACTTGAATAAAACATATACTGCATTTACTACTGTTTTGTTTACTGACGGAAATGATACCCACTTCATTTAAAGTCCCAGGACGAACCCTTTGTTTTATCATCTTGTAAAAACAGTGAGAACTGTTTTGCTTTCTGACTTTTGAGTTGCACTAAGAAAGCTGCTACTTCTGTTTTAATGGACCAAAAGTGTTCAAAACACCACATTTACTCCATCTAACATTGTTGTGAAGTAAAAGGTAATTTGCATTTACCCAAACTTCTCTTAGTAAATGATGTTGATGGGATGAGTATACCCTGAGGAAGTTGATGAGTTTCATCATTTTGTCCATGATTTATTCAAACTTTTCTGATAGAATGGCACACAGGACAGTCTAGTGAATGATGCAGTGGTAAGCAATAAGGTCCGGGTGGTCCTCTTTCAGTCATGCCACAGCTCCGCTTTCCTTTCCAACCAAGGCAGGGGCATCATCTGTGGTGACTGAGACCACTTTTGTCAGATCTATTTCCTTTCTCAGAATCTCCTTAATGGCCTCATATATGTCTTGCCCTTGTGTGTGTGTCTCAACTGGTGTCCTCACAGAGTTCTTTTGTTTCTTTGTGAAAAAATCTTACCAAAAGCTGGCCATTATCAGTTATATCTGTGGCTAAATCATATCAATGGCTAAAGAAATGCATACGGCATTCTGAATAATAATATGTCAGTCTTTTTTGTTGCTGTTGATGCTAACAGTGAGATTTGGTTAATTTTTTTTCACACAGCTCATCTTTTTGTTTACCCTCAAATAAAGTTTCAGCAACAGAATTCAAGCACTCCTTTACAAATGTACCTTCAGTAAATGGTCTTTTGTGTTTCCCCAAAATCCATGCTACTTTAAGTGAACATTCATTTGCATGCTACTGGGCTTTAAATGAATGTGAGAGGACTTTGGTGGATATGTGGATATGTTTGCTTAAATGAACCATGTTTTGTTTCATAGTGGTGCTTCACATTGCTACTTTTTATTAACGCCATGGTTTCACAACAAATGAGACAAACGGATTTTAAACTTCCCATAGGAAGAATGAACATGTATTGGTCTGTCCATTCATCTTTAAAGGTTTGGTTTTCAGCCTCTACCTTCCTTTTTTTGGCATGAGCCATGCTCTCTGACGCTTTTGCTACTGCTTCCTCCACACACTCTAAATGTAAATGGCCCCATTAGTGTTCCCCCTTATATCAGTTGCACCTATCAGAGTAATTCATTACATTGAGTGCCCCCATCAGACTACCCACATAAATCAGTTGCCACCATCAGAGTACCCCCTTATATCAGGTATTCCCATGAGAGTGCACACTTACATCAAGTTTCTGCAATGGAAGGCCCCCTTACATCTGGTGTTTCCTATCAGTGTGCCCCCTTACATAATTTTTCCCCTTCAATGTGCCCCATTATATAAGGTTCCCCCATCACAGTGCCGCATACATAGGGTGTCCTCATCAGCGTGCCTCCTTACATTGGGTGTCACCATAAGAGTGCCTCTTTACATCAGGTGTGCCCATTAGAGTGCCATTTAGATTAGGTGTGTCCATTAGAGTGCCCCCTTACATCAGTTGTCCCCATCACAGTGCTCCTTTACATCAGGTGTCCCCATCACAGTGCCCCCTTACATCAGATGTCCCCATCACGGTGCCATCTTACATCAGATGTCCCAATCACAGTGCCCCCTTACATTAGTTGTCCCCATCCCAGTGCCCCTTACATCAGGTGTCCCCATCATAGTGCCATCTTACATTAGTTGTCCCCATCACAGTGCCACCTTACACCAGGCGTTCCTGTAATAGTGTCCCCTTACATCATATGTCCCCATCAGTGTGCCCCTGTAATATAAATTGTACCCATCAGAGTGTCCCTTAACATAAAATGTGCTTATCAGCGTGACCCTTAACATAAAATAAGTGGCATGATAAAGGCCACATTTTATGTTAAGGGACACTCTGATTGGCATATTTTATGTTAAGGGGCACTCTGGTGGGCACAGCAAAATGTGCCCATCACAGTACTCCTTTACATCAGGTGTCCTCATCACAATGCTCCATTACATCAGGTATTCCCATCAGAGTGCCCCCTTACATCAGATGTCCCCATCAGAGTTTCCCTTAGCATAAAATGTACCAATCAGCGTGACCATTAACATAAAATAAGGAGCATGCTGATGGGCACATTTTATGTTAAGGGGCACTCTGGTGGGCACAGCAAAATGTGCCCATCACAGTACTCCTTTACGTCAGGTGTCCCCATCACAATGCCCCATTACATCAGGCATTCCCATCAGAGTGCCCCCTTACATCAGATGTCCCCATCAGAGTGTCCCTTAACATAAAATGTACCAATCAGTGTGACCATTAACAAAAAATAAGGAGCATGCTGATGAGCACATTTTATGTTAAGGGGCATTCCGATTGGCAAAACAAAATGTGTCCATCTGCGTGCCAATTAACATAAAATGTGCCCATCAGTGTTGCTCTTAAAATAAAATATGGCTTCCAGAGTGCCCCTTAACATAAAATATGCCCATCTGTGTTGCTCTTAAAATAAAATATGCCTATCAGAGTGCCCCTTAACATAAAACACGCCCATCAGAGTGCCTCTTAACCTAAAATGTGCCCGTCAGAGTGCCCCTTACATAAAATATGCCCATCAGCGTGACTCTTAACATAAAATAAGTAGCATGCTGATGGGCTCATTTTATGTTAAGGGGCACTCTGGGGGGTACATTTTATGTTAAGGAGCATTCTGATGGACCGAACAATATATGCCCACCAGTATGCCCCTTCAGAAATGATGCCATCAGTGTGCAGCTTAGAAAAAATGAGTAGTCAGCATATTCGACAAGGTGCAGGGGGGCGGAATCTGTGAGATATACCTTGCAAGTGAAACCAGGGGTGGGAACCGTGAGACACAGGGGGGTGGGGTGTGCATGTGACCTCACGCCCAGCCGAGAGTGAGAGTGGGTTCTTTTGACAGACTGAGAGTGGTGCTCAGGAGCAGGGGGCAGGGCTCAAACACGTGACATCGCTAGTTGCTGGGAAACCCATGGTCCCAGAAAACTAATGACTGCTATAACACTGATGGCATGGCGGTCCTGGCAGGAGCATTGCTCGGGGCATCCTCGGACCACGGGCCGCAATTTAGTGATGGCTGGCCTATCTCATTTCATGCTCTAAAATGTTAGGACAGTACAAATACCCCCCAAATTACTAATATTTAGAAAGTAGACAGTCTATGATATTTATTAAGAGGCATGGTGAGTGGTAATTTTTTGTCAAAATTTTTTGTATAAGGAAGGAATTAAGTAAAATAAGCTTTTTCCCTAAAGTTTTAATTTTAAAAAGTTATTTCTCACACACAGCAAAGACAAAAATCTGGAAACACTACATGATTTGCATTGTGAAAAACAGTGCAGCGCTTAATGTATAACACGTGACTGAATGTAGTGAAACAATAAATCAGGAAAAAAACTTTCAAAGATAATGTTTCCAAAAAGTAAAACATCAATGATAAACAATACACATGTGCATATTGTGCAATAAACAAAAAATGGGTTATTAAACCAAAAGAATGGTCAAAAAAACCACTTTTAGAAGGACAAATAATTATTTAGACTACAGCTTGATGCTGTGAAGCACAAACTTGTGATTAAGTGAGAAAAATAAACAACAAAATTGAAAAACAAATCAAAACAAATCCCATGCTTTGGATAAATGAAGTGATTTACAAGGCCCCATACATGTGAAGATATAAGTTCATTAGGTGGAACGTGAATGGAACTTTATAGTTGAACGTGAATGAAACTTTAAAATTGGTCCCAGGTATCACTGGTATAGGTGCTTGACCACGTAAATTCTTTCACTGTACAGTTTAAGTAAGTAGTAAAGGCTTACCAGAGCCACCTTTAGTGTGCGCAGATACGAACTCCCCAACGATTGGGATCGGACAAGATCGTTCCTCCGACACTCCTCGTGTGAATGGATGACTCGAATCACCTTTCCGGATAGGAAGGTAAAGAATGACCCACACCTTCGGGTGTTCCTTGAACGTCGTCCGTTCCGGTCCGTTCGAAAAATGTTCAAGTTGGCGTGTCACCAAATGGATGAAAAAGGAAAAAAAGCGCCCAATCGTGTGATAAAGTCTAAAACACGTGTACTTTATTTTCCAACCAAATAGACGTTGAAAGATACAGATGACTCAATGGAGTCGTATAAAATTGAACGAAAAGAATTGCTAGCAAAAATATAAAATAAAGCAGATAAAAATAGCACGAGATGTAGACGTATCTACCCGACGATCGTTTCGTCACAGATTGACGTCATCAGGGGTACGCCCACACCCTCGTGCTAAAGGTTTAAATAGCCTATGGGTGAGGTAGGGAGCCCTGCCATAGGTGCAGACCAAAACGTCCGTGCATAATGGGATTAACCCACAAATGACCAGTCCCTTCGGAATGGTTACCACATATAGAAAAGAAGAAAAAGGGAAAAAGCGGTCAACGACCAGTTAGTTCAAATAAAGTTTGAGTTCCATCATAACTAAATGGTGGGGCTCAAATATAAAATAGACTAGTAAAAGTGACCACTGAAAAATACAAACAATGAGTCCTATGATAAATCCCCTTTGTTTGACAGATGGCCAAATACAATAATAATGGCTATCTAACTGTATGTATGTCCCAAAAAAGGGTGACTTGGTTCAAAAAAAATATACAAAATGTATATGTATACAATACATGCGTATAGATTACCATAAAAAAAGAGAGAGGAAAATGACCATAATATTGAGGTGGGGGCCTAAACAGCATTAGCTGCCCACCATCACCCATAGTCCAGTTAAAAAAATTCCATGGATGAGACATATCCAACAGGTTTAGAAAGAACATTACAATCACTCTATTATCATAAGATATAGTTTACATAAAAAATCATTTAAACTACCTAGCAAACATTGCTACAAAAATACAAATAATAATAGTGAAAATAGTGTATGAGACCCAGACTGAATACAAAATCAGTACAAAAAAGGAAAAAGGGAATATTAAATCAACTGTTATTAATAAAACAATTAATGTCCCATTCGACGTTGAGCCCCCCAGGGATATGTGTCCCTAATTTATGGATCCAGTTTGTTTCTGCCCTGGAAATAGTGCGCTTAGCGTTACTGCCGCGCCAATGTGGGGTATATTTTTCTAAAGCCAGAAAGGTGGTGCCTCTTGGGTCCCGATTGTGTTTTAGATCGTAATGTTTACTAACGTTATGTTTGTTAAATCCTTTACAAATGTTAGTGATATGTTCCCCCAGGCGCACATGTAGCATGCGTACTGTGCGTCCCACATACTCCAAACCACATGGACATCTAAGTAAGTACACAACGCACTTAGTGGTGCATGTGATGAATGTTCGTATGGGGTATGTAAGTCCATTGCTAGACGAGGTGAACTCAGTAAATCTCCTGCCTCGTAGAGCATTTAGCTTACAAGCTCTACATTTCCCACAGGGGTAGAAGCCCTTCAAATCACCAAAAAAAGTGGGTCTAGTTGGGGGGTCCGGGACATTTGGAGCAATCATATTTCGCAAGTTAGTTGCACCCCTAAAGATCACATTTGGTCTATCAGGAAGTTCGGGGCCCAAGATTCGGTCATTTTTGATGACCGACCAATGTTTCTGTAAAATTCTTTTCACAGCCCAATGCTGACTGGAAAACGTCGTGAGTAAAGAAACTCCATAGTTGTCCATGTTGTCAGTCCTGGGTGGTCTCTCAGCTAACAATGTTTGACGTTCCCTACTGTTGACCTCCATTATAGTGGAATCAAGGGACTCACTGTTGTAACCTTTAGCTAGGAATCTCTCTTTTAAGATTAGTGCCTCCTTAAAAAAATCCTCATTGAAAGTGCAATTGCGTTTTAAGCGAAGAAACTGGCCCTTAGGGACCGCTGAGAGCCATGACCTATGATGGCAGGAGTCGAGTGGAATATAGCTATTCCTGTCAGTTTTCTTGAAAAACGTTGTGGTAGTTATGTTATTATCCCGGATGGAAATATTCAAATCCAAAAATTGGATATTAATGGGGCTTGAGACATAGCTGAGAACTATCCCACGGTTGTTGTTGTTTAAATGGGACAGGAAGAGCTCTGCTGATGAACTGTCACCATCCCAGATAAACAAGATGTCATCGATGAACCTTTTCCAGGTGACTAGTTCCGGGGGTTTGTCACTAAAGACTATATCCTCCTCCCACTTTGCCATGAAGAGATTGGCCATACTGGGAGCAAATTTAGCTCCCATGGCCACTCCCTTCACTTGCAAAAAATGGGTCCCGTCATGCCAAAAGTGATTGTGCGTCATGGCAAACAGAAGTAATTCAAGAATATAGTTGCGCTGAGTCACCGAAATACTACCATCCTGGGCCAGAAAGTGATGGACCGCTTCATAGCCCAGTTGATGGGAGATAGCGGTGTACAGTGAAGCTACATCCGCGGTAATTAGGAGATAGGTGGGTTTCCATTCAATCAATTGCAGAATGTTGATAACATGTTTGGTATCTCTCAAAAAGGATGGCGTGCCCATCACCAGTGGTTGCAGATATTTGTCAATGTATTTCCCTATACGCGAGGTTACAGAGTCAATTCCACTGATGATGGGCCGCCCTGGTGGATTTTCTAAAGATTTGTGTATCTTGGGTAGAGAATACATAACCGGTAAGCGCGGCGCCAAAGGTACCAGAAAGTCCCTTTCTTTTTTATTTAAAATACCCATATTGAACCCTTTCTCAACCAACTCTTTTAGTTCACCTTTGAATTGGGTGGTGGGGTCTAAAAGTAATGGAGAGTAGGTCTCAGAGTCTGACAGAATCCTAGTCATCTCTTTGGAATATGCGGTTTTGTCAAGTATTACAATGGCACCGCCTTTGTCAGCCGACCGAACTACTATGTCTTTCCTATTAAGCAATGAGTCTAACCCTGCCCTAAATTCCCGTGTGGGTTGAGCTGGTCTCAATTTCAAACCATTGAGATCCTTTAATACCAGATCACGGAAAATATTGATGTTGGGTGCTGTATTACCAGGAGGATTGAACAAGGAGGCATTCGATAAACCAGAATGCATAATTGTTGAATCCCTAACTAATTGGCGGGAGGGGTTGCTCATGATATATCTCTTAATGTTCAACTTGCGTGTAAACTTTTGGATATCTATAAATGTCTGGAATTTATTTAAATTCTGAGGGGGCACAAACTTGAGACCCTTTCCGAGAGTCTGCAATTCTTCATTAGATAGCTTTTTATTACTTAAGTTAATGACACCACTGATATCTAAGTCCTTCTTCTTTTTGGTGTGAAGACGTTTCCCCCCTCTGCACCCTCTCTTGTGTCTCCGTTTCTCTTGTGTCCCCCCCGAGTGCCCTCCTGAAAACCCTGTTGGTAAAAACTGCCAACTGAGGGTTGACTATATGATGGCCGAAAACCGCCCTGACCCCTAGGGGCTTCAGAATGCCCATTCCTGTCATCCCCAAGGGGGCCATATCTATTAAAGGTCTCAACCCTGTAATTGGATCCCAAATCTCTTACATCCGGAGGGGGTCTCCTATCCCTGCTGCCACCTCTACCTTGAGAGAGGGATTTGTTTCCCTGGGAAAAAGATTTACCACCTCTGGATCGCCAGGGTGGAGGGGGCGCCATTGAAGTGGGATATTGGTGATGATTAAATGGAGTTGGATGACGTTGATGGTTAAAATTACGTTTATCGACCCTTCCTCTAAAGGACTGGGGATATGGTTGTGATGATGGACCCATTACTCTTTCAGTATATACTGGAGAGGTCTAGCTCATGGGGCCCCAAAAAAGGTTAGAATCACCAACGCCACCTCCTCTGATTCCCTCAATATGCCCTGGGGGATGTAGACCTGGATCACCCATGGGGGGTGAGGGGGCCAAGTTCTCAGTAGAGACCTGCCATTTAAAGACAACATTGTCTTTATAATCTTTTTTATCCCTATTGTATTTTTTCTTTTTCTTAGTTTTTTGTTCAGTTTCCTCTTTGGTCAGGATAGTTTTTAGGGATTCAGATCTTTGCATATACTCAGGATCATTTTTAAAGGGGACAAGCTTAGTTTTAATCAGACCAATCTCATAATCCAATGAGGCAAGTTTCCTCGATTTCTTAGCAATCAGGAATTTTAAAAACTGAACCCCTGCCTCATTGAAGTATTTAAACCATTCGGCTATTTCTGTGTCCTCCTTTTGTGGGTTAACCTCCCATCTCAAACTCCTGGGAACCATATTTTCCCTTACATATTCTTCCAGATAGGCTATATCCCATTTTGTGTGTAGTTCAGAAATGGTTAAATTCTTCAACCTCAAAAAACAACCGGACAGGTCATCCCTGGAATTCTCATTCCCATCAAAGACTCCTGTGGTGTCAATGACAGCTTGGGATCTATATTCAAAAACATCCATTGCGGATGAACCAGCAGCAAATTAGTGTATCGTATAACAGTAAAAAACAAAAGAAGTAAAACTTGCGCTTGGTAAAAAAAATTTTGATATGGGAAAAAATCAATTAAGAAAATAGCAGCTGAGCACAAAAAAACAGATACTAGGTCTAACTAACAGAAATGTGAAAAACAGTGCAGCGCTTAATGTATAACACGTGACTGAATGTAGTGAAACAATAAATCAGGAAAAAAACTTTCAAAGATAATGTTTCCAAAAAGTAAAACATCAATGATAAACAATACACATGTGCATATTGTGCAATAAACAAAAAATGGGTTATTAAACCAAAAGAATGGTCAAAAAAACCACTTTTAGAAGGACAAATAATTATTTAGACTACAGCTTGATGCTGTGAAGCACAAACTTGTGATTAAGTGAGAAAAATAAACAACAAAATTGAAAAACAAATCAAAACAAATCCCATGCTTTGGATAAATGAAGTGATTTACAAGGCCCCATACATGTGAAGATATAAGTTCATTAGGTGGAACGTGAATGGAACTTTATAGTTGAACGTGAATGAAACTTTAAAATTGGTCCCAGGTATCACTGGTATAGGTGCTTGACCACGTAAATTCTTTCACTGTACAGTTTAAGTAAGTAGTAAAGGCTTACCAGAGCCACCTTTAGTGTGCGCAGATACGAACTCCCCAACGATTGGGATCGGACAAGATCGTTCCTCCGACACTCCTCGTGTGAATGGATGACTCGAATCACCTTTCCGGATAGGAAGGTAAAGAATGGCCCACACCTTCGGGTGTTCCTTGAACCTCGTCCGTTCCGGTCCGTTCGAAAAATGTTCAAGTTGGCGTGTCACCAAATGGATGAAAAAGGAAAAAAAGCGCCCAATCGTGTGATAAAGTCTAAAACACGTGTACTTTATTTTCCAACCAAATAGACGTTGAAAGATACAGATGACTCAATGGAGTCGTATAAAATTGAACGAAAAGAATTGCTAGCAAAAATATAAAATAAAGCAGATAAAAATAGCACGAGATGTAGACGTATCTACCCGACGATCGTTTCGTCACAGATTGACGTCATCAGGGGTACGCCCACACCCTCGTGCTAAAGGTTTAAATAGCCTATGGGTGAGGTAGGGAGCCCTGCCATAGGTGCAGACCAAAACGTCCGTGCATAATGGGATTAACCCACAAATGACCAGTCCCTTCGGAATGGTTACCACATATAGAAAAGAAGAAAAAGGGAAAAAGCGGTCAACGACCAGTTAGTTCAAATAAAGTTTGAGTTCCATCATAACTAAATGGTGGGGCTCAAATATAAAATAGACTAGTAAAAGTGACCACTGAAAAATACAAACAATGAGTCCTATGATAAATCCCCTTTGTTTGACAGATGGCCAAATACAATAATAATGGCTATCTAACTGTATGTATGTCCCAAAAAAGGGTGACTTGGTTCAAAAAAAAATATACAAAATGTATATGTATACAATACATGCGTATAGATTACCATAAAAAAAGAGAGAGGAAAATGACCATAATATTGAGGTGGGGGCCTAAACAGCATTAGCTGCCCACCATCACCCATAGTCCAGTTAAAAAAATTCCATGGATGAGACATATCCAACAGGTTTAGAAAGAACATTACAATCACTCTATTATCATAAGATATAGTTTACATAAAAAATCATTTAAACTACCTAGCAAACATTGCTACAAAAATACAAATAATAATAGTGAAAATAGTGTATGAGACCCAGACTGAATACAAAATCAGTACAAAAAAGGAAAAAGGGAATATTAAATCAACTGTTATTAATAAAACAATTAATGTCCCATTCGACGTTGAGCCCCCCAGGGATATGTGTCCCTAATTTATGGATCCAGTTTGTTTCTGCCCTGGAAATAGTGCGCTTAGCGTTACTGCCGCGCCAATGTGGGGTATATTTTTCTAAAGCCAGAAAGGTGGTGCCTCTTGGGTCCCGATTGTGTTTTAGATCGTAATGTTTACTAACGTTATGTTTGTCAAATCCTTTACAAATGTTAGTGATATGTTCCCCCAGGCGCACATGTAGCATGCGTACTGTGCGTCCCACATACTCCAAACCACATGGACATCTAAGTAAGTACACAACGCACTTAGTGGTGCATGTGATGAATGTTCGTATGGGGTATGTAAGTCCATTGCTAGACGAGGTGAACTCAGTAAATCTCCTGCCTCGTAGAGCATTTAGCTTACAAGCTCTACATTTCCCACAGGGGTAGAAGCCCTTCAAATCACCAAAAAAAGTGGGTCTAGTTGGGGGGTCCGGGACATTTGGAGCAATCATATTTCGCAAGTTAGTTGCACCCCTAAAGATCACATTTGGTCTATCAGGAAGTTCGGGGCCCAAGATTCGGTCATTTTTGATGACCGACCAATGTTTCTGTAAAATTCTTTTCACAGCCCAATGCTGACTGGAAAACGTCGTGAGTAAAGAAACTCCATAGTTGTCCATGTTGTCAGTCCTGGGTGGTCTCTCAGCTAACAATGTTTGACGTTCCCTACTGTTGACCTCCATTATAGTGGAATCAAGGGACTCACTGTTGTAACCTTTAGCTAGGAATCTCTCTTTTAAGATTAGTGCCTCCTTAAGAAAATCCTCATTGAAAGTGCAATTGCGTTTTAAGCGAAGAAACTGGCCCTTAGGGACCGCTGAGAGCCATGACCTATGATGGCAGGAGTCGAGTGGAATATAGCTATTCCTGTCAGTTTTCTTGAAAAACGTTGTGGTAGTTATGTTATTATCCCGGATGGAAATATTCAAATCCAAAAATTGGATATTAATGGGGCTTGAGACATAGCTGAGAACTATCCCACGGTTGTTGTTGTTTAAATGGGACAGGAAGAGCTCTGCTGATGAACTGTCACCATCCCAGATAAACAAGATGTCATCGATGAACCTTTTCCAGGTGACTAGTTCCGGGGGTTTGTCACTAAAGACTATATCCTCCTCCCACTTTGCCATGAAGAGATTGGCCATACTGGGAGCAAATTTAGCTCCCATGGCCACTCCCTTCACTTGCAAAAAATGGGTCCCGTCATGCCAAAAGTGATTGTGCGTCATGGCAAACAGAAGTAATTCAAGAATATAGTTGCGCTGAGTCACCGAAATACTACCATTCTGGGCCAGAAAGTGATGGACCGCTTCATAGCCCAGTTGATGGGAGATAGCGGTGTACAGTGAAGCTACATCCGCGGTAATTAGGTAATTTAAAGTTTCATTCACGTTCAACTATAAAGTTCCATTCACGTTCCACCTAATGAACTTATATCTTCACATGTATGGGGCCTTGTAAATCACTTCATTTATCCAAAGCATGGGATTTGTTTTGATTTGTTTTTCAATTTTGTTGTTTATTTTTCTCACTTAATCACAAGTTTGTGCTTCACAGCATCAAGCTGTAGTCTAAATAATTATTTGTCCTTCTAAAAGTGGTTTTTTTGACCATTCTTTTGGTTTAATAACCCATTTTTTGTTTATTGCACAATATGCACATGTGTATTGTTTATCATTGATGTTTTACTTTTTGGAAACATTATCTTTGAAAGTTTTTTTCCTGATTTATTGTTTCACTACATTCAGTCACGTGTTATACATTAAGCGCTGCACTGTTTTTCACATTTCTGTTAGTTAGACCTAGTATCTGTTTTTTTGTGCTCAGCTGCTATTTTCTTAATTGATTTTTTCCCATATCAAAATTTTTTTTACCAAGCGCAAGTTTTACTTCTTTTGTTTTTTACTGTTATACGATACACTAATTTGCTGCTGGTTCATCCGCAATGGATGTTTTTGAATATAGATCCCAAGCTGTCATTGACACCACAGGAGTCTTTGATGGGAATGAGAATTCCAGGGATGACCTGTCCGGTTGTTTTTTGAGGTTGAAGAATTTAACCATTTCTGAACTACACACAAAATGGGATATAGCCTATCTGGAAGAATATGTAAGGGAAAATATGGTTCCCAGGAGTTTGAGATGGGAGGTTAACCCACAAAAGGAGGACACAGAAATAGCCGAATGGTTTAAATACTTCAATGAGGCAGGGGTTCAGTTTTTAAAATTCCTGATTGCTAAGAAATCGAGGAAACTTGCCTCATTGGATTATGAGATTGGTCTGATTAAAACTAAGCTTGTCCCCTTTAAAAATGATCCTGAGTATATGCAAAGATCTGAATCCCTAAAAACTATCCTGACCAAAGAGGAAACTGAACAAAAAACTAAGAAAAAGAAAAAATACAATAGGGATAAAAAAGATTATAAAGACAATGTTGTCTTTAAATGGCAGGTCTCTACTGAGAACTTGGCCCCCTCACCCCCCATGGGTGATCCAGGTCTACATCCCCCAGGGCATATTGAGGGAATCAGAGGAGGTGGCGTTGGTGATTCTAACCTTTTTTGGGGCCCCATGAGCCAGGCCTCTCCAGTATATACTGAAAGAGTAATGGGTCCATCATCACAACCATATCCCCAGTCCTTTAGAGGAAGGGTCGATAAACGTAATTTTAACCATCAACGTCATCCAACTCCATTTAATCATCACCAATATCCCACTTCAATGGCGCCCCCTCCACCCTGGCGATCCAGAGGTGGTAAATCTTTTTCCCAGGGAAACAAATCCCTCTCTCAAGGTAGAGGTGGCAGCAGGGATAGGAGACCCCCTCCGGATGTAAGAGATTTGGGATCCAATTACAGGGTTGAGACCTTTAATAGATATGGCCCCCTTGGGGATGACAGGAATGGGCATTCTGAAGCCCCTAGGGGTCAGGGCGGTTTTCGGCCATCATATAGTCAACCCTCAGTTGGCAGTTTTTACCAACAGGGTTTTCAGGAGGGCACTCGGGGGGGACACAAGAGAAACGGAGACACAAGAGAGGGTGCAGAGGGGGGAAACGTCTTCACACCAAAAAGAAGAAGGACTTAGATATCAGTGGTGTCATTAACTTAAGTAATAAAAAGCTATCTAATGAAGAATTGCAGACTCTCGGAAAGGGTCTCAAGTTTGTGCCCCCTCAGAATTTAAATAAATTCCAGACATTTATAGATATCCAAAAGTTTACACGCAAGTTGAACATTAAGAGATATATCATGAGCAACCCCTCCCGCCAATTAGTTAGGGATTCAACAATTATGCATTCTGGTTTATCGAATGCCTCCTTGTTCAATCCTCCTGGTAATACAGCACCCAACATCAATATTTTCCGTGATCTGGTATTAAAGGATCTCAATGGTTTGAAATTGAGACCAGCTCAACCCACACGGGAATTTAGGGCAGGGTTAGACTCATTGCTTAATAGGAAAGACATAGTAGTTCGGTCGGCTGACAAAGGCGGTGCCATTGTAATACTTGACAAAACCGCATATTCCAAAGAGATGACTAGGATTCTGTCAGACTCTGAGACCTACTCTCCATTACTTTTAGACCCCACCACCCAATTCAAAGGTGAACTAAAAGAGTTGGTTGAGAAAGGGTTCAATATGGGTATTTTAAATAAAAAAGAAAGGGACTTTCTGGTACCTTTGGCGCCGCGCTTACCGGTTATGTATTCTCTACCCAAGATACACAAATCTTTAGAAAATCCACCAGGGCGGCCCATCATCAGTGGAATTGACTCTGTAACCTCGCGTATAGGGAAATACATTGACAAATATCTGCAACCACTGGTGATGGGCACGCCATCCTTTTTGAGAGATACCAAACATGTTATCAACATTCTGCAATTGATTGAATGGAAACCCACCTATCTCCTAATTACCGCGGATGTAGCTTCACTGTACACCGCTATCTCCCATCAACTGGGCTATGAAGCGGTCCATCACTTTCTGGCCCAGGATGGTAGTATTTCGGTGACTCAGCGCAACTATATTCTTGAATTACTTCTGTTTGCCATGACGCACAATCACTTTTGGCATGACGGGACCCATTTTTTGCAAGTGAAGGGAGTGGCCATGGGAGCTAAATTTGCTCCCAGTATGGCCAATCTCTTCATGGCAAAGTGGGAGGAGGATATAGTCTTTAGTGACAAACCCCCGGAACTAGTCACCTGGAAAAGGTTCATCGATGACATCTTGTTTATCTGGGATGGTGACAGTTCATCAGCAGAGCTCTTCCTGTCCCATTTAAACAACAACAACCGTGGGATAGTTCTCAGCTATGTCTCAAGCCCCATTAATATCCAATTTTTGGATTTGAATATTTCCATCCGGGATAATAACATAACTACCACAACGTTTTTCAAGAAAACTGACAGGAATAGCTATATTCCACTCGACTCCTGCCATCATAGGTCATGGCTCTCAGCGGTCCCTAAGGGCCAGTTTCTTCGCTTAAAACGCAATTGCACTTTCAATGAGGATTTTTTTAAGGAGGCACTAATCTTAAAAGAGAGATTCCTAGCTAAAGGTTACAACAGTGAGTCCCTTGATTCCACTATAATGGAGGTCAACAGTAGGGAACGTCAAACATTGTTAGCTGAGAGACCACCCAGGACTGACAACATGGACAACTATGGAGTTTCTTTACTCACGACGTTTTCCAGTCAGCATTGGGCTGTGAAAAGAATTTTACAGAAACATTGGTCGGTCATCAAAAATGACCGAATCTTGGGCCCCGAACTTCCTGATAGACCAAATGTGATCTTTAGGGGTGCAACTAACTTGCGAAATATGATTGCTCCAAATGTCCCGGACCCCCCAACTAGACCCACTTTTTTTGGTGATTTGAAGGGCTTCTACCCCTGTGGGAAATGTAGAGCTTGTAAGCTAAATGCTCTACGAGGCAGGAGATTTACTGAGTTCACCTCGTCTAGCAATGGACTTACATACCCCATACGAACATTCATCACATGCACCACTAAGTGCGTTGTGTACTTACTTAGATGTCCATGTGGTTTGGAGTATGTGGGACGCACAGTACGCATGCTACATGTGCGCCTGGGGGAACATATCACTAACATTTGTAAAGGATTTAACAAACATAACGTTAGTAAACATTACGATCTAAAACACAATCGGGACCCAAGAGGCACCACCTTTCTGGCTTTAGAAAAATATACCCCACATTGGCGCGGCAGTAACGCTAAGCGCACTATTTCCAGGGCAGAAACAAACTGGATCCATAAATTAGGGACACATATCCCTGGGGGGCTCAACGTCGAATGGGACATTAATTGTTTTATTAATAACAGTTGATTTAATATTCCCTTTTTCCTTTTTTGTACTGATTTTGTATTCAGTCTGGGTCTCATACACTATTTTCACTATTATTATTTGTATTTTTGTAGCAATGTTTGCTAGGTAGTTTAAATGATTTTTTATGTAAACTATATCTTATGATAATAGAGTGATTGTAATGTTCTTTCTAAACCTGTTGGATATGTCTCATCCATGGAATTTTTTTAACTGGACTATGGGTGATGGTGGGCAGCTAATGCTGTTTAGGCCCCCACCTCAATATTATGGTCATTTTCCTCTCTCTTTTTTTATGGTAATCTATACGCATGTATTGTATACATATACATTTTGTATATTTTTTTTGAACCAAGTCACCCTTTTTTGGGACATACATACAGTTAGATAGCCATTATTATTGTATTTGGCCATCTGTCAAACAAAGGGGATTTATCATAGGACTCATTGTTTGTATTTTTCAGTGGTCACTTTTACTAGTCTATTTTATATTTGAGCCCCACCATTTAGTTATGATGGAACTCAAACTTTATTTGAACTAACTGGTCGTTGACCGCTTTTTCCCTTTTTCTTCTTTTCTATATGTGGTAACCATTCCGAAGGGACTGGTCATTTGTGGGTTAATCCCATTATGCTCAGACGTTTTGGTCTGCACCTATGGCAGGGCTCCCTACCTCACCCATAGGCTATTTAAACCTTTAGCACGAGGGTGTGGGCGTACCCCTGATGACGTCAATCTGTGACGAAACGATCGTCGGGTAGATACGTCTACATCTCGTGCTATTTTTATCTGCTTTATTTTATATTTTTGCTAGCAATTCTTTTCGTTCAATTTTATACGACTCCATTGAGTCATCTGTATCTTTCAACGTCTATTTGGTTGGAAAATAAAGTACACGTGTTTTAGACTTTATCACACGATTGGGCGTTTTTTTTCCTTTTTCATCCATTTGGTGACACGCCAACTTGAACATTTTTCGAACGGACCGGAACGGACGACGTTCAAGGAACACCCGAAGGTGTGGGTCATTCTTTACCTTCCTATCCGGAAAGGTAATTCGAGTCATCCATTCACACGAGGAGTGTCGGAGGAATGATCTTGTCCGATCCCAATCGTTGGGGAGTTCGTATCTGCGCACACTAAAGGTGGCTCTGGTAAGCCTTTACTACTTACTTAAACTGTACAGTGAAAGAATTTACGTGGTCAAGCACCTATACCAGTGATACCTGGGACCAATTTTAAAGTTTCATTCACGTTCAACTATAAAGTTCCATTCACGTTCCACCTAATGAACTTATATCTTCACATGTATGGGGCCTTGTAAATCACTTCATTTATCCAAAGCATGGGATTTGTTTTGATTTGTTTTTCAATTTTGTTGTTTATTTTTCTCACTTAATCACAAGTTTGTGCTTCACAGCATCAAGCTGTAGTCTAAATAATTATTTGTCCTTCTAAAAGTGGTTTTTTTGACCATTCTTTTGGTTTAATAACCCATTTTTTGTTTATTGCACAATATGCACATGTGTATTGTTTATCATTGATGTTTTACTTTTTGGAAACATTATCTTTGAAAGTTTTTTTCCTGATTTATTGTTTCACTACATTCAGTCACGTGTTATACATTAAGCGCTGCACTGTTTTTCACATTTCTGTTAGTTAGACCTAGTATCTGTTTTTTTGTGCTCAGCTGCTATTTTCTTAATTGATTTTTTCCCATATCAAAATTTTTTTTACCAAGCGCAAGTTTTACTTCTTTTGTTTTTTACATGATTTGCATTGAAAGCAGAAGTGCTGTAACACTCTTTTGTTTCCACTGTGTGATGAGACACCTGGCTAACAGGTGGGAAAACTCACTTTTGCCCTTCACTGCGTACGCTGTGTAGACATGTCACTGGAGAAGTGATCGAGGGGGTGTACATCTCACCTAGGTTGCTACACAGTGTGAGATGGTAAATCCAGGATGGATCAGTTTCTCAGCAGCGATATGCTGCTGAGTTGTTATTTAATTTTGCCGGGCCTGGGTTTATATGGAATGGCAGGTAGGTTTGGTAGAGGGACCTGTCATTCCACATCCCCCGATCCAGTTCTGGGTTTGGGATCAGGTGAGCTTGGATCCTAATTAGCCTGGGAAGCTAAAGGCTCTGTAGGGTCTGCAGGTGATTGCTTCTCAGCCAGGGAATGAACAATCTGTGTGTTGAAGGAAGCTGCAAGCACAGCCACTGCTGGAGCTAAAACTCACCCTGCGATATCCAGGCGAAAGACGCTGTGTTTGTAAGTGTCAGATAGGTGAGCAGAACCTGTTAGTAAGCGCCCAGCCGGGCTAGGACTTTTATTTTTGTTGTACTTAGAAAGCACGGTGTTGCTGTATATTTTGTTTGCTGGACTGTTTGTACCACGAATAAACGCCAAGATCTGCTTTATCAAATTCCAAGTCTGCTGTGAACTGTGTCCAAACACACCCTACCCCGGGAAGATCCCTTACAATTGGTGGAGGTAGCGGGCAACGCGGTTGCTAGGGGCAACGGTGTGGACAGACTTGGCTACAGCTGCTGATGTCCTGGGTGAAAGCTGCAACTACACTCCAAAAACAGTCCAGCAACATGGAGGAGATGCTGAAGCAGTTTATGCAAGTGAGTTTACAACAACAGCAGGCTCAGACAGAGGCCAATAGACGACATGAACAGTCCATGGCTGAACAACAGCAGATGATGGCTGCACAACAGCAGGCGCAGACAGAGGCCAATAGACGACATGAACAGTCCATGGCTGCACAACAGCAGATGATGGCTGCACAACAGCGGATGCATAAGGAAGAGTTGCAAGCTTTGCGCCAAAGCCAACAACAACTTATCGAGCACCTGATAGTAAATCGAGAGGCGCCTGTGGTTGCTAATCCACCCACAATGGAGGGAGCCGCTCCAGAGATTTTTTCTGGGAGAAGGACTGTGCAGAAAGCGCTGCAAAAGATGACTGCTGAGGACGATGTTGAGGCCTATCTAACAGTATTTGAGCGCGTGGCTGAGCGAGAGAAATTACCAGCCGCTGAGTGGGCAGAGGTAATTGCGCCCTATTTAACAGGTGAACCTCAAAAGGCCTACTATGACCTCAGTGAGCAAGAGGTTAAGGACTATACTCGGCTAAAAGAGGAGATGCTTGCCCGACTAGGAGTTACTACTGCAGTCCGTGCCCGGAGGGTACGCAACTGGAGCTACAGTCTGGACAAATCAGCGAGGTCCCAGATGTATGACCTAATCCATTTGGCAAGAAAGTGGTTGGAGCCAGACACTTCTACTCCTGCACAAATCCTAGAGAAGGTCGTGATGGATCGCTACCTCCGAGCCCTTCCTACTGACTTGCAACGCTGGGTGGGACAAGGTGATCCTAAGAATGCAAACGAACTTGTCAACCTTGTGGAGAGGTTCCAGGCGACTGAGGACTACCTCCGTGATGTTCCTGCAGCATCTTCACCTCCCCGGAGCGCCAGATCTGTGCCGTCAGCTGGTAAGAGACTTCCATCTATTGGGGGAGTGTGGAGGGGTGCTGATGGGGGGAAAAGGGCTCAAGTGGTGTCTCAGGGACAAAAGACTGGTGATGGTCCCGGGTGGCTAAGGGGCTCTAAAAAGGACTCCTTGCCAAAGAGACCAGGCCCTATCCAGTGTTGGAGATGCCATGAGGCGGGACACGTGTCGGCCCATTGCCCTCTTACCTCTGAACCCATGGAATGTGACGCTAGCAGGCGTCAGTTGCTATTTGCGGAACCATCTTGTGCTGCAGTTCCTGGACTAGAGACTGAACCGCAAATCTGCAACATCACAATCAATGACTTTCCTGTTAAAGCGTTAATGGACTCAGGAAGCCTTGTAACCTTGGTGCATGCTAGCCTGGTGACTGGGGACTTAGAGTCTAAAAAGCATATGAGTGTTGTGTGCATACATGGTGATACAAAAGTGTACCCTATAGTGCTGGCTAAAGTCGGGACTGAACAAGGCACCGTACAATATGAAGTGGGTGTGGTTAAAAACCTCATGCATAATGTAATATTGGGGCGCGATTTTCCATTATTCTGGGCTCTTTGGGAAAAAAGAAAAATCCCCAAAAGGAGTGAGGATACCTCTAAGGGGGTTGCCTTGTCCACTGTGAATGATAAAAATGTGCAGGATGAAAATGATTGTTTTCCTTTGCAGGTCCTGGCTGGGGAGGAGGAGGCTCCTCCCACTGAGCAAAATATACTAGACTTAGAGGTGTCTAGCGATAATTTTGGGACTGCACAATTACAGGACCCCACTCTCAAAAATGCGAGAGAGCAGGTTGCTGTTATGAACGGGGTACCTAAGGAACCAGATGCTGAAAAAAGATTTCCACATTTTTCGGTGACTAATGATCTTTTCTATAGAGTCAATAAGGTTAAAGATGAGATTGTGGAACAGCTTCTGGTACCTAAGCCGTACCGGCGTCAGGTGCTTGACATGGCACATAACCATGTTCTTGGGGAACACTTGGGGACTGACAAAACGCGAGAGAGGGTTCTCCAGAGGTTTTTTTGGCCGGCCATATATGATGACATTAAAAAATACTGTGAGTCGTGCCCCACATGTCAGGTTAGTGCCCCAGTGTCACATTTTCGCAGTCCTTTGGTTTCGCTCCCTATTATAGAGGTGCCTTTTGAGCGTATTGCCATGGATTTAGTGGGTCCCATTGTAAAGTCAGCTAGAGGACACCAGTATATTTTGGTAGTCCTGGATTATGCGACCCGCTATCCTGAGGCTGTACCCTTAAGAAACACTGCATCTAAAACAATTGCACGTGAGTTGTTTTATATGTTCTCTAGGACTGGGATCCCCAAAGAAATCCTAACTGACCAAGGTACGCCATTTATGTCGAAAGTAATGAAGGAATTATGCAGACTATTTAAAATCTCACACATCCGTACCTCTGTGTACCACCCCCAGACGGACGGATTGGTGGAGAGATTTAATAAAACTTTGAAACATATGTTGAAGAAAGTGGTGGCAAAAGATGGTCGTGACTGGGATCATTTATTACCCTACCTCATGTTTGCTATTAGGGAGGTGCCCCAAGCGTCCACAGGGTTCTCACCATTCGAGTTGGTCTATGGTCATCACCCTAGGGGTCTACTAGACATTGCAAAAGAGACATGGGAGAATGAGTCCACCCCATACAAGAGTGTTATTGAGCATGTAGCACAAATGCAGGACCGTATAGCCACTGTAATGCCCCTGGTAAGGGAACACCTCCAGAGAGCTCAAGAGGCCCAAAGTAGAATTTACAACCGGTCCGCAAGAATCAGGACATTCAACCCAGGCGATAGGGTCCTTATACTAGTCCCCACTGTTGAGAGTAAATTCTTAGCGAAGTGGCAAGGTCCTTATGAAATTGTTGAAAAGATCAGTGAGGTGAACTACAAGGTGCACCAACCAGGTAGAAGGAAGCCTTTCCAAGTTTATCACATAAACTTGATCAAGCCCTGGAAAGACAGGGAATCCTTGGGGGCGACAAATACTGTTAATAATTTGTCACAACCAATCCCTCCAGTCAAGGTAGGTGATACTCTATCAGTGTCACAGAAACAGGAGGCTCAGGAATTTTTACAGAAAAACAAAAACAAGTTCTCTGACCTCCCAGGGCGTACACACCTCATCCATCATCACATTGAAACTGAGCCTAGAAGCAGAGTAAACCTTAAGCCCTATAGGATACCCGAGGCACGTAGGGAAGCCGTATCTGCCGAGGTAAAACGTATGCTTGCTCTGGGGGTAATTGAGGCAATACAGAATTGGCCTAGACCCCTGACAAGGAAACAGGTTAGAGCTTTCCTGGGTATTACGGGTTATTACCGTAGATTTGTGCCGAACTTTGCCTCAGTTGCTGCTCCGCTAACTGACTTGACAAAGGGTGGAAAGACAGCAATGGTCACGTGGACCCCAGAGGCCGAGGAGGCTTTCCAAAGCCTTAAGTCTGCCTTGTGCCAACCACCTGTGTTAGTCACCCCCGATTTCAGGCGAGAATTTCTGGTCCAGACAGATGCCTCTAGCACAGGCTTAGGTGCAGTACTCTCACAAGTAGTGAATGGTGAGGAGCATCCGGTGACGTACTTGAGTAGAAAACTAACCCCGGCCGAGAAAAATTATGCCATTGTGGAGCGAGAATGTTTGGCAGTGAAGTGGGCCCTAGAATCTTTAAAGTATTACTTGCTAGGCAGGAAATTCAAGTTGGTGACAGACCATGCCCCCCTAACATGGATGAAGTTAAACAAGGAGAGAAATGCAAGAGTGACTAGATGGTTTCTCTCCCTACAAAACTTTAATTTCACTGTGGAACACAGGCCAGGGAAATTACAGGCAAATGCTGACGCATTGTCAAGGGTAAGTTGTCTGTGGGGACAAAAGGCTCAGCCCTCCGGTCTGAAAAAGAGGGGGGGGATATGTAGACATGTCACTGGAGAAGTGATCGAGGGGGTGTACATCTCACCTAGGTTGCTACACAGTGTGAGATGGTAAATCCAGGATGGATCAGTTTCTCAGCAGCGATATGCTGCTGAGTTGTTATTTAATTTTGCCGGGCCTGGGTTTATATGGAATGGCAGGTAGGTTTGGTAGAGGGACCTGTCATTCCACATCCCCCGATCCAGTTCTGGGTTTGGGATCAGGTGAGCTTGGATCCTAATTAGCCTGGGAAGCTAAAGGCTCTGTAGGGTCTGCAGGTGATTGCTTCTCAGCCAGGGAATGAACAATCTGTGTGTTGAAGGAAGCTGCAAGCACAGCCACTGCTGGAGCTAAAACTCACCCTGCGATATCCAGGCGAAAGACGCTGTGTTTGTAAGTGTCAGATAGGTGAGCAGAACCTGTTAGTAAGCGCCCAGCCGGGCTAGGACTTTTATTTTTGTTGTACTTAGAAAGCACGGTGTTGCTGTATATTTTGTTTGCTGGACTGTTTGTACCACGAATAAACGCCAAGATCTGCTTTATCAAATTCCAAGTCTGCTGTGAACTGTGTCCAAACACACCCTACCCCGGGAAGATCCCTTACAGCTGCTAGTAATAGGTCAGGGCTAGCGCAAGTGGTAGGCAGAAACAACATTTGTGTAGCTGTGATCAGGAACACTGCTGCTGACTTACACTGGCCCGGTGACAGGAGGAGAGGTATAGTGACTATCAGGGACATCGTTGCAGGCTTGTACTGGTGTGTTGACACTGCAACTGGAGTGGCACTGATAAGGGACACTGTGTCAGGACTGGGCTCCTGCTATTTATGAGTAGGTTTTTCCTTTCAGTGCACAGAAGCTGCTCAGCTGTCAGTTAATTACCAGCCACTTATTTTCACAGTGACTCACCCAGTTATCATTACCTGCCTCATTAGTCCAGCCTACAGCCAGGCCCTTTTGGCTAGGTAAACAGCTTTGCTCATTTCCTCCCTTCCCTTGCATGGTCTATGATCTCCAGTGTGTCTTCATGCCTGTGTTCCTGTGTATAACTTGGCCTGGCTGACTTCTCTTCTGATACCTGTTCCTGGTTTTGTTCTTTACTATGTTGACTTCTGGCATCCTGACCTCGCCTCATCTGATTACCTGATCTGGCATCCAAACCCTAGCTTCAGTTTTTGACTACATTCCTGAACTTGGTTATTTTTTTTACTATTTCATTAAAGATGTGATTTTAACTGCATTTTCTGTCTCTGCCTGGTTCATGGTTCCAGACACACTGTAAGTAGCATGGAAGTGTTTAGAGACACTGTAAATGGCGTGCCATTGATCAGGGACACTGTAACTGGTGTGGCAGTGGTTAGGGACAATATGACTGTTGTGGCCGTAATCAGGTACACCACTGTAACTGGTGTGGCGGTGATCAGGGACACTGTAAGTGGTATGAAGGCAATAAGGGACACTGTGACTGGTGTGAGGGACACTGTAACTGGTGTGGCATTTATTAGGAACATACTGGCATGATGGTGATCAGGGATACTGTGAGTGGATGGCATGATTAGAGGCACTGGTCTGGTAACATTGTACTGCTGTGGCAGTGATCAGATATAATAACTGGCAGCACTGACATACAGTGATATCAGAACAACCAGTCATTGTACATGATCTCCAAACAGTGGTACAATATCACCATAGTGACACTGCACTTGCTGTGGTGACAATATATTAAACATAAGAATAATAATATTTTTTTTTATTTTTATTTTTTATTTGTTTCTTTTTTTTAAAATACAGTCACCAAAGCAGTGCAGTGTTACCATAATGACACTATACTTCTCTTGGGGGGGGGGGGGGGGGGGTCAGGTATTTTTCCCCTTTCTTTTACACATGGCATGCAGTCATTGAAAACTACTGTTCACTACTAATACTACTGACAGCCATCACATGGTACATGGCTGCTATGATTGGCCCTGTGGTTTCTGATCACTGAGAAAAATCACAGAGATCACAGTCATTTGCAATGGCGTCATAAATGACAGGTATTGTTTACTACTGCGCAGGGTGGAGCACTGCAGCCTAGTACACCAATAGGTGATCTGCTGGAGACTCCTTGGGGGCAATGCTTGTCCTGCCTGCTGCATATGTACAGTGGCTGTGCAGGAATGGTTAAGCTTAAGCCCTCATGCACATGGACGTTTTAAAAAATGGGCTATAAAGCTAGGTTCAATGCCTGGAAAAAGCGCAGTTAAAAACGCAATTTTTGCCGCGTTTTGCATTAGCTTTTCTGCGTTTTGTGTTTTTACAGCTCTAGCACTGCGCTGCGGAATGCACTGGTCCTGGGTTTTTTTTACAGCTTAAAAAAGCCTATGTGATTTGCAGCTCAAAAATGCCTAGGTGGGCATGAAGCCATAGACTAACATGGACAGGCATTTTTAAGCTGCAAAAAGTCATTTTTAAGGCACTTATTGTTATAGAGTGCCAATACTCAATTCCTGTATTCCAATTGTGCTCCTGGTGATCTAACCTTGTCACACTGGCTTTTAATGAAGACTACAAACCAGAAATTTAGGAAAACATTACACAGGCATGGTCACTTGAATCTTTGCATTTAGAAAGGAAGTGCCTGCACAAAGGCTGTAGGCTATCAGGAGCGCTAATAAAAAAAGGGAAAATCAAGTATTTAATTTTAAAGACAGAGTAGCTGTTTATGGTATATGGTGCTTTAGCAAACTAAATGGAATTAAGTTAAGGTTTTAAAATATTCCCATGCAGTGCATCTCTGGTTCCTTTTTCCCTATAATCTATTTTTCTGGAAGTCAAATTCCCGGGGAATTAAAGTACAGGAAGAATGACAAGCACATCCAGAAGTCCATATCTTGGGATTTAAAAAAATGTACATTGATGGAACATGGCATTGAAATAAGTGAAATTATCAACCCGCCAAACCCTTGTAACTCTTTAGAGGTTAACTTTGTGTGAAACATAGCCATGTGAAATGAAATATTTTGACATTTGTTACCTTATTGGTGGACAATGTTCTCTCCATGTCACTGGCTAACCTATTTCTGCTCTCTGGAATTTATTTCAATTATGTAATCTTTTCCTTGCCAAGGGAAAAGATAAACCATTACGCTATGCTTAAATTGCATTTTAAATTTTGATTTGCTTTTAATATATGTGGTGATATTGCAGTATAATTCATATTTCATCTTCTCTCCACAGTTCATAAATGTATATTTGTAGGATGTAAATATGATCAATCATGTACAGATTAGGTAAAGGCTATTAGTATAAATGTTCTTTAATACAACATTGCATATTTGTTGGTAAAGAAATCTATGTAGAAATATTGCAACCACGACACAAGAGGTATAGTATTTTTCTATTTACTTTCATAATAATTACATTTTTGTTTCATATCTAATGGGAATTCTATTTATTCGGAAACACCATTGTTTATCAAATCATATAGCATCTTCATTCATTATTTAAACCTGTGTTTCCTAAACAAACTCCTTAAGAGCCACTAAAGGTTGTGTTATCTAGGCTTCCAAGAACTAAAAACTTACAGGGGCTGGAGATTTTTCATTTAGCACACTTTTGTTCTAATATGGGGGGGGGGGGGTGGCTATAGTAAAACTCCAGCTCCAAAAACAAAGCCATATACTAATTTACAGTACGTAGAATGCATAGGATACAAGATTCTTCCATTTTCAGTTCCCTGCGTCTCTGCTAATGCGGAATGTATAAAACAAAGACAATTCCATAGTGCAACTCACCAACCAGTCTGCTGACCAACCAAATTAACCTGTCTAACCGTCTGTTAAAAGCATGGGTTTTGATAGCACATATTTGTAAACGCATGTGAAAGCTGCAAGGCCTCGTCACGGCACCCTGCCTTGCTTGCAGAACTAACACTAAAAAAAATTATAAGTATCTCCACAGTGGAAGTACAGGCTTGGAATGGATAGATGTGGGACAGGTGAGTGAGCCTGGAGGCTGCCCAAGCCCCCTTAAAGGAACAGGAGCACACTGGACATCCAGCAAGAACACAATGGCAACGAAGGTGCCCAGTGTGTCCCCGGACCATATATGCAAACAGTAACAAAAAACTGGCCACTGCCCACACCTATAACTGGCCTTCACAGTGAGGAGCCCATGGAGGGCATATACATATAAAACAAAGACGGGGCGTGGCTTGGTGCCGGGCCTGAATGGCCGCTTAGTGCCTGAGCTCCCGTCCGCAGGGGTTTTGATAATAAGCCCAGCCGAGCCATCTGCAGCCGAACATGGGGAAAAACTCGAGGGATCCCTCCCCCACTAGGTCCCGCTCGCCGAGAGGAACCGGCGCACAGAACGGCCACCGCATTCCGGAGCTCTTCCGGACCCAGGTACGCGAGGCCCCGGCTTCAGATCGGGCCTACTCCCACGCCGCACGTTCCTCCAGCCTCAGCCCCTCAGGCAGGAACACTGCCCAGCCCCAGCCTATGGCTGCAGAAGCAAGTGCCCCTCAGCCTCTCTCCATGCAAGACCTGAGATCTGTCGCAGAGGACATTAAAGCCACTCTTGCCTCTGCTATCACTGATCTCAGGAGAGATGTCCAGGCGATGGCTGTGCGGATGGATGATCTGGAAGAAACAACAACCATCCATGCTAATGCCATCCAGCATTTACAGACATCATCCCACTCCCAAACTACACAGATCAGGGATATCCAAAGGCAAATGGAGGATTTGGATAATCGTGGCCGCCGCCACAATATTCGGCTAAGAGGAATCCCTGAATCCGTTGAAAACGCGCAAATCGCAAAAGCCACTATCGCCATATTTAACGATCTTCTGGGTAGACCCCCTGAAACACCCATTGACTTTGAATGCTTACATAGAGCTCTAAGACCCAGAGGCAGAGACACAGATCCACCTAGAGACGTCATATGCTGTCTGATCAACTTCAAACTAAAGGAGGAAATCCTTCACAGGGCCAGAGACCGTCGCTCCCTAACCTACCAAGGAGCGGACATTAAACTGTTCCAAGACCTCTTGCCGATCACCCTTCAAAATAGAAGGGACCTATGCCCTCTCCTTGATCTCCTACGCACCAAAGGGATCCAATATCGATGGAAGTTCCCCTTCTGCCTCTCTGCTTCCTTTCAAGGCCGTACAGCAAATCTACGCGTGCCAGAAGACCTACCCGCCTTCTGTGAGACACTTAATCTCCCACGTGTCGACATCCCAGATTGGTATAACACCCTTCGTCCGCCACGTGTGAGAAGATCAACTTCCACTGATGCCATCCCAGTACGTGATGACTTTCACATCGGACGCCGCAGAACCACTCCGCCGAGAGAATCCGACATTTCAGACTCCCGGAATGTGGTACTCAACAGCCAAACGGCCTCCCCAGCTCATAGAAGAGCCCGTCATGACAGATCTGATTGAGAGGCCTCTCATCTACTATTCTATGCACTTGCGAACCGAACGCTCCTCATCATGATAAGAGCCTTTCTGCGACTCCCGTCGATGACACCCAAGAAGATGGGACCTTGCCACGTACGGATACAGCTAAGTACTTCTTTTCATTTCCTCCCCAGTGACTGCCTACATCAGACTCCTGATTGACATCTACTATACCCCTAGGTTACTTTACTTTTAACAAATGGCTACAATGTACGTTTGATGCCCACGTTAGAGAACCCTCTTGCTTGGTAAATCCTTTTGAGACCAACCAACGGTCTCCAAGGAGAAAGATGTCCCCCTAAGAATAGCCATAGACCCCCCAGCAAAATGCCTCAGTCTGTGCTGTGAGACTGGATAGTTCTGAACGATGTATATCTGATCTCAGGAACGAAACTATAGCACCAAATACCTCCCCTTGCCCTCCCCAGGGCCGCCCCCTCCACCGTTCCTCACCCTTCCCCGCGCTTCCTCTACTCGCCCCTTTCCTTCCCTGGGCCCCCTTCCCACCCATACCCATCCTCATCAAGTGCTTCCATATATGGACCTTTGTAGCCTCTCCACTCCAGGAACTACCCTTAACTACGGTTCAATAACTGTAACTCTTTCTCATGGACGGGGTTTTTTTTTTTTTTTTTTTTTTTTTTGGGGGGTGGGGGATGAGGTTGCATGGAGACCTACTCCATCATCGCATAGAACTATGACACTGCTTTACATACCTCCTCTGGAGGTCCCGTGAGAGAAGGGGGATACACGAATCTTTCAAGATTGGTCTGTACCAGAGGGTTCCGTCTCACATATCAGTTTGTACCTCAAACACTCAGTCTCTCGACTGACCTTAAAAATTCCCAATTCACGCACACACACACCGTCTGGGCCTAATCACCCCCGCCTCCAGAAGTCTCTAGTCTATTTCGCCTTGCGCCTTCTGGAACGATAAACACACCTTTGGGGTTCCTGTCATCCACATTCCAACCCACTCATACTCAGACTAGACCCTGGCCAAAGCTGACTGCAACTTAATGGTTGCCCAGCTAATCTCAAGTATGGGGAAGTGGGCCCTCTGATACAGCCTTGACCAAAGTTATCTTTTTATACGTTGACATAACATGTTCTATATAATGTTGATCTGTTCCCTTATTGGAGATGTAAGAAAAGTTATTTTTTGGTAAAGAGAAATTTGTATTCTTGTGATGGTTATTCTAATAGTATATGATGTCTTGCATTCTGGAACTGTTTATGTACATTCAAAATACATTTGCTCAATGACCCTAAGCACATACCGTTTGTTTGGCCTCCCTGAGTTTGGCCCTATAGCTACTACTTCAGACACCTGTAACTAGGGCTCCCCTTTTACAATCAACAGAATGAACCTCGGCAGACGGAAGACATTGAATCATGACCGTTCCGCTCCGACATCCTCCACTTCCTCACAAGACGGGAACTTTGGTGTTCCTGTCAAACTTTACCGGATACTATTTTACCCTCAGGGTAGGTTAAGTACAACCTCCCTAAATCCGAACTACTGATTACCTTGTGGTCGTCTAAGACCTAGGCTTATTCCCCTCCCCCACAGACTCTCTCTCCTCCCCCTTCTTTTTCCCCCTCCTCCCCCTCTCGCTTTTTCTCCCTTAAGCCCCCCCCCCTTCCCGTTTTTTTTTTTTTTCCCGCTCCCTTCTCTTCTTCCCCTCCCTCTCCTCTCCCTCTCGGACTCACAGCCTCCGCCACCACCACCACACCCCTTTCAGGACAAAAAACTACTTAAGACCTTGCCTCTTCCCGGATCCCTTCAGTTTATTCGTGAAGAGGTATCTACCCGACATCCCACAACTCCCTGTGCATTCTCAAGTTACACAACAACGCACTATGACACGCATACGCACAACCCAAAAACTCTCCACACTTAAGATAATTTCACTGAATGCAAAGGGCCTCAACATACTCGAAAAACGTAGTCAAGTGCTTGACATGATGTATAAACTAAAGGCAAATGTAGTATTTCTACAAGAAACGCATTTTCGCACAAACAAAATCCCCAGACTTACAAATCATATGTTTCCAACTGTGTATCATGCGACCAACCCACTTGCAAAAACCAAAGGGGTCTCAATTTTACTCTCGAAAAACCTTGATTGGCAACTCGTAGATTCCCTCCTGGACCCAGAAGGCAGATACGTATTTCTAAAGGGCCGACTCCAAGGACGACCCGTAACTTTGGCTAACATATACAGCCCCAATACAGCACAGGTTTCCTTTTTCAGATCGATCTCAAAACTACTCGCAGAATTCAATTCTGGTTTAACCATCCTGGGAGGGGACTTCAATGTAGCCCTCTTCCCCATTCTAGATACATCCTCAGGTTCAGCCTCACTGCCGTATAAAGCCATTCGGCAAATTAGGATACAAATACAAGATCTTCTCCTACATGATACATGGCGTACCCTTCACCCTGACGACAGAGATTTTACCTTCTTTTCTGCCCCTCATAATAAATATTCTAGAATAGACTACTTGTTCCTATCCCAGAAAGACATTCCCTTCCTATCCTCTGCCACCATTGAACCAATGTTACTCTCGGATCACCACCCAATCACAATGACCTTGACATTTCCTGACAAACACATTCCCAAAAACATCTGGCGACTAGACTCTTCACTGCTCACCTCAAAAGAGGTTGCTAACGACGTCCGTAGCTGCATACAGGCATTTTTTCATGAAAATGACACACCTGACACAGCCCCAATTACTCAATGGGAAGCCCATAAATGCACTATCCGTGGGAAACTCATTGCCCTTAAAGCAGCCCGTCAGAAAGCTCACCAACAGACAATTACGCACATCCTTGACAAAATCAAACAACTCGAACTTGCACATAAACTCTCACGAGCGCAACAAACTTATCAAGAACTTACCACCCACAGGAAATTGCTGCGGGAAGAACTAAACCGTAAAACGCAACGTAAATTTACCCTACACCAGAAGCTCTACTATGAATTTGGCAATAAGTGTAGTAAATACCTGGCCAAAGCCCTCCAAACCAGGAAAGCGCGCACACATATCCACACCATCAAAGATTCCCAAGGGAAAGCGCATGTCTTCCCGGTCGATATAGCGACACAATTTGAAACCTACTACACCAACTTATATAATCTCCCTAAACACAACACAAACCATGATGTACCTGGGAGTCGGACCTCTTCAATCCAGTCTTTCCTCAACAAATTTTGCACCAAACGAATAGATAGAGAGGATGCCACCCAGTTAGAAAACCCTATTTCGGAAGAAGAACTTAAAGTGGCAATTAAACAGCTTAAAAATGGTAAAAGTCCAGGCCCCGACGGGCTTACAGCTGCATATTTCAAAACCTTTACAGACGTACTAGCCCCCCATATGATTAAGACCTTTAACTCCTTAACATCATCCACTCTCCCCTTTCACAGGTTGCTAGAAGCCCACATTACAGTGATCCCAAAAGAAGAAAAAGACCCTACAGTAGTGACTAATTATAGGCCAATATCCCTATTAAATGTCGACATAAAGATATACGCCAAAATTTTAGCTTCCCGTCTGTTAATCTTTCTGCCGTCCCTGATAGGAACGGACCAAGTAGGCTTTATACCTGGAAGAGAGGCCAGGGATAACACTATAAAAGCCCTGAATATTCACTATTGGATTACAACTCGCAAACAAGAGGGGTTCTTTCTGTCGCTGGATGCAGAGAAGGCGTTCGACAGGCTGGCGTGGGACTACCTGAGCGCGGTCCTTAGGCATATCGGGCTACAAGATCGTATGTTTAACGCCATTATGTCCCTTTATACAACCCCAACCGCTAGAGTACGTGTGAACGGCCACCTGTCGAACGCCTTCTCAATCACTAATGGGACAAGACAAGGATGCCCGCTATCCCCAATTCTCTTTACCCTTACCCTCGAACCCTTCCTTCAATGTCTCAGAGATAACAACAGTATAAAAGGCTTTCTCATCGGCGACCGTAGCTATAAGATGGCTGCGTTCGCCGATGACATATTGCTATTCCTGAAGGAACCACACATCTCAATCCCAAATCTACTAAAAGATTTGAATCACTTCCTTACTATTTCCAATTTCAAGATTAATTATGCAAAATCCCAGGCCCTGAATATCTCTCTCCCACAAGAAATGGTGACTCAATGCAAAAACAACTTCCCCTTTCAATGGAAACATGACCACATTAAATATCTTGGAATATATCTAACGGCAAGCCTCTCAGATGTCTTCTCAAAAAATTTTCAACCCATCCTCAAAACCATTACTGACGATCTTACTAAATGGAACAATCCCCATTTTTCCTGGTTTGGAAGGGCAGCAATCCTAAAGATGAATATCCTCCCCCGTATTTTACATATCCTACAAACCATACCCATCAAACTTCCCCCAACCTTCTTTCAACTCTACCAAAGAATGACAACTAGGTTCCTGTGGAGACAGAAGAGACCTAGGATAGCGTACGAGCAACTGACAAAACCCAAAACGAAGGGAGGCATCGGTCTGCCAGACTTAAAGAAATATTACTGGGCATGCCACCTTTCCAGAATTATTGACTAGTCAGTACATGGCCCCTACAAAGATTGGGTGACTCTGGAGCATAC
Organism: Lithobates pipiens; assembly: GCF_037356315.1. Classification (NCBI taxonomy): domain Eukaryota; kingdom Metazoa; phylum Chordata; class Amphibia; order Anura; family Ranidae; genus Lithobates; species Lithobates pipiens. The sequence goes on from NW_027507764.1 coordinate 369,825,467, forward strand.
ATTCTCCCCCCTACCCCTGCGATCCCTTCCTTGGATCGAACTTGAACACATTCCAAAGCACCTAATGGAACACCCCCTAATTGCCCCGATGCTTCGCTGTTTCAGGGAAACGTGCCGAAAGCTACATATTTCTTCCAACCCCGGGCCCCTACACCTGTAAAATTTAATCCGGCGTTCCCACCTGGCATGACTGCCAACTTCCTTACAGAAACCTGGCAACACACAGAGGTGCTAGCCCACCAGTTTTTCCGTGCAGGTTCATTCTTAGAACGTTCTTCCCTGCCAATCATCGCAGACATTAATGCCCTTCCACTTTGGACATATTTCCAGATCAGACATTTTCTTAAGAGTACTAATCGCGTAGCCTCTGTCTCTCGAGTACTAACACCATTCGAGCAGCTATGTTCCCAATCTTCACCCCAGCAACATATGATTTCCAATATATATCACATACTCTCCTCTGATAGTCTCATGAAATCGAACAAAGCCTGTCTAAGCTGGGAAAGGGACCTGCACATAGACATGACAGAAGCGCAATGGGAACGTATTTCTCAGATGACACATAAAGGATCCCTAAATGTCTCAATTGAAGAAAACAACTATAAACTATTAATGCGCTGGTACAGAACCCCAGCAATTCTCAACAAATATAACCCTGCCGTCTCGGAGAAATGCTGGAGATGTGCCAGAACTACAGGTACTTTAGAACACATCTGGTGGTCCTGTACTCTTATCCAACCATTCTGGACTCAAGTAAGAGAACTGACGTCCACAATTTCCTCATACACTCTAGAACACACCCCAGCACAACTTCTTTTGCACCATTCAGATATACCGACACACCACTATCGTAAAACACTGATTCCTCCACTATTAAACGCAGCCAAACTATGTATCCCGCTGCATTGGGGGACAACGCATACCCCAACCATCCATGAATGGCTTAAACGTGTGGGGAAAATTGCGGAAATGGAGGAATTAATCTCCATAGCCAAGGACTGTCCAACTAAATTCTCCCGCACATGGGCCTGTTGGACCCATTTCTGTACTACTGACCAATACAAACTACTGACAAGCCAAAACACTTCCAACAGCACATCCCAAAATGACGACGACCCCCAATGATTTCCTCACCTTATCTAGAAAGTATTCGCAGCAAAACACGAGACAAGTGACCTCCCTCACCTAAACAAGGGGAGACAGAGGGAGGACCCTTGTCAAATCATCCTCAAGAACATCCAAGTATCTTCGGACTAGATTCCTCTACATACGTTATTTCAATCCCCCGGGACTGGTGGCGGAGACTGTGAGATACCCCCAACCTCAATCAACCCCTCCTGATCATCCCCCCCCCCCCTTTTTTTTGGATTTTTTTTTCTTTTCTTTTCTCTCTCTATCTTTACTCTTCCCCCTCTCTCCTTCTCTTCCCCCCTCTGTACTTCTTCCCCCTCTGGGTTTACACCACCATCTATCTCCCCCATCTGACAAAACTTCCTGCTCCCAAGCAATGTCATGTAACCAACTTTGACGGCTTAGCCCCTAGATACAACTACCTAGTCAAAGTTGGCTAATATTCTCAGATCCAGCAATTGCCCAATCAGATCCTCGTTACGAACACGCTGACTATCCACAAGCAGTTCTAAGCAACAGATGGACCTAAAAGTTTACTAGACCATCGACAATTACACCTCAGGCCTTTGACGTGTTCGACTAACAATAACATGAACTAGATAATATCCTACATCTGATATTGCTGATCATTTCCACTCATCGCTTCTGTGATATCTTTGTATTGCTTTTGTCTATACAGTGGTGTGAAAAAGTGTTTGCCCCCTTCCTCATTTCCTGTTCCTTTGCATGTTTGTCACACTTAAGTGTTTCGGAACATCAAACCAATTTAAACAATAGTCAAGGACAACACAAGTAAACACAAAATGCAATTTGTAAATGAAGGTGTTTATTATTAAAGGTGAAAAAAAATCCAAACCAACATGGCCCTGTGTGAAAAAGTGATTGCCCCCCTTGTTAAAACATACTATAACTGTGGTTGTCCACACCTGAGTTCAATTTCTCTAGCCACACCCAGGCCTGATTATTGCCACACCTGTTCACAATCAAGGCATCACTTAAATAGGAGCTGCTTGACACAGTAAGTTCCACCAGAAGATCCTTAAAAGCTACACATCATGCCGAGACCCAAAGAAATTCAGGAACAATTGAGAAAGAAAGTAATTGATATCTATCAGTCTGGAAAGGGTTATAAAGTCATTTCCAAAGCTTTGGGAATCCAGCGAACCACAGTGAGAGCCATTATCCACAAATGGCGAAGACATGGAACAGTGGTGAACCTTCCCAGGAGTGGCAGGCCGCCCCAAAATTACCCCAAGAGCGCAGCGACGACTCATCCAAGAGGTCACAAAAGACCCCACAACAACGTTCAAGGAACTGCAGGCCTCACTTGCCTCAGTTAAGGTCAGCGTTCATGCCTCCACCATCAGGAAAAGACTGGGCAAAAATGGCCTGCATGGCAGAGTTCCAAGGAGAAAACCACTGCTGAGCAAAAAGAACATCAAAGCTCGTCTCAATTTCTCCACAACACATCTTGATGATCCCCAAGACTTTTGGGACAACATTCTGTGGACCGATGAGACAAAAGTGGAACTCTTTGGAAGGTGTGTGTCCAAGTATATCTGGCATAGAAGGAACACTGCATTTCATAAAAAGAACATTATACCAACAGTAAAATATGGTGGTGGTAGTGTGATGGTCTGGGGCTGTTTTGCTGCTTCAGGACCTGGAAGACTTGCCGTGATAAAAGGAACTATGAATTCCGCTGTCTACCAAGAGATCCTGAAGGAGAATGTCCGACCATCTGTTCGTGTACTCAAGCTGAAACAAACTTGGGTTCTGCAGCAGGACAATGATCCTAAACACACCAGCAAGTCCACCACCGAATGGCTGAAGAAAAACAAAATGAAGACTTTGGAGTGGCCTAGCCAAAGTCCTGACCTGAATCCTATTGAGATGTTGTGGTATGACCTTAAAAAGGCCGTTCATGCTCGAAAACCCTCTAATGTAACTGAATTAGGACAATTCTGCAAAGATGAGTGGGCCAAAATTCCTCCAGGACGCTGTAAAAGCCTCATTGCACGTTATCGCAAACGCTTGGTTGCAGTTGTTGCTGCTAAGGGTGGCCCAACCAGTTATTAGGTTTAGGGGGCAATCACTTTTTCACACAGGGCCATGATGGTTTGGATTTTTTTTCACCTTTAATAATAAACACCTTCATTTACAAATTGCATTTTGTGTTTACTTGTGTTGTCCTTGACTATTGTTTAAATTGGTTTGATGTTCCGAAACACTTAAGTGTGACAAACATGCAAAGGAACAGGAAATGAGGAAGGGGGCAAACACTTTTTCACACCACTGTATAACTAAGATGTTGTAAACCTTGTTCCATGTTTTTTTTTTATTTTGATTTCTCAAAAAAATATTATGGAAAAAAAAAACAAAAAAAACAAAGACAATTCCAACGTTCAATTCACCAACCAGTCTGCTGACCAACCAAATTAACCTGTCTAACTGTCTGATAAAAGCCGTGGTTTTATAAAGGCCAGTTATAGGTGTGGGCAGTGGCCAGTTTTTTGTTAATGCGGAATGTAATTTGTCCTCATAGTTAAGCCCTAAGCTCTGCCTTCCAAATGACACTGGTAAAAAAAAATGCCTACCATTTTCCCTGTGTTGTTCTCACACATGGTCCTTGATTTGTTGAAGTATGCTATGTGCTATGTGCCATCTCAGGCAATACAATGCACAAGTTCCTGGGATTTGGACATGAGATCGATTTACTAAAGTAATAGAGAATGTTTACTTTAGAAAATGTATTTTCACGTATCTTAGTGAATAAGGCCAAGCTATGTTTACTTCAATTATCAAATCCTGTGTAAGCAATCGGGTATTCAGAGGGAATATAGAAAAAAAATAAACACTACATAAACAATCTAACTTTTTAGTGCATCCAATTCCTGTCAATCTGAAGGTACAGGGGAAGTACAGAATAATTACATAGATGAGCAAGGTCAACTTAAAGAAATACATTGAGAGGCTATTAAAAAAAAAAAAAAAATATAGGAAGAAGTCACTTTTGACGAAACGACGTAGGGTTAGCGGCGTGCTGACGTCACCGCATTTCCACGTTAATCCGGAAGGGAGGGTAGTGCAAACAAGAGAGAGCCGGCCGGCTCGTTTTTTATACGCTATACGCTTATACTCTGCTGGGAATTCGTGAGTTGTTATTTTACTTTTTATATTTTAATAAATCTTTACGGAATTATGCTATGGGAGCTTTTTTTCTTCTCTCTTTGCCGTACTAAATGAATGTGGTGGAACGAGATATACCATAAAGAGGGAGCAGATAGATTGGTGTTACCAACAGAGCCCAGTGTGGGGACCAGGAACGTAACATTTTACAAGCCCGTATGATCTCCTTAAAAAGAGATCTTGACAGCTGGTAAGCCTCCTCTAATTTGGTGGTGGATAATCTCTTTCTACTCTGGGTGCACCTGCTACGTGTGTAAAGGGTGGTTTTTGAGAGTCACCGAAAATGGACTAAGATTCAGCATCCTATCCATCTTTCCTTTTCTTTGGACTGCTTATATGCCTGGAAATCATTATTTTGGCACTATTTTTGCATGTTTTTGGGATTTTTTGTAAATTAGAAAAATTATGTCACTTTATAATTTTGTTTTATAAGTTTTAGCGCAGCTATATTTTCTGATTGTTGTATATTGTGTGTGTCTCGCATTGGGTTGCAGCAAGAACTTACTACTGTCAGTATTAAAACTTATATCAAGTTTTTGTTTTATTTACACTTGATTTTTTCATATATATTTGTCTAGCACTTTGTTTAGACCAGCGCTGTTTTTCAAAGGTTTTTTATATATATATATATATACAGTGCCTTGCAAAAGTATTCGGCCCCCTTGAACTTTTCAACCTTTTGCCACATTTCAGGCTTCAAACATAAAGATATAAAATTTTAATTTTTTGTGAAGAATCACCAACAAGTGGGACACAATTGTGAAGTGGAACGAAATCTATTGGATAATTTAAACTTTTTTAGCAAATAAAAAACTGAAAAGTGGTGCGTGCAAAATTATTCGGCCCCTTTACTTTCAGTGCAGCAAACTCACTCCAGCAATCATTTTAAAATGGAAGGAGTATCAGACCACTGCAAATCTACCAAGACCTGGCCGTCCCTCTAAACTTTCAGCTCAGACAAGGAGAAGACTGATCAGAGATGCAGCCAAGAGGCCCATGATCACTCTGGATGAACTGCAGAGAACTGCAGCCGAGGTGGGAGAGTCTGTCCATAGGACAACAATCAGTCGTACACTGCACAAATCTGGCCTTTATGGAAGAGTGGCAAGAAGAAAGCCATTTCTCAAAGATATCCATAAAAAGTCTCGTCTAAAGTTTGCCACAAGCCACCTGGGAGACACACCAAACATGTGGAAGAAGGTGGAAGAAGGTGCTCTGGTCAGATGAAACCAAAATCAAACTTTTTGCCAACAATGCAAAACGATATGTTTGGCGTGAAAGCAACACAGCTCATCACCCTCAACACACCATCCCCACTGTCAAACATGGTGGTGGCAGCATCATGGTTTGGGCCTGCTTTTCTTCAGCAGGGACAGGGAAGATGGTTAAAATTGAGGGGAAGATGGATGCAGCCAAATACAGGACCATTCTGGATGAAAACCTGTTGGAGTCTGCAAAAGACATGAAACTGGGACGGAGATTTATCTTCCAACAAGACAATGATCCCAAACATACAGCAAAATCTACAAAGGAATGGTTCACAAATAAACGTATCCAGGTGTTAGAATGGCCAAGTCAAAGTCCAGACCTGAATCCAATCGAGAATCTGTGGAAAGAGCTGAAAACTGCTGTTCACAAACGCTCTCCATCCAACCTCACTGAGCTCGAGCTGTTTTGCAAGGAAGAATGGGCAAGAATTTCAGTCTTTCGATGTGCAAAACTGATAGAGACATACCCCAAGGGACTTGCAGCTGTAATCGCAGCAAAAGGTGGCTCTACAAAGTATTAACGCAAGGGGGCCGAATAATTTTGCACACCCCACTTTTCATTTTTTTATTAGTTAAAAAAGTTTCAAAAATCCAATAGATTTTGTTCCACTTCACAATTGTGTCCCAGTTGTTGGTGATTCTTCACAAAAAATAAAAATGTTATATCTTTATGTTTGAAGCCTGAAATGTGGCAAAAGGTTGAAAAGTTCAAGGGGGTCGAATACTTTCGCAAGGCACTATATATATATATATATATATATATATATATATATATATATATATATATATATATATATTTATTTTTATATATATATATATATATATATATATATATATATATATATATATATATATATATATATATATATATATATATTATAGTCTCGTTATGTATTACTTTATGTTGACCCTGCTCATCTATGTAATTATTCTGTACTTCCCCCATACATTCAGATTGACAGGAATTGGATGCACTAAAAAGTTAGATTATGTAGTGTTTATTTAGTGTGTATATACATATATGTCTTCTATTTGCATGGTTTATGGTACCTGAGCTCCTTATTCCCGTCCGATGACTGAATACCTTATGATGGTCACTATCGATGAATAGATGGTTTGAGGTTCCTTGGGAGACGGAATATAGGACCTATTATCCGCATTCAGGTTCTTGGTAACCAACAGGCTTGTCCGACTTGAGAGGTGTAAGCCCCTTTAAGTCCACATCATCCGGTAAGCCTCCTGCCTTTACTACGGTGGTGGTGTAATCTTTCTATTTCTCTAAACGTCACACCAGAGGCTGGTGCTTCACTTTCTAATTGTACTTCACATCTGGATATTGATTTGCACTATACACTTAGAAGAGTACGAAGAATGTTCACTTGATAGAGTCTATTTGGAATATAATTGTGTTTCTTTTGTTCACATTATTTGTGGCTCATACAATCCACTTTGTTTTTCTGTTGAGATTTTATAGCTACAGATATCTAAGATACACATGTTTTTTCATTGAAACCTAATCGCCACACTTTTTTCCTTTTAACTATTGTATATGCTGTTTGTCTATAGCAGTGTTGGCAGCCTGGTTGCTTTCACATATTTTTCACAGCACAGTATTTGTCATTATTTTAGTGTAGTGGACAGAATAGTGGTCAGTGTAGTGAACAGTATAGTGTAGTGGACAGTATAGTGGTAAGTGTATTGTAGTTCTCAGTGTAGTGTAGTGGTTAGTATAGTATAGTGGTCAGTGTAGTGTAGTTGTTGGTATAGTGTAGTGGACAGTATAGTATAGTGGTCAGTGTAGTGGCCAGTATAGTATAGTGGACAGTATAGTATAGTGGTCAGTGTAGTGTAGTGGACAGTATAGTATAGTGGTTAGTATAGTGGTCAGTGTAGTTCTCAGTGTAGTGGACAGTATAGTATAGTGGTCAGTTTAGTGGACAGTATAGTGATCAGTGTAGTGGACAGTATAGTGGTCAGTATAGTGGAGAGTATAGTATAGTAGTCAGTGTAGTGGACAGTATAGTATAGTGGTCAGTGTAGTGGACAGCATAGTGTAGTGGACAGTATAGTGGTCAGTGTAGTTCTCAGTGTAGTGGAGAGGATAGTATAGTGGTCAGTATAGTGGTCAGTGTAGTGGACAGTATAGTATAGTGCAATATTCGAAGGGGGAAAACACCGCGCTATGCTAAACCAACACAGAAAAAAGATTCGAAAACAGCTGCCAACACTTCAAACAAACAAAGTTCAACAAATATAAAACAACAAATAGTGTAGCGCTGAATTAAATAACAAATTTGTATATAAAAGATGATATTATTGTGATAAAACAAAAACAAAATATGAGTATACAAAAAATGTGAATGCTGAAAACCATTAGTAATTAAATAAGTAAGTCCCAGTGAAAAAAGTCCACATATATTAGATAGTGCACAAATGTTGTGGTAGGTATTCCTCACAGGGAAATCAGGGAATCCACAGATCAGATGAAACCAAGTGTATCAACTTGTCTGAAGTGATATAAAAGATAGGTAGAATACTCTTACCAGAGAAGATGGACTCATCAGTCTTACGACAGTTGAGTCAAAAAGGCTTGGGATCCAAACATGGAACCAAATGATGGATTGTAGATAGTCAAACCGGATGCTGGGGAGACTTCAGAAGATATGAGCCCATGGTGGACGTCTCTCGAAGCGTCTCTCTGGATATCAGGATCGGGTGTGTCGCATTTAGGGTTCCAACCCCAAATGTGGAAGAGGGTCCACAAAAATGTAATAAAGGAAAAAAAGAAAGCTCCAAATGGTGCAGGTCAGAGGGTAACCATTGGGTTTTATTTAAAAAGTCATAAAAATAAACAAAAGTTATGACATGTGATCACAAAAAAGTACTGAATAAAAGCAATGTGGGGTGCCAGATGCAATCCCGACGCGTTTCGACAAAATATGTCTTCAACAGGGGCATGCGAGGTACAATATACTAAACACTCTTTTAATGCACAGTATACAGTATACAGATACAGACAGTTCACCAAAAATGCACAACAAACTGTTTTTAGGATGTAAAATATTAGGTAAGCCCAATACAGTGGATAATAAAGAGTCAACTTCAGACAAAAATGTAGAAACAACTAGGCATGACCAAAAACAATGCATGAAGCCAGCTGTGTTACTTCAGTGACAAATATGTATTTCTGTACTTGTAGTTCCAGCACTCAGTATTGTATGACAAGATGCTTTCCAATCCATCTTATGAAAAGGCAAACAATTGTATTGTAGGGTGTGTTTTTTTTTATATTATATGTATGTATGTGCTCAGCTTGATTTATGCTCAGAGAGATAGAAAGAGAAAAATGCAGTACCTTCTGAAGGCTGGAGAAGTTTTGTTTCTCTGACACTATAGCCGCAACACTGTGGGGTTGATTTACTAAAGGCAAATAGGCTGTGCACTTTGCAATGTGCAGTTGCACTCTGCAAGAGCAGTTGCTCCAGAGCTTAGTAACTGAGCAGAAGCTCTGCTGACTTCCATCATCCAATCATGTGCAATAAAAAAAAAACTGTTTTTCTTATTTTCTTTGCATGTGATTGGGTATTCTTTGCAAAGTGAAGCTTTATCACATTTACTAAGCTCTGGAGAACTGCCCTTGCAGAGTGCAACTGCACTTTGCAAAGTGCCCAGTCTATTTTCCTTTAGTAAATCAACCCCCTGTGTCATGTCTCCAGGATACCTTTCTCTCTCCTGAGGTTCAGAAAAGAGAATCCACCTTGTCATTTAATTTGTATATTGTGTTATTGCATTATTAAGCTATAAATTATGTTTGTTCTAGGTTAGCTGTTACGCTTGCGCCACCTACTGGCCAAACATTAATATAGTTATGAGAGAAAATATCCAGCCACTTAGGAAGTGATGTAAAAATCGTCATATCCTCTTTAGTCAGGAAGTGGAACAGCCTTAGGGATAAACATGTTGAATATCATGGCAGCAACCTAGATGCTATCTCTCCCCATCCATGGCATCGGAGGTAAGCAATATTCATTTCCCTCCTCCACAGGCTATCAGGGAATGGAGATAGTCATTTTAGTTATTATTTTATATGATGTTTACTATTGTATGGTAATTTTATATTATTCTTGTTGTTTTCAGTTTTACTGCATATCACATGTGTCTTTCACGTGTATATTAAAATCTGCAACATGCCAATAAAGACACAGACAAGAAACAGCAGTCAATTATTGTGTGCGCAGAAAAAGGTTATCTGCCTCGATAGCTACCCATACACTCCGGGAGTATGGGGGGTGAGGCCAGGACACCCTGTATTTCTTATTCTGTGCACAACAAGTGCAGACACTGCAGAGAGAGAGAGTGAGTGAGAGAGACAGAGAGAGAGAGAGAGAGAGAGAGAGAGAGAGAGACAGAAAGAACCATAGAATGAGAATCACAGCACCATCTGCAGAAATTATTGTTTGTAACAAACGTCTCTAGTTTTTATGTGACCACCCAGATTTGAAATCATGCAGGTTTATTACGGATTGTTAGCCAGTTATTAAATTAAATTAGATCAGGGATTGAATGGGTTTTCGGGGGGTCTGTGAGGGTCAGATAAAAATAAAATAATGATATTTACTATCCACTTGCCCCGGGAAGATTTACCCCCCCTTCATGACCAGGCCATTTTTGCTTTTTGGCACAGCGTTACTTTAACCACTTAAGGACCAAGCCTCTTTCTAAGATTTGATGTTTACAAGTTAAAAACTGTTTTTTTTTATTCTAGAAAATTACTTATAATTAAAACATTATATATATATATATATATATATATATATATATATATATATATATATATATACTCTTTTTCTAACACCCTAGAGAATAAAATGGCAGTCTTTGTGCATTTTTTTTCTTTTTTGAATTAAAAAATAAGACAACAGTAAAGTTAACCCAATTTTTTTTCATATTGTGAAAGATAATGTTATGCCGAGTAAAAAATTGCAATAAAAAATTTAAATAAAATGAAATGTCATGTGAAAAAAAAAGTCTCTTTAAGAGCTATGGGCGTAAGTGAAGTTTTAACATCTTCCCCTCACTCATCTCCATACCTAACAGGACACAGGATCCGATCGCCTCTGCAGCTACCGATGGCTCCGGTAAGCAGCGGAGGGCACCGGAGTGGGACACGTTCCCACCGCCAATAAAAGTGATCTTGTGGCGAATCTGCTGCAAAGACCACTTTTATCTGAAAGCGGACCGCCCACTGAAGAAGAGGATACCGGGGTTATGGCAGCTAGCCATAGCAATGATATCCCTCTTCAAAGTACCGATGTATAACAACGGAGGACAGTAAGTGTTTAACTGAAAATTGCGCGGTCATGCAATGCTGTACATAAATAAAATGTATATCCTTTTTTCCACAAATAGAGCTTTATTTTGGTGGTATTTTATCACCTCTGGGGTTTTTATTTTTTGTGATATAAACAATAAAAGACCAACAATTTTGAAAAAAATATATTTTTTACTTTCTGCTATAAAACGTATTCAATAAAAAAAAATTAAAAAGTTATAGAGTAATGGCTGCGATTAGCGACTTACAGTGGGACTAGGATATTGTTGAGAACAATCTGACACTAACTGACCCTTTTGACACTTGGTGGGAACCAGTGGCACTAATACAGTGATCAGTGCTAAAAATATGCACTGTCACTTTACTAATGACACTGAATGAGAAGGGGTTAAACATTTAGGATGATCAAAGGGTTAAATGTGTGTATAACCAGTGTTTTTGTGTTTACTATGGCCTGTTTTTACTAAGAGATGTGGTGGATTCTCTGCTTTTCAGGAACAGAAAATCCATCACATCCCTGCTGTAAGAACGCAGCTCTGCCTTGTTTACAGGCAAAGCTCTGTTCTGTGTCTCTCCTCACTGATTAGCGGGTGCCAGTTGACATCCATTGGCCGGCACCCTCTGATTGGCTTGTACTGTGTCTAATCATAGCACAGCAGAGGCGCCAACGGTGCATGCACCCTTTACCCAAAAGCACCAAATCCCATATTAGGTATGGGATCTGGCACAGGAGAGTCGCTCTGCTGTCATATTGGCAGTCGAGAAGTTAAATAGCCTCCCCCCTTGTCCCAATCAATGGTTTCCCTTTGAAAGAAATAAAAAAAAAACAGCACCTTGCTACTGCTTATAGCACCGAACACTAAGCATCTCTTGACTTTGTTGTTGGCCCATGTTTACCATTTAAATTTGTATCATCATTCTCTGTACAACTGCTAAATGATGCCACACCATAATAACAAGTGCTAATTTTCATTTTGTAGTAGTAGTTGTAGTAGTAGTAGTAGTAGTAGTAGTAGCAGTAGTAATAGTACTACTAGTAGTAGCAGTAGTAGATTTGAACAGAATTAAGTTGTTCTGTTTAATTTGCACAAGCTGATTGTATTTCATTTTCGTAATGAGCAGTTATTACTTTTTGCATGAAAAGGGGTGAGTCTTTTTAAGATTGTTTACTTTATTCAAACTATGTATATGTCATATATGTATGAGGCAATCAGATGTAAAAATAAAATAAAATGCATATATTCATTGTCTGTAAAGTTGTGTTTATATGAAGATATCTAGGGAGGGTGTCCATAGTTTTCATCAGAGTCTTAAAGGGATCCATGACTCCAAAAAGTTACGAACCACTGAATTGGATTAATATCATAATGGCACAGGAAACTGCCTGAGAATGTTAATGTACAGATTCTGCATGTCTGGAAAGAAAGTTTTATTTCTGCTACCATGATAGTCCTGCAATGCTGTGGGTAATTAATTTGTCTCAGGCAACATTTTCTATGGATGGTATTACAATATGTTTTACTAAATCCAAATAATAAAAGCACTATAGCTCACCAATTACCATTACATTATAACAATGCAGCTGTCATACGCCTGATAGGAAACTGAGAAGACAGGGGCAGCTTATTATTATTATTCACGATTTATATAGCGTAAACAGTTTATGCAGAGCTTTACAATGTAAAGGGGGGGGGCAGCTTATCTTGTATCTTCTGCCTAAGCACCCCTGAAAATGAGACAATGAGTGCAAAAGTACAAGAGGAACACAAGTCCTGTAGGATATAGTTTGCAGAAACCTGAACTGAAAATGCCATCAAAGAGATCCAGCAGAATGTGCCAGCAGAAATGTCAGGTGGGAAGTCAGCAGGAGAACCAGCAGAAGGGAAACTATACTCTGGCTAGTGCAAAGGTTCAGGATGGCAAAATTCATTGATTATATTAGCAGGCATTAGGGATGAGCTTCGTGTTCGAGTCGAACATACGTTCGACTCGAACATCGGCTGTTCTCCCGTTCGGCAAATACCGAACATTATGGGCCGTTCGGGTCAAATTCGTGTGGCACTCACGGCCCACAATGCACTGCGATGGCGCAGTGTATTGCTGGCTCATGATTGGCCAAGTATGCACTGTGACCCCGCATGCTTGGCCAATCACAGCGCCGGCAGCGAGGAGAGCCATGATTGGCCACAGGCAGGATGCCTGTGGTCAATCATCGCTCAGGCTGTGTAGTACACGCCCCACACTATATAAGGCCGCCAGCGCGGCGGCCTTGTGTAGTGTGTTGGCGTCTGAAGCAGTTAGTGGGTGTTCTGTGTACCTTCAACACAGTATACACCGATCGTTATCGGCCGATTTTGAAGACCTGCACAGCCTCGCTGTCACCGATGCAGGCGCTCCCAACTTCACTCGGTCCTCCTTCCAGGTTCACAGACTCTGTGTGACTGGCTGGAGCCACGACAAGGCCACTCCCATGCATGGGTACAGGAGCTGCAATTTATGGCACAGGACTCTGAAAGAATGGCCCAGGGGGCTGTTCCTTCAAAGCACATGCGCCGGTGATGTCACTGGTTGCATGTACAGTAAATAGTTCCTAAATGGTGCACATTTAGGAGATTTTTACACTACTTATAGGTAAGCCTTATTAACCAATTCCCATCCAGGACAATTCTTTCCTACATGTAAAATTCATAATTTTTTTGCAAAGACCCCAGACAATACAATAGCGGTCGTTGCAACTTTTTATCTCGCGTGGTATTTGGCAATTTTTCGAACACTTTTTTTGTAAAAAAAAGTTTCATGCTTTAAAAAAAAGTGAAAACATTAAAGTTAGCCCAATTTGTTTGCATAATGTGAAAGAGGAAGTTACGCCAAGTAAATAAACACCTAACATTTTCACGCTTCAAAATTGCACGTGCTCATGGAATGGCGCCAAACTTCAGTACATAAAAATCCCCATAGGCGAAGCTTTAAAATTTTTTACTGGTTATATGTTTTGAGTTACAGAGGAGGTCTAGGTCTAGAACTATTGCTCTCGCTCTAAAATTCGCAGCGATACCTCACATATGTGGTTTGAACACCGTTTTCATATGTGGACGGGACTTTTATTCCTATTACAAGGAATGTAAACACCCCTTGTAATAGGAATATGGCATGATCGGTCCTTGTTACAGTGAGATATGGGGTCAATAAAACCCCACATCTCACTTCTAGGCTGGGAAGCCTGAAATAAAAAAAAAAATTAACGATCACGGCTTCACAGCCGAGACAGCGCCATTCGGTTAAATGCAGAGGTCGGGCGTGATGTCATAACATTGCGCCCGGCTTCCGAATAATCATAGAGACTCTGGCGGACCAGATTTTAGCCTGAGTCTCTATGATCACCATCCGGGCCGACAGATCTTGTCTCCGACTCACCAATGGAATCGGTGAGTTGGTAGAAGTCTGTAGGGGGGTGGAATGATCAAACAGCGCTATGATCATTCTTAGGTGTAGGGAATCGCCGGCGCTAAAAAATGATATCTGAATAATGTCTGTTGCTGCAGGCATCATTCAGATATACCCCTGAAAAGTCAAGGATGTCCCTGGATGTACCTTGGGCGGGAAGTGGTTAAAGGCTTACCTAGGTAAAAGTCAGAGATGGGAGTTTACTCCCACTTTAACTGCACTTCACATCGTTCCAAAATTGCTAAATCCAATACAATGACTTTTGTTCAGACAGAGTACTTAAAATATGTTTAAGTCAAATTAAAAGTTTCACCAATTATATTCACATTTAAAGTAAACTGTGGGCACTTTAAACGTGCATTCTATAGATATACCTTTTCTATCCAGTATTGCCATTTATTGTGTCCTCATTTAAAAAATCTACAGGGATACTGAACCTCCTCTTCTCCTAGCAGCTGCCATGACTAAATGTTGAGGTCTTTAACCTCCCCTGTCTTACTGAGTATATTCATCTAATGAGCTGTCTTCTACTTGCTCCAGAGTTCTCCAGGACAAATTTGACAATCCTGCAGTTCCAGAAAGAGCAACCAGGGAAATAAAAATAACTTATGTTTTTTCTTTAATCCGCATGTAAGTATGGATGAGATTTACTCACCATTTCCTGTTCTTGACCAGTTGAAAAATACAAATGGGAAGAATAAAAAGGAAAGCCTAAAATCTATAACTTTATATTTCATTATCAGTAACATATTGTGAAAGCTTTTGTTTCTAAGGATAATTACTTATAGTAATAGTATGGGAACATAATTGTCTACAATGAGCACTAAAAAAAAAATGTATTTCAGCTTAAAAAATCATATTTAATCTTGGGTTATGTATGCAGTATAATAAGTTCTTTTAATTCTATAACATGTTGTTAATTTTCTGAATAGATTGCAAAATATTTTTTGTTTTACACAACAAGTAGTAATTATGGGGTGCTCCCTCTGAAAGTGGCTACATGATTGTAAATAGTGCAATAATACTCTTAATGTATAAAGTAAACATATATGTATAAAGTAAATATATATACATTTAACATCACGATATTAAAGTGTAAACAACAATCTTTACAGATATAAAAATCAAATGGTATAACTAAATTATCCATGGAGTGGGAAAGGAAAGTCCGTAGCAATCTTATTTAAAACAGGCAAACCCTAAGGAAGTCACAAGGGTGGTGATGAAACGCGTGGGAGGAACCGTGTGACACCATAGCCGCAGAGAGTGGGATTGCGGTTGCTTATTCAGTTTTAAAGGCATACGTTACATGTAAGTACATGTAAGTTCATTCCTTTTATAAAAATATGTATTTTACAACATACTACACTATGGGGACCCACCCTGTGTTTCTTTGCGCAAATGAGAGCGGAGGAATAGATTCTGAGGGACTCTTAAAGCGGTACAAATTTTATATCACCACCAAGGTGG
Organism: Lithobates pipiens; assembly: GCF_037356315.1. Taxonomy (NCBI): domain Eukaryota; kingdom Metazoa; phylum Chordata; class Amphibia; order Anura; family Ranidae; genus Lithobates; species Lithobates pipiens. The sequence continues at coordinate 369,841,301 of NW_027507764.1, forward strand.
GTGTTCCAACTTTGAAAGAGACACCAGCATATCCATGCCCCGGGAGGGGAGGGGGTGGCGGCGGGATAAGCGTATTTGACCTAATAATGTAAGTTCTTAGGTCCACGCCTCACATTGTAGTGAAGGTGGTGGGATTACATTTGCATGAGGGTGATAAGATATTACAATGTGTGTGCCCACATTGAAGGAGGAGTCAATGCAGATTCTCCACTTTAGGACTTGTTTTAAATAAGATTGCTATTATAATCCCTAAGGTCATTATTTCCCATGCCACAGATGATTCTGTTTTATCATTTGATTTTTATATCTATGAGGAGTGTCATTTACACTTTGTTATTACGATGTTAAGTATTGTATATATGTTTACTCTATACATTAACCACCTTCAGACCGGACCATTTTGCTGGTAAATGACCAGAGGTCTTTTTACAATTTGGCACTGCGCTGCTTTAACTGGTAATTGCGCGGTCATGCAATGTTGTACCCAAACAAAATTTGCGTCCTTTTCTTCCCACAAATAGAGCTTTCTTTTGATGGTATTTGATTGCCTCTGCGATTTTTTTTTTTTGCGATATAAACGTAAAAAGACCGCAAATTTTGAAAAAAAATGATATTTTCTAATTTTTGTTATTAGAAAAATCAAATAAACTCAATTTTAGTCATACATTTAGGCCAAAATGTATTCAGCCACATGTCTTTGGTAAAAAAAAAGTCAATAATTGTATATTTATTGGTTTGCGCAAAAGTTGTCACATCTACAAACTAAGGTACGTTTTCTGGAATTTACGCAGCTTTTAGTTTACGACTGCCTATCTCATTTCTTGAGGTGCTAAAATGGCAGGGCAGTACAAAACCCCCCCAAATGACCCCATTTTGGAAAGTAGACACCCTAAGGAAATTGATAAGTGGCATGTTGAGCCCATTGAATATTTTATTTTTTTGCCTCAAGCGATTGAATAATGACAAAAAAAAATATTTTTTTTTTTTTACACAAAGTTGTCACTAAATGATATATTGCTCACACATGCTATGGGCATATGTGAAATGACACCCCAAAATAAATTCTGCTGCTTCTCCTGAGTACGGGGATACCACATATGTGGGACTTTTTGGGAGCCTAGCCGCGTACGGGGCCCCGAAAACCAAGCACCGCCTTCAGGCTTTCTAAGGGCGTAAATTTTTGATTTCACTTCTCACTACCTATTACAGTTTTGAAGGCCATAAAATGCCAAGATGGCACAAAACCCCCACAAATGACCCCATTTTAGAAAGTAGACACCCCAAGCTATTTGCTGAGAGGCATTTTGAGTCCATGGAATATTTTATATTTTGCCACAAGTTGCGGGAAAATTACAAACTTTAATTTTTTTTTTTCACAAAGTTGTCACTAAATGATATATTGCTCACACATGCTATGGGCATATGTGAAATGACACCCCAAAATAAATTCTGCTGCTTCTCCTGAGTACGGGGATACCACATATGTGGGACTTTTTGGGAGCCTAGCCGCGTACGGGGCCCCGAAAGCCAAGAACCGCCTTCAGGTTTTCTAAGGGGGTAAATATTTGACTTCACTCCTCACTACCTATTACAGTTTTGAAGGCCATAAAATGCCAAGATGGCACAAAACCCCCACAAATGACCCCATTTTAGAAAGTAGACACCCCAAGCTATTTGCTGAGAGGCATGTTGAGTCCATGGAATATTTTATATTTTGCCACAAGTTGCGGGAAAATTACAAACTTCTTTTTTTTTTTTTTTTTTTCACAAAGTTGTCACTAAATTATATATTGCTCACGCATGCCATGGGCATATGTGAAATGACACCCCAAAATAAATTCTGCTGCTTCTCCTGAGTACGGGGATACCACATATGTGGGACTTTTTGGGAGCCTAGCCGCGTACGCGGCCCCGAAAACCAAGCACCGCCTTCAGGCTTTCTAAGGGCGTTACAGTTTTGAAGGCCATAAAATGCCAAGATGGCACAAACCCCCCCCCAAATGACCCCATTTTGGAAAGTAGACACCCCTAAATTTAGGGGTACACTAGTGAGACTAGGTAATAAATGGCGGGTGCCCTGAAACTATAAAAAAATAACTAACCAACCAGCGTCACCTGTAACAGTTATATGGTGATCACTGGTGAAAGGGTTAACTAGGGGGCAATCAGGGGGCTTTATGCGGTAGTATATGGGGGTCCTTGGCGCTATAAAAAGCTGCGGCGAACCTAAATACCTACCTGCCTAACAAGCGTCACCTGTGACACTAGTACAGTGATCAGAAAAACGATCGCTTATTAGGCTGGGTTCACACTGGAGCGATGCGGGAACGCCACGAATCCGCGGCGGGTTCCCGCATCACATGCCTCCCGGCGGCAGTTCACACTGCCCTATGCGAACTGCTGGGAGTGTCAGTGAAATGTTAATGACACCCCCAGATCAGTTCGCATATCGCAGTGCGATCTGCAAACTCGGATCGCATGGTGTGAACACCCATGCGATCCGATTCTGCTGCGGACCAAAAAAAGGGTCCCGTGCGAGTTTGCGGCGGGTGCGGCGGGTGCGACACGAATTCAGCCATACTATCTGTATGGCTGAACTCGAATCGCACAGAGATCGGATGTGATTTGCACTGCAGTGTGGTGCGAATCACATCCGTTCTCATAAACCGCTGCAATGTGAACCCAGCCTTAGTGACACTGGCGACGGGGGGTGATCACGGGGTTAAACCTTTATTGGGGGGGTTAGGGGGGTACCTTAGAACTAAAGGGGGCTAACCCTAACTGCCCTAACAGTTATTACAGTCACAAATGACACCCGCCGGGTGATCAGGGGGTTAAACCTTTATTAGGTAATAAATGGCGGGTGCCCTGAAACTATAAAAAAATAACTAACCAACCAGCGTCACCTGTAACAGTTATATGGTGATCACTGGTGAAAGGGTTAACTAGGGGGCAATCAGGGGGCTTTATGCGGTAGTATATGGGGGTCCCTGGCGCTATAAAAAGCTGCGGCGAACCTAAATACCTACCTGCCTAACAAGCGTCACCTGTGACACTAATACAGCGATCAGAAAAACTATCGCTTATTAGGCTGGGTTCACACTGGAGCGATGCGGGAACGCCATGAATCCGCGGCGGGTTCCCGCATCGCATGCCTCCCGGCGGCAGTTCACACTGCTCTATGCGAACTGCTGGGAGTGTCAGTGAAATGTTAATGACACCCCCAGATCAGTTCGCATATCGCAGTGCGATCTGCAAACTCGGATCGCATGGTGTGAACACCCATGCGATCCGATTCTGCTGCGGGCCAAAAAAAGGGTCCTGTGCGAATTTGCGGCGGGTGCGGCGGGTGCGGCGGGTGCGACACGAATTCAGCCATACTATCTGTATGGCTGAACTCGAATCGCACAGAGATCGGATGTGATTTGCACTGCAGTGCGGTGCGAATCACATTCATTCTCATAAACCGCTGCAATGTGAACCCAGCCTTAGTGACACTGGCGACGGGGGGTGATCACGGGGTTAAACCTTTATTGGGGGGGTTAGGGGGGCACATTAGAACTAAAGGGGGCTAACCCTAACTGCCCTAACAGTTACTACAGTCACAAATGACACCAATGCAAAAAAAAAAAAAAAAAAAGCAATTGGTGTCACTGTGACTGGGGGGGCAGGGGTAATTGGGGGGTGATCGGGGGTAAAGGGGGGGTGTGAGTGTGCCTGGCATGTTCTACTGTATGTGGGGTGTGTTGGTGCAACTCACCGAACCTCTCTCCTCGGTGCCGGAACGAAAACTACCGACACGGAGGAGAGAATACATCACTTCCTCTCCTGTGTTTACATTACAGGAGAGGAAGTGATGTCACCGGACATTTTCATTCGCCGGGAGCGATCGAGAGGGGGTGGCCATGAATGAATGGCCGTCCCCTCGTCCGGGATCGCTCCCGAACGAATACCGACCGCCGCAGGCACCGGGCAGGGGCCCGATCGGGCCCCCGACCGGCGGGCAGGCAAGGACGTACATGTAAGCCCTTATGCCTGCCCGTGCCATTCTGCCGACGTACATCGGCGTGCGGCGGTCGGCAAGTGGTTAAGCGTCTTATTGCACTATTTACAATCACGTAGCCATTTTCAGAGGGAGCACCCTGCATAATCACTATTTAAATAGTTCGGCATACGTGCAGGAACGCATACGTATATGTGCAGAATCCACCACATATACACATTCTAATAGCAAGGTATAGGTAGCATAGAAGTGTTCACAAAATCATTGTTCATAAATTTACATTTTACCCAATGCAAAAAAAAAAGATACAGATGAATTAGCATGAGGCAGCAATTAAATATTAATTAATAGATTGTAGTACTCCTGACATCCATTCTGTATTTTACATTTAATGTAAGCATTTTTTACTTAGGAATGTTAAAAAATATATATTTTTTGCTGTTTATGTTCGAAATTTTTTTGTTTGTCTTCTTTCTCTATTAAGAATTTGTTAATTGCTCATCAGGGGAGATGGAAATAACACAGTAGATTGTCCCATTTACTCTTCCTTTAATATATTTTTGTCATGTTTTAACAAAGATTTATAGCATAGCTCTTGATTAAAGCCCGGGGGTTGAAAGAATACAAGGGTACCAGCATTGCCAATAGAAATGTAGCATTGCATTATGTTAATTGGAATTAAATGCATTAGAAATGCAAGGGGTTTATAAATTACATATCCAATTTAATTATTCCTGAGAACCTAGCATTATTAATGATCAAATAAGGTTTTTCTTATGGGAAAATGTGTGACAGTTATAAATGTATTATACCTCATTTGTCTATTTAAATTTTCTCAATTTGATTAAATATAATATGTTCCAAATCAATTTATTTGATTCACTTGCCAAATATTATTGGACTGGGTGTGGTGTAAGAGATATAGTAAAATTGTTATGCCATACACTTTCATCTGTAATTCTTATTATTTGCTATTATTTGTAGTCCTAGTTTATTTTTAATCTATGGTTACTAGATCATGTTCGTTTGTGATAACATTTGTATGTTTTTATATTGAGTCATGTCATGGGGCTATGTTTTCATCATACAGGAATTATCACAATTATTTGGAAACATAAATTGGGAACCTGTATGTATGTGTTGATCATCCACATCAAGAAATGTTGGCTAATTGAAATAGATCTCTTGCATGTCTTGCATTATGTTGTGCTTTCAAAGTGATGGCTTTCCTCTCATTTAGTGAGTAACAAACACTTATTACAACCGGGCTTTTTATAATCGGGAGCTACTCAAGATGGAAAAGGAATGGTCACAGTACAGGGATAAGGAAAAGTGATGCGGTATGCCAGAGGTATATAATGACCTGCTAGACTCAGCACTGAAGAGGACTCATTGATGCCATTCGCATCCAATTTCCAGTACCCTGTGTGACATCACCACATTGAGCATGCGCATTTCAAGGAACATCTTCAACAGCTGCTAACCTAAAGGGCTGCCCGAAGGAATTAAACAGCTAAGTAATAATGATGAATTTAAAGGAGCTGGCAAAGGAATAAAACAGCCAGTTAAATGCCTATAGAGACCAATAGTGCCTCATGTTATAAGCACAATAAATAATCATACTTAACTTGCACCACTCCATAAAAAGGCTCACTAATGAAAATGAAAAAATATCTGTATATGTATATCTATATATGTATATGTATATACATACACTATATTGTCAAAAGTATTGTGACACCTGCCTTTACACACACACACACACATATACTTAAATCACTTAAGGACCGGAAAAGATTTGCCCCCTTAATGACCAGGCAATTTTTTTGCGATACTGTCCTGTGTCGCTTTAACTGACAATTGTGCAGTCATAGAATGTTGTACCCAAACAACGTCCCTTTTTTCCTCACAAATAAAGCTTCCTTTTGGTGGTATTTGATCCCCTCTGCGGTTTTTATTTTTTGCGCAATAAACAAACAAAGAGCAACCATTTTGTAAGAAAAACTTTTGTTTTTTTACTTTTTGTTATAATTTTTGCTCTAATACATATCCAAAAAAAACTAATTTATTCATCAGTTTAGGTCGATCTATATTCTTCTACATATTTTTGGTTAAAAAAATCACATTAGACGTGTATAGTAACTTATCGTGTCTACAAACTATGGGATAGATTTAGGGATTTTTTTTTATTGTTTTTACTAGTAATGACGGCAATCTGCGATTTTTAGTGGCACTGCGACATTGTGGTGGACAAATCTGACCTCAAATTACACATTTTGGGGACCAGTAACATTATTACATTGATCAGTGCTATATAAATGCACTGATCCATGTACAAATGATACTGGGAGAGAAGTGGTTAACTGTGTTCCCTCAGCTGTGTTCTAACCGTAGGGGGGATGGGCTGCCAGGGATATGACAGAGATCACTGTTCCTGACCACTGTGAACAGTAGATCTCTGACATGTCCCCTGTCAGAATGGGGATCCGCCTTGTTTACAAAGGCAGATCCCCATTCTGGCTCTCCTCACCGTGATTGTGGGCTGCTGGCGGAAATTGTGTCCGCCCAACCTGCGGGCATGGTCTCGCAGCATGCAGCCTGCACGGGCCACTGTACAATGATGGTGGTTCGCGCAAGAGGGCCGACCTGTCACAGTACAACTGCGGCGGGGCGGTCATTAAGTGGTTAATGACCAGTGATGTAAGTAACTCAGTTAAAATAAACAGAGTTACTTAACGCAGTTACTTTAGAGGGTAACGAGTAAACTGATTACTCTTCCCCTCATGGTAACTCAGTTCCCATTACTTCGGCTGCGTTTCCATAATTACATCTACCGCCGGGAGGCCCGTCGTGGCTGCGCTGCCTGGCCGTTTGTTCCGCCGAGGGGAGGGTGGCTTTCGCCCGCTGAGCTGAGAAGAGGCTGAGGCTCAGAGAGACTGTCTGGACCGCCCCATCCCGCCCCGCCTACCCAGAGAGAGAGAATGTAGGGAGACGGGGCAGACACTGAAAAATTAAATCAGCTGACCAGCTGACACCAATCAAGTGAAGGGGAGGGTCTATCTCTCTCCCCATGAGGAAAGGCATCCCTGGAGGCATTCAAGTAAGTGACTGTCTGACGATTCGAGTTGCAGTGCAATCGATCCATCCCAAGTCCTCCACCACCTCTGCTTCTTACTGATCCCATCCCTATGCACCATCACTTCTACAACAGAGGTGATGGGGGATATGGTAGGGATGAGATCAGTGGTGGTGTAGGATGGGATCAGTAAGAGGCAGAGGTGGTGGTGGGAGAGGATGGCACCACCACCGCTGCCACCCCCCCAGTACCACCGCTGCCTGCCACCCCTCCAAGTACACCACCGCTGCCACCCCCCAAGTACCACCGCTGCCACCCCCCAAGTACCACCGCTGCCACCACCCTGAGTGCTGTACACCACCACCACTCACCACTGCCACCCCTCAAGTACATCACCACCACTGCCACCCCCAAGTACCACCGCTGCCACCCCCCCAAGTACCACTGCTACCACCGCTGCCACCCCCTCAAGTACCACTGCTGCCACCCCTATTACAGTTACTTTGCTGTGTAACTAAGTAACTAATTACTTTTCCAATGTAGTAACCGAGTTACTAACGCAATTACTTTTTGGGAGAAGTAATTTGTAATTTAACTAATTACTTTTTTAAAGTAAGATGACCAACACTGTTAATGACATCCCAGTCTTAAACCGTAAGGTTCAACACTGAAATGGCCCAACCCTTTGCAGCTACAGCAGCTTCAACTCTTCTGTATAAAAGGTTTAGGAGTGTATCTATGGGACTTTTTGACCTCCAGGCACCGAGTGAAGTCAGTCACTGATGTTGGATGAGAGGGCCTGGTTTTCAGTCTCTGCTCTAATTCATCCCAAAAGTGTTCTATCGGGTTGAGTTCAGGACCCAGTGCAGGCCCGACGAGTTTCTCCACCCCAAACTCGCTCATCTGTGTCTTTGTGGACCTTGCTTTGTGCACTAATCCAAATCATTTGGTGGAGGATGATTATGGTGTGGGGTTGTTTTTCAGGAGTTGGGCTTGGCCCCTTAGTTCCAGTGAGAGGAACTCTTAAGGCATCAGCATAACAAGACCTTTTGGACTATTTCATGTTCCCAACTTTGTGGGAACAGTTTGGGGATGGACCCTGCCTGTTCCAACATGACTGCGTACCAATGCACAATGAACAAGTTTGAGGTGGAGGAATTTGACTGGCCGGAACAGAGTCCTGACCAAAACCCAATGTTTGAAACCTAATAAACAAATACTGATCAACATGTACTGTGACATACTGAAGCAGAGCATGATCTCCTCCCTCCGAAGACTGGCCTGCAGGGCAGTATTCCAACATAATTACGACTCCAAACACACCTCCAAGATAACCACTGCCTTGCTAAAGAAGCTGAGGCTAAAGGTGATGGACTGGCCAAGCATGTTTCCAAACCTAAACCCTATTGAGCATCTGTGGAGCATCCTCAAACCAAAGGTGGAGGAGCGCAAGGTCTCTAACATCCACCAGCTCCATGGTAACCTCATGGAGGAATGGAAGAGGACTCAAGTGGCAACCTGTGAAGCTCTGGTAAACTCCATGCCCAAGAGGGTTAAGGCAGTGCTGGAAAATAATTGGGGCCACACAAAATATTGACACTTTGGGCCCAATTTAGACATTTTCACTTAGGGGTGTACTCACTTTTGTTGCCAGCGGCTTAGACATTAATGGCTGTGTGAGTTATTTTGAGGGGACAGCAAATTTACACTATTATACAAGCTGTATACTCACTACTTTACATTGTAGCAAAGTGTAATTTCTTCAGTGTTGTCACATGATAAGATATAATAAAATGTTGAAAAAATGTGAGGGGTGTATTCACTTTTGTGAGATACTGTATATATTCTGTATTTTTAAAAGAATATGTTGAGAAAAAGATTAAAATAAATCAAATAAATTGTGACCATGGAAACCTCAGATAATGTTGTTTTTTTGTTCAGGTTTACTACATGAATCCCCTGCCATACTGGTGCGAAAACAACATTCTCATTGTTATTTAAATAGCACGGCTAATACATGTCCTTCATTTCCTGAACAAGGGCATTGTCTTCAATGACAACTTTACTTTAATGTTTGACAGTTTGGAAGTAAGCAACATTATGAGCTTTTCAGATATGGTGTTACAGTCGCTTGATTTCTAGCCTGCATTTGACAAGAATTCCCATGGACCTTGTATAGCTTATAAAATAATGTGGGAATAAGTGATACATTTGACCGTGCAAAAATAGTGTATTCACTCACTTAGATAATAGAAAGTAAATTCATGGCATGATCAGATGTAAAGAAATATAAAAGTCAAGGACAATCAATGGCATGCAATGTGTAAAATGGTTCAGTAATCATCCCTTTATAATATACAATGGACAATGTACAAACATGTGTAGGAAAGCTATTATACATCAAACAATAAGATTGATTTGCAACCATGATAAACATCATTTTAAAATTGTAAGAAAAATCGAAATTTTCATTTATGTTTCAACACAATTTCACAGGCTTGCATAGTTTCTGAAGCTTGTAGGTTATCAACTTTTAGCACCTTATAAAAAACACCACCATGCTGGGATCACACAAAAAAAAATCTATGTTTTTCTGGTCCATAGCTGGCTCGTGATATTGTCCAAATAATCTTATATGAGATGATTCTGTTTTCTAATATTTAAAAAAATATAGGGAAATGGACTGTGCCCACTATTTATTATTGTTGTAAATTTGGCCCCGGCAAACGGGTATACAAATTAAATGATGCAATAATAATATACATATATGAAAAAAAGAAAATGAGGTTATGATGCAGCTAATTAACCTGTTGGATTCATTGTTATATGTGTCACTTTTTACTACCACTTATTTCTCTTCAACTTGATGGACCATTATAGGTTGGTTTGGGAGCTTGTGGGAAAGGTAAAAGCATTTGTGTAGGTAGATTTTAGTCAGAAATAGGGAAAAGACGTAAATTACGAAAACCTTGCTTATACCCAAATATTGTGATTGTGGTAAGTACTTTTTGTATGTATGTTCATATAATTTGCTAAATTTTCTTTAAAGAATGAAAGAAGGTATGGGGAAAATTTCAAGTGTGGGTAGATTGTCACTTAAGGTATTAAAGTGGTTGTAAACCCTTATGCCGCGTACACACGATCAAACAAGCGGGTGGAAAAGTCCGGCAAACTCAAGTCCGCCAAACAATCCCCCCGTGTGTAGCCTCTGGCATACTTTTTTGACCCGAAAGTATGGCGGACTGAGAATGTAGTTTTGCACTCCAATCTTCCCGCCGGACTCGCAATTTGGCGGACAATCCGGCCGTGTGTATGCCAGTCCGCCGTACTTTAGAAATGAACAGACTTTTCCCGCTCGGAGAAAAGTCCGCTCATTTCGAGCGGGTCTCCAGGTAGGCAGGACCCGCGAAGGAGATGTCACTGGCCCCGCCACCTGGTATGGACTTAAAGGGGAACCCCAACGCTGAAAAAAATCGGCGTGGGGGCCCCCCCAAAGTCCACAACAGACCCTTGTCCGAGCACGCTACCCGGCCGGCCAGGAAAGGAGGGGCGAGCGCCCCCCCCCCCCCCCTCCTGTGTGCTTTGTTACAAAGGCAGCATCAATGAACAGGCCTGCAGCCCCAGAGTCGATTAGAGCCTGTATCGTGATGGACAACTCAGCCCAAGAAAGGGTGACCGAAATCAGGGGCTTAGCCTTCTAGATAACTGGGGATGAAACAAGGCCACCTAAGGTCTGTCCATGACAGGACCTCAAGGTATGGGCGTTCCCTGGATGGGTAGGACAAGACTTAAAAAAGTGACCTGCCTGGCCACAATAAATGCACAATCTCTCCCTCCTTCTAAAGGTTCTCTCATCCGCAGAGAGATGCGTGAAGCCCAAGTGCATGAGTTCATCTTCACTGACCGACTCGGTACCAGGAGGCATTGGAGGTGAGGGAGGCATGGGTGGGACTGCAGAGCTCAGAGGCAAACATACAGGAGGATTCCGCAAGCGTTCTTTAAATGATTCTTTCTCTGAGTCTGGAGTCAATGAGGATGGCAAACGTGATCAACGACTCCAGCTCAGTGGGTATATCTCGGGCTGCTATCTCATCCTTGATGGAATCTGAGAGACCATGAGAAAAAGCAGCCAGGAGGGCCTCATTGTTCCAAGCAACATCTTCTGCCAGAGTATGGAATTCAATGGCGTAGTCAGCAACAGTTCTCATACTCTGTTTGATGGACATGAGGCACTTGACAGCAGAAGCGGAGCGAGCAGGAATATCAAATACCCTTTTAAAGTAGGTCATAAACTCAGGGTAACTCAAGACAACAGGTTTTTGCATCTCCCATAGATGGTTTGCCCAGGCAAAGGCTCTCTCAGAAAGCAAAGATATCATAAAACCTACTTTGTTCCTGTCTGTGGGAAATGCCTGGGGCAGCATCTCAAAGTATATCTCAACCTGGTTGAGAAACCCTCTGCATTGAACTGGATCACCCCCAAATTGCTGGGGAAGCGGAGCGGAACCAGACATACCTCTTATAGAGGTAATACTCGAGGCGGGTGCCTGCACAGAGACTGGTGCAGCAGCAGGGATGGCCTGCAACTCAGGTTGTACCGGAGCAGCCACAGTGGGAGATTCAAAGTGAGCCATGCGACTCAGGAATGTTTGTAACGTTATGGCAAACTGATCCATGCGGTGATCTTGCTTATCCAATCTGGAAAAAATATTACCAACAAGTGGATTGACTGCATCTTCTGAATTCATGGCCTTCGCTTACTGTCAGAAACCATGAGACAGAAGTACAGTTAAATCACACTTGTTAAAAAAACAAATGTAGTCAAAACATAGCCAAAGTTCAGTAACCGGAATGGATAGTCAGCCAAGCAGAAGTCAGGGATCAAGGTAATGGAAAAGCAAGCAGAATCTGGAGCCAGAAGGGATGTCAGCAAATCTAGTCTTTAAACAGGAACTCAGGATATAGTTTCTTGGGATGTGACCAAGGCAAAGGCAGAGCTCCTCTGGACTGGACGGCTTAAGCAGGCAGGACTAACGAGCAGGATCATCAACAGCTGAGTAAATATGGAGAGAGATGGGAACTGGCAATTAGCTGACAGCTGAGCTCCAGCTCAGAGAAGGAAGGGCGGAGCTCAGCCCTGACAAGTACAAACAGAGAGCTCAGTAAGAATATAAGGCTCTAAGCCCTTGTACACACGGTCGGACATTCCGACTGAAAATATCCGATCGGACCGTGTTGTTGGATAATCCGACTGTGTGTGGGCTTCATGTGGCTTTTTCCCGTTGAAATGTCCGACCAACAAAGTTTGAGAGCTGGATAGAAAAAATTTCTGACAACATGATCCGATCGGACTTTGTCTGATCGTTTGTTGAGAATTCCGATCAGACAAAGTGCCACGCATGCTCAGATCAAATTCCTAGACCAAAGCTATTGGCTTCTAGCCTGAACGTAGTCCCGTTGTAACTAAATAACATCATCACTTTACGAAAGATCAGCTTTTCCGACAATTTTGTCTGACCGTGTGTATGCAACACCAGTTTCGGCCAAAATCCGACGGATTTTGTTGTCGGAATGTTCGACCGTATGTACAAGGGCTTAGAAGTGAAGTGGATAAATAAAAAAAGGTTGTCACTCCCAAATCCGATAGAGCTCATAACCTGAAATTTAGGAGTGGCATGTCTATGGCTGATCCCGGATCAGAAGTATATGGAATATGATAGAACTGATTCTCATACATTTTGTTTTATAGGGGAAATTCACCCTCTATTATTCAAGAATGCATATTGCTATATTTGCATTTCATATTGAGCTAGTTGGATAGACTTGCTGGAATGGAGAGTGAATGTTAAGTGGGGTTTAGTTCAGAGAAGTTAACTGTATAGATTTAAAGTTATTTATTACAAATTTATTGTTAAAAGGTATTGTTAACAAGGGAAATGTGACATCACTATTAAATATGTGCTGGTACCAAATGTTTTTTTGAGGAATCTGATCAGATAATTAAGTAAATTAAAAGGTTTAAGATAATTGAAAGATACAAATTTTATTTAATATTTCAATCTATACGTGGGGTATTTTGATTATTTAAGTTACAGTCTGAGTTTAAGGAATGTTTTAATTGTGTAATTGCCTATCCTTACATGGTTGAAGCTTTGTAAACTATTTTTCAAAGTCAACAAATCCGAAGTGTTCAATAAATGGCATTATGGTTTTGTAGAATCTAGAGTGGTGTTTCATGTAGGAAAAAATATGTTGTCCAAGATAAATTCTAAAAAAATTGATTGTATGTTTGTGGGGTAGTTGAGCCGATGGGCCCATTTGTTGATATTGAAATTAAACAAATTGGAACTTTGAATTGTACAAGAACATTGCCTGTTACAAAACAAGGGAATGATTATTTGTGCAAATGTATTTAATTGTGTTTAAACTGTCTAATAATGATTAGGGATTTTAAAATGTTTGATTTTTACCTATTTGGTAATACAAGTTTAAGAATATTATAATTATCAAATAGATATTCATGCTATGAAAAAAAAGTTATGTATTCAAGGCACTATGACAGAACTATTGTGGTTGGGAAAGAAAAAGGGAAGTAACTTAAGGTTGTGTAATCCTATGTACTAAGCTACCACTATAGAAAAAAATATACCTTGGTTGAGATATGGATTTGGAAAAATATGGGAAAATTCTAAATGGAGAATGAATGGAATGGCCAATGAATGTAGAATGAGAAAGTGGCATTGTGTCAAGGGAAATTTGGGTTATACACAAGGTATTTTTTGATCAGTAAAATGCCTAAGGTAAGGGTTTCTGTTTATATTTAAAAATGTACAAAAAAAGATGGTTATCTCATGGGATATTGTGTTTTCTTGTTTAGGGAGTAGATGTTATTAGGCCCATGTCCCTGACAATATATATGTGTATTTAGAAAAGATTTCGTTAAAAGTTTGGGGTTAAAATTAAAATTTGATAATGGGATTTTGGTAGAAAAGGGTAAAAATATAAATGTTTGAAGAGTTACTGAAATTACATAACCAGGACCTAAATAAACTGCTGCATATGTACAATTTGAGGGGAAAGTTTGTTTGAATCACAGTCAGGGTGACTATTCTGGATAATTACCATCATTTGAACCATAAAGTGTTAATGATGTAATGTTGTTTATTCATCAAACTTTTGGTTTGTTGCTGATGGTCAGATATATTTGAAAAGTTGGAGGCTGAATTCTGAGTCAGAATATGCTTGGGTAAAATGTTCTGTTCTGAGACCCTCGGGTCCACTTGGGTCCAGGGTATAAAAAGAACTAAAGGTATTTATGTTTTGTTGAAATCCTGCTGTAATACTGGATTGGGGGAAAATGTTTAGTTAAATATAATTAAATATTGAATCTATATAATAAAAACTTACTGATAAACATTTTTTATTTCTGCATGTTTTACTTACAGTATGTTTAAATTAATGAGGTATATTATTTTTAATACATCCAAATGTTAAGGCCTGCATTGATCAAGTAGATTCTGTGGTTATTCATGTTGGATGAGGAGTGTCTGACCCAGCCAGTCAGTATTCACCCCAGCTCATACACATGAAGAAATATTCCTCCGATTCATGTCAAGTTACTTGAAGAAATGACTACAGCTTTTACATGGAAATCATTGTTCATCTTTGTTGTTCTACTGCCATGGGAAGTGCTGAGTTGAGTAAAGGCGGACTTCTGCTGGAAAATGTTCCTGAAAATTACACCTTGAGGGTTAGCCAAGGACGCACACACAAGGTCTACGAAAATCCACTGAGCATCACAAGGGAGAGATCCAGATGCCAGCCCAAAGACCCAAGTCTAACCCAATGCATCAGTTCCAGTCTGTCGAGTTCTGTCCTTACCAAGAGACAGGGTTTGGGGCGGAGGATCTCTAGATAAGCACAGAATTAAACCAAAAGTTTGGGAAAAGTTTTGGGAATAGTTTAGGAAAATGAAGATTATGAGGACATTTTCTTTTTCCTTCTTTTTTGAATTTTAAGGACATGCATAAGACATACAAGAGAGTTTTTTTTGTTTGTGTTTTTCTTTTGGACTTTTTAAATTTTGCCTAAAAGTTATAATGCCCCTCCCACTTGCTTTTATGGACTGTCACGCCCCTTCTCCCTTTATATTTCATGGACAATGGCTTTGCAGCTGAGATTATATGTTTATTGTTCTCTATTTTTACATGTTTAAGATAGTGGTACATTTATGAGAAAGTAGTCCAGGTGAATGTCAAAGGCATATTGGGGGCAATAGGGTTTGTGATTGTCACATTTGTGACAATAGAGAGGATTGAAAGGGTCATGTGAAAGGGCCCTCTTTTGATTTGCAATCTAATGTACAAACTGCACCTTTAAAAGTTATCATTTTGCTTATTAAGTAAATAAATATTGTTGTGTAAGAAGTGTCTTGTGTTGAAAACAAAACTAGACATAGGGGATTTTAGTTGTCATGGGATAGTTTTGAATTATATCTGTCTGGGTGACATAATATAATGTGAAATGGTATAATGTGACATGATGGGTTTTCTTAGATAAAGAGTTAATGACTTTGATTGGTTGATTGTAGGTTAAAAAGGAAATGTGTCATTTGAACATGTACCCTTTATTGGTGGAATATGGTTGGTAACGCCTTTCATTATTATTTAACACTATGTCGAGGACAATAAAAGAAACAGTGTATGAAGCAATTTTGCTGTTTTAATTATTTATATATGCTGTTTCCTATGCATAGAGATATATTTGTGTGTGAAGCAACGGAATAAGCTGATGAAAGGTAATTATAACTACATAATAAGATGATAGTCAGGACTAGTGATTAAAGGTGAAATTGTACCTTTCATTTGGACTTGATGGACTTGTGTCTTTTTTCAACCTCACCTACTATGTAACTATATAACTATGTAACTTGCAGAGCAAAGTTAACTAAGACAAAGAAGGTACCTCTTAATGAAAAAGAATGACAATTGTATGTAAAAAAAAAATTTAAATTTATCCTGGTCTAGTGAGAGTCCTAAACAGCCATATTCAGTGTGGTGCAGGATTTCGGATTAAAAATGCATCAAGTGACCACAGGAGTAAGAAATTGTCTAATATATTGCAATGTTAAACTCATATAATAACAAAACGTCCAGGAAAATAATTGTAGTAAGGACAAGTTAGTGACCTGGGAGCCATAGCTGCCTCTGAATTTGGGAGTTTACTACTACTATAAGTTTCTGCATAGGAAGGAATTCTTGACTACTAACATTGACGGGAAGACACACAGTAATTTACACCAAACTCAGTGATCATTCCTTTTTCAAAATGAACAGCCTCTACATCCTCAGTGAAACAATTCTAAACCCTTTTCTTAAGAACTGGATAACATTTGCTGTGAAATTTGATGATAGCTTTAGATCAACTATCTGCTACTGTGCAAGTTTTAAGATTTTTTCTTGAATGAATGTTGTGCATTAGATATTGATTTTTATTTTAAAAGATAAAATGAAAGTGAGCCTGTAGGAAGAGAAAAAATGCTATTGCTGACTTGTTTTCAAAAGTAGAAACACCAAGACTAGTGATTGTATTACATAGGGAGTCCCTGACCTGGAAAAAAGGATGAAGCGGGGCCAACAATAGCGACTTCTATAGTGTTGCCTTCATGTTTTTTTGGGGTTTTTTTACATTGCAGTCTACATTTCTTATAATAATATCTATAACATTAGATTTTACTAAAACAATCCACAGCAAGGTCAAAAAAGGTTTTTCTAGATTGATATTCCCCCAAATATTCTGATATTGTCTTTATGAGTTCATATCCATGCTTTTTACATTCTTTTATACTGCCAGCAGATGGTTTCCTAATGTTTAATAGACTTGTTGTCTTGCATCAACATTCTAAGAACAATAGACAAGGGATGTAAACAACTTTACAATAAAACAATTGTCAAGCTTCTCTAGATTCATTCAGGTAAAGCTCATGTTTTCTTTGACATGTAATTGAGTGAAATGCCCTGTGCAGCACATACCATACTATGTTCACAATTTCATGACTATCCATCTGTTTTGTGGAATTTCGTATATGTACAACTATGTGACATTATACCTTTTGCTGGTGTTAAGGTCAAGCATGAAAAACACACAAGTGCTGGTCTATAGGAAAATGGAAACACGAATTAGCAAGGCAGGCCACGTACAAATGCAATATCTTTTCTCCAGTAACCCTTAGTCAAGGCAACTCAGAAAGCCACAAAGGAAAGTATACATTGTGCAAATTGTGACTACAGTGTATCAATGCATTTTGAAAAAATCCAAAGAAATACCTTTATCGTATGCTGGGAAATTGGATCCAAAACCAATTAAATATAAAGCAATAGAGCAAGAGTTTGACTATTTGTGCATATGGGGGATCAAATCAGATGAGCATCAATGACTGGGACCACAGTAAAGCAGGTTAGAAAATTGAGGGTGGGAGGGAGGAGTCACACTGCACTGCAGCATACAGGCTTCCAGTTCCTCCCCTCCGTCCGTCCACGACTCCAAACTATACCAGAAATGTTGGGTTCTGTAAATGTCACTGGTAGAAAGAGAAAAGAAGATCTATGGATGTATTTTACATTTGATGTTAAGGACAACAAGACTCTTTGCAAACCATATGGAGCAACACTTGCTGGTAAAAATACAACAAATTTGAAGCATCATCTGCAGACAACTCATTCTGAAATTCATACAAAGGTAAGCACAGCAACACTTCACTGCACTTTTTGGGAACAATCTTATATGTACATTGGCATTGCAGGGATTTTTTTACAAACTTTCTTGCATATTTCATACCTTTTTGTAATTCAGATGTAAAGGCTGTTTGTCTGTCTATGTTGTGCAGTGCACTTTAGTCACTGAATTTTAATGGGAGTGAGTGATTTGATTTCATAATATCTATTAGCTGCTGCTTTTCCCGAATTGAAGTATCTCACCAAAATATATGTAGAAGGATATGGTGGCCAGTGGTCACTGGAAGGGGCTGGGGCACTGTCAGTTTTGGCACAGTGCAGGCACCTAAAAGCCTAAGGCCAGCCCTGGGAAGAGCTATACATGCAGTATATTATAGAGAGACAACTTGAAGCTGACTGTGTGGGGTGAGAGAGAACGTAAAATCAGAATAACTTTAATTTTTCTCCTAATTTAACCCCACAGATACAGAAAACCTCAACTGATGTGCCAAGTCAAGCCAGTGGCAGTGCACAACCACAGCAAACTATTTGCACTGCTCTTTTAGGTGCTACAAGTTACAAAATGGACTCTAAGGAACAATATGCCAGGGAGGAGGCCATAGCAAGATGGATTGGGGGCACCAGATTACCAGTCAGAACAACTGAAGATGAGGACATTGTTAGCATGATGGAGACAGTGGATAGGAAGCTGACTGTTCCAAAGAAAACTAAAATAGGCAATCTGGTTGAAAAACATTATGAAGATGAAAAACTATAATGAAAAAAGAGTGGCTGCTGCTTGGAGAGTAACTATTTGCACTGAATTGTGGACCAAAAAAAGGACTCTCGGCTGCATGTCTTGACATAAGTGCATGCTACTTTTGTGTTGAACATCATAAACCTGAACACATATTGTTGGACCTTGAATGAGTAGCCTACCCACACCACACTGCACAGTCAATCAAATCTCAGGTGGACAAATGCTTGCACAAGTGGGACATACCAAAGAGGAAGATCCTTACAGTGATAACAGACAACGGGAGAAAATATGGTGAAGTGACGGGAAGTGACTCTGAGGCTGAGACCGAAATTTATAATCTGCGGTGAGAGAGTCATTTCTATTATTCATTTACATGATGACATGGTTGACACCAGTCAATTATCACATGGCTATGAGATGAGTGATATGGGGGCGCTATCTGATTTATGGGGTACACATTCATTATTTTTAGACTTTATTTGTTGGCTTGTGTACTGTCAAAGTATTCCCATAAGATGTTAAGTGTTAAAATAATAGAATGGAACATAAACCTTTTCTATGCTTTATGCTTATTTGGCTGTTTGTTCCACTTGTTAGGTACCAACAGATCGACGTGGACTGGATGCCATGTTTGGTGCATACCTTGCAACTTGTGGTCCACATGGTGCATAAGGAGGCAAACGTGAAGAGAATACTGGATAAAGCAAGATCAATAGTGAAACTCTTCTGCAAGTCTTCAATTGCAACACAGAAGCTATTGAAGCATTGTGGCCTTATTCTTCTAAATGACTGCCTCACACTCTGGTCAAGTACATTCCACATGATTGCAAGATTCCGCAAACTGAAAGAGTCAGTTTTCCAAATTGCAAACAACATGGGATGGGACAGCTTGCTCCCTAGTGAATGGCAAAAGCTCACATCATTGCATGACCTACTGCTGCCTTTTGCAGAACATACTAAAACCCTCCAGAGTGACATCATGTCCATGTCACTGGCTGTCCCTGTCCTCTTTCATCTGCTCAGCCATCTTGAGGACTTTTTTTTTTATCCAGAAAAATAACTTTATTTGGTAATACACGCATACAGTCCAGTTATCCATATTCAGAAAATACAAAACAATGAAATACAGTGCCAAGTGATCTGAAGACATAGCTTTCTTGAGTGCATTTAGATCCTCCCCCCGCCCCACAACGTTCATAGCCTTGTATCTTTATTCAACCTGTATACAAAACAATGCACTATATCTTATCCGTACAAGTGGAAATATGGTTTTAGTATTGCATTTAGCCCACCCTGGACAAAGTCTTCCGGGGCAAGGCCCGGGGTGTCCAGCCATGGCCCCTACAGTTTTTCAAATTTATGTGCACATCCTCTATGCTGATATATGATTTTTTCCATTCTCAGCGTATTGCCTAGTGTAGTAGTCCATTCCTTGACCGTCGGAGGCAAATCCGATTTCCAGTGCAGGATTATCAATTTGCGGGCCATGAAGAGTGCCCTAGACAGGGCCTTTCTGGTATGGGGTTCCCACTCCAGTTCGTCCAACAAAATGCAGCACCTCGGGTCCCAGGGGACTGACACCCGGAATACTGTGTCAGTGCCAGTCACCCCTCTCCAATATACATGGAGTTTGGGACAACGCCACCTCAGGTGTATTAAGTCCCCATGGTCCCTTTCACATCTAGTACACATAGGTGTCGGCTTCAGTCCCATAGAGTGCAACCTGTGGGGTGTATAGTAAACTCTCAGTAGTGTATACAGTTGTGTAAGTCTTTGCGTCACATTTAGCGAGCATATGGCTACTGTCTGTAGTACTTCCTCCCACTGTTCATTCTCCAGGGCCCCTACATCTAATTCCCATTTTCTTTTCATCTTGAGGACAGAACACTAGTTACCAAGACTTTGCCACAATTGCACAGGCAATGAAAGGGAGTGTGAACCAGAGTTTTGCTTCATTCTTAGATCCAACTGATGAAATGTTCTCTCCACTTGCAGCAGCTGCTTGTTTTGTCAACTCTATCGTCTATGAAACCCTTATTGATGTGGTGGATGAGAATATTCAGGAGTTGCTTAAAAAGGCAGAGGAGTATGCCACAAGAAAATCCACATTGCCACACACACAAATGAGGAATTGTCTGAAGAAGATGATGTGGTGGACTATTACAGGAAGTGGAAGAAGCACCAGCATCCACATCTAAGCCAGACTTTTGGTTTCTTTCTAAATGCCGCAGAAGACCCAGGCAGAGGATCTTCCCAAACAGCATAGAGCAGCAGATCAGAAAATATAAGGAAAAGCTTTTGCACCAAGTTGCCATCAGTGAGGATACTGCAACAGATTTTTGTCTGTCAAAAGTGACACTTTTTATTACTAGCTAAAACATTTTGCATTAGACCTGTTGGCTATGCCAGTTTCTCAAGCCTTTGCAAAGAGGGTATTCAGTGTTACGGATGACCTCTTTAGAGGTCAGCGGAATAGAGCAAGAGTCATGTTGGCACAAAGTGCTTTCCTTAAAAATGAATTGAAACAAATAAGAGTGTTTTATTATTCTCGTTAGGTATTTCTATTTCTAACATAAGAAGCATACCAATACTTGTGGGTTGTGCTTATTATGATAGGAAGAATCAATAGTTCAACAGTTTTAATTATCAATTAAATTCATAAAAAAATGCACAGGCCGAGGCTCAGGCTACAAATGCCATAAGTATGCGGGACAATAACAACATCCACCGCGTTTTATCAACTCTCTCTCTTAGCTTTAACAAATTTGACAATAGAGGTAAATATCACGCTAATGAAAAAGAAAAATAGACCCGTAACAGTAATGGACGGTCAAAAAGGGCAGCCTTTGAGCTTTACCTTATATCAGGGTCCTGCCCCACTAGTCTTTTAGTGTGATATTTACCTCTATTATTGTCATTGTGAATGTTGAGAGAGAGGAGTTGATAAAAAGTTGATAAAAAGTGGTGACTGTTATAATTCAGTAAATCCACACACTAATGTCATTATTATAGACTGTGCACTTTTTCTTTGAATGCATCTGAGAATTAGAACTGTTGAAATAATAAACTGACAGTAAATTTATTCTTATTGTAGAAATAAGCATTACGCGCAAGTATTGGTTTATTATGCTGTGCCTGTGCCAGACTAGCAGTAACAGTGTCTGTGCAGTGTGCTGCTGTCTGTGTGCGCTGTACTTGGCCATGTCTACAGCTATGGCCAAAATGACACCAATATAAATAGTGACAATGTCTGCCAGTGCTGCTTCAGTGTTTTTAGATCTTTTTGTGTCAGATGTATGTATCTGGTATTCATGATCTGACATTTGTGTCAGATCATTGTATCTGGTAAAGCATTCCATAAGTGTCAATGTCAAATGATTTTATTGACAATTACTGACAAATATTATTTATACAAGGTATTACATTTTCCACTTAAACATATTTAATACTTTCACTTTTTAGCACTGGCCTATTGTAATGATCTGCACATAAAGCATTCTAGATAACTATGTAATTAGTAAACCTTAGATCCTTACAAACATTTGCATATTCCCCACTGAGCAAAAGTAAAATTCTATATAGAAGGAAAGATGTAGAAGCAGTACAGAGTGACCTAAAAACTGGATCAGCAAAAGATACTTTTGGCACTTCAAATTTTTTTATGTTTGTTCATTATCAGGGGGATTAATTAAACATAAATCTGCTTATACTGATTGTATATTTATAGAATTGTTTAAATAAACTGAATCATCTCATTTATTTCCCTAACAGATGTTTGGAAATGTTGAGTCACAAAGATTCATATTCAAATGTGCTGATATTTATTTTATGTCCTGAGCACTGATTAAATAATAGAAAAATGTACTGGCGCTAATTATTTAGATACGACAATTAGCACTGCAAGATACAAATGATGATATGTAGTAGTTATAGCAGCAACTTTTTTCAAACAAATCCGTGACCACAGACACCACAGAAGTAATGTGTAAAAAAGAAAGAATTGAGTTTGTTGCCCAAATAAGCCAATTAGAGTTTCCTTTTTTGTATTCCTGGTGGTGGAGAATCTGATATAATCCAGTTTATACTTTAAATATTTTTTTGTTATAGATCCACTGCAGTGAAACGAATAAAGACAGTCTAGAATGATTAGAATTGCAATGAGTCACCAACTCATGTCTGCCTGACAGGACAACAATAAAATCACTATTGTGAATTGCTGGATGTTGAATAGTCAAAGGCACCACATCCCTAAATATATATACATTTGGTAGAGAGAGGATAACAGGATTTTTAAGGTGCCACAGAATAATTTCAAGCAAATATACAAAAAAATATATATAATTTATTAGCACAGAGATTAAAATCATCATACAATAACCATATAATAGATGAACAGCAGTAGCTTCTTGCTCTACATGTTTCGCCATATGATGGCTTCCTCAGGAGATTTCAAGTAAGTACTGCATGTATGGTCATAGATTGAAAACAATTTATTAGAAAATATATAATTGATGTAAAACATCACATCATGATACAAATATAACACAAATCAAAAATTTCTCAGAAATACAATAATAGGAAAATAACCCCAATCATATGGTTATTGTATGATGATATCCTGATGATTTTAATCTCTATACTAATACATTTTATATTGTGTTATATACGTGCTTGCAATTTTTCTGTGGCACCTAAAACATCCCAGTATGCTTTCTTTAACAATAAAACCACCTCACTGTTCAAAACAAACACAATATTTTTGGCTGATTTTACAGGATTCGGTAAATGCAATTGAAAAATGTGGTTAACTAACTTTAGGTGCAGAATGTTTACTTAACCTAGCTAAGCTTTTTTTAATTTTGAATACCAAATCATATGTAGAGCAATAAAACAATAGAGATTTTCTCAGGACTGGATTGCCCAAACTTTAAATAAAATGTACCCTCTCAGTAGTAGTAATGACGCCTGGGGAACAAAAAAATAAAAAATCTCTACAACAATGTCAGTTATAGAAATGTATTTTATCCTGAAGATGTGGCTATTAGATGCCCCAAAATGCACTGTTTAGTGTTTAAACCTTAAAGTCATTGTAAAGTCTTGTTTGTTTTTAGATATAAAAATAACAAACATGCCAAACTTATTTAGCAGCCCAGATTCCGAGATTCTCCTATTTTTGGGTCCCTCTTCTGTGCTCCTGGCCCCTCCCTCCTGTTGAGTGCCCCCACAGCAAGCAGCTTGCTATGGGGGCACCCAAGCCAAGCTACAGCTCCCTGTGTCCATTTAGACACGGAGCTGCGATTCAGCCCACCCCCTCTCGCTTCTGATTGGCTAACTGACTTTGATTGACAGTAGTGGGAGCCAATGGTGCCACTTCTGTGTTTCAGCCAATGAGGAGGGAGAGTCTCGGTCAGCTAAGAAACTTGTGGATAACACTGGACAGAGATGGGGCTCAGGTAAGTATAAGGGGGGCCAAGGGGGGCTGCTGCACACAGAAGGCTTTTTACCTTAATGCATAGAACCCCTTGAATTAAAATAATATTAGGAGAAATCAGAGCCTCATCCTTATTGTGGAACCTACAAAAACTCCAAGCATCTCTGTTGCAAGCCTAGCTCTATACTGAAAGAACTAAATAAAAGATTTGAAAACAATGCTTCCTATTACTGTCACAAGGGATGTTTACATAAAAGTGATCAAAATGTTTTTTTTAAAGGTTCAGTGTAAAAATAAGTAAATAAATAAATAAATAAATAAATAAATAAAATAAATAAGAAAAAAATTATGTTTTAACGTGCATCATCCCTCCATGCTCACGCGCCAAAGCAAATGCATACATAAGTCGCACCTGCAAATGTAAACAGTGTTCAATCCACACATGTGAGGTATCACCATAATTATTAGAGCGAGAGCGATAATTCCAGTGAAAGACCTCCTCTGCAACTTTAAACAGGTAACTGTTAAAATGTTTTAATGGGTCTCCTGTGGATATTTTTAAGTATCGTAGTTTGTTGCCATTTCATGAGTGTTTCCTATCTTTTCAAAGAGAGAAAAACAGTGGCAGAGTTCACAGTGATTGATCACTGTGGTAGCCAATCAGAGGTTACCACAGAGATTAGATGACCCAGAATCGGTAGTTCTGGGTCCTGATCATTAGTACAAAGCCCAGAGCTCTCGGTGAGACCCCGGTCTCTGTGCTGGGAGTGCGGCACACTCCCAGCAAAAAGGGATATACACTGAAAACAGCCCAGTGCTGTGGGGCTGCATATGGGTGCTACGTCATGGGAAGGGGTTAACCAAAAAATTTTTTTAGGATTTAAAAAGAGTTGACATTTTTTAGAATATTTTTGATATTTTCATGGTTCCTTGGGTCCCAGCTGGGAAGATTTCTTTGTCCTATATCTGGGAGATAGCTGGGAGGAATGAGCCCTGTATAATCTCCATGTTCCGACTTGGAGCTTATATAGGACTGAAGACCCCCAACCCAACTCATGTAATAGCTCTGGGCCAATCAGCAAGTATCATCACTGTCCAATGCAAAAGTGGAATGAGTAGCATGCTCCCCATATATTGTAATAGCCTGCGGGAGAGAGAAGATGCTTTTATTTTATGTATGTGTGTGTTCTCCTTTCTTTGAGAGACAATGCACCTATATACAGTGGGGATCGAAAGTTTGGGCACCCCAGGTAAAAATGTGTATTAATGTGCATAATGAAGCCAAGGAAAGATGGAAAAATCTCCAAATGGCATTGAATTACAGATTAGACATTCTTATAATATGTCAAAAAAGTTAGATTTTATTTCCATCATTTACACTTTCAAAATTACATAAAACAAAAAGATGACATCTGCAAAAGTTTGGGCACCTTGCAGAATTTATAGCATGCACTGCCCCCTTTGCAAAGCTGAGACCTGCCAGTGTCAATCATTGTCTGGGAAGACCAGGTGATGTCAATCTCAAAAGTTTTAAATGGCCAGACTCATCTGACCTTGCCCCAACAATCAGCACCATGGGTTCTTCTAAGCAGTTGTCTAGAAAACTGAAACTGAAAATAGTTGACGCTCACAAAGCTGGAAAAGGCTATAAGAAGATAGCAAAAAGTTTTCAGATGTCAATATCCTCTGTTCAGAATGTAATTAAGAAATGGCAGTCATCAGGAACAGTGGAAGTTAAAGCAAGATCTGGAAGACCAAGAAAACAGCTCGCAGGATTGTGAGAAAAGCAATTCAAAACCCACGTTTGACTGCACGATCCCTCGAGAAAGATCTGGCAGACACTAGAGTTGTGGTACACTATTCCACTATAAAGAGATACTTGTACAAATATGGTCTTCATGGAAGAGTCATCAGAAGAAAACCTCTTCTACGTCCTCACCACAAAAATCAGTGTTTGAACTTTGCAAATGAACATATAGACAAGCCTGAGGCATTTTGGAAACAAGTTCTGTGGACCGATGAGGTTAATATATAACTTGGCCGGAATGAGCAAAGGTACGTTTGGAGAAGAAAGGGCACAGAATTTAATGAAAAGAACCTATGTCCAACTGTTAAGCATGGGGGTGGATCAATCATGCTTTGGGGTTGTATTGCAGCCAGTGGCACAGGGAACATATCACGAGTAGAAGGAAAAATGGATTCAATAAAATTTCAGCAAATTTTGGATGGTAACTTGATGCCATCTGTGAAAAAGCTGAAGTTAAAGAGAGGGTGGCTTCTACAAATAGATAATGATCCTAAACACACCTCAAAATCCACAGGGGATTACATCAAGAGGCGTAAACTGAAGGTTTTGCCATTGCCTTCACAATCCCCTGACCTCAACATTATTGAAAATCTATGGATAGACCTTAAAAGAGCAGTGCGTGACAGACACTGGAACACTTTTGTAAGGAAAAATGGGCTCAAACAAGACTCTCAAACAAGAGAATTGAAAGACTCTTGGCTGGCTACAAAAAGCATTTACAAGCTGTGATACTTGCCAAAGGGGGCAGTACAAGATATTAACTCTGCAGAGTGCCCAAACTTTTGCAGACGCCATTTTTTTTGTTTTCTGTCATTTTGAAAGTTTAAATGATGGAAATAAAATCTAACTTTTTTTGACATATTATAAGAATGTCTAATCCCTTTGCCCATTATTAATTTGTGGGAGAGAGAAGGGAAGTATGCTAAGCATGTGCGGCTGAGGAGGGAAGAAGTTAAATGGACCTTTTTCATTGCCCTGCATGGTAAAAGCTTAAAGGGGTTGTAAACCCTCAAAGTTGTTCATGTTAATGCATTCTATGCATTAAGGTAAAAACCTTATGTAGTGCAGCAGCCTCCCAGAGCACTCCTTTTTCTTACCTGAACCTGATCGTTCCAGCAACAGGGACGGGCACAGCAGCTCCAGCCACTGTCTCGGGTCCTCATTGGATAGATTAATAGCAGCAGGAGCCATTGCCTCTCGTGTCAATCAAATCCAGTGATGCGGGAGCAGGGGACTGGGCTGAGTCTGGCTGTCTGTGTCAATGGATGCAGCAGCAGGACTTGGGAGTGTACCCTCACAAGTGCCCCCATGGAATTCGGCTCTCTGTGGGGGCACTTGAGAAGAGGAGGAGTCAGGAGCGCCACTGAGGGACCCCAGAAGAGGAGGATTGGGGGCCGCTCTGTGCAAAACCCTTGTGTGTTTGTAGCTGCCGACTTTAAAAAAAAATTGCGGCTGGAACACCTCTTTAATGTATGTATTCCCTGCATTAAGATAATAAAATGCTCCCCCTAACTTCTCCCCCACCAATTTCTAAGCACTTACCTCACTCCTCTCACTGACCAAGTGCTGTACAATTGCAACACTGCTCTCCTCTCTTCCTGGTCTTACAGGAGACACTGGCAACAGTGATGTCAACCAAATTCCTGTGAGGGGGAAGCAGGGCTGAGGCTTACCGGTGTTGAGTGTGTCTATGAATGCACACAACCCAGATTGGGAGCACACTCACGCAGGTGAACTCATAGCCCATACCCTAAATTGTCAAAAGTATTGAGACATCTACCTTTACACGCACATGCACTTTAATTGCATCCCAGTCTTAGTCCATAGGACTCAATATTGAGTTGGCCCATCCTTACACCTATAACAGCTTCAACTCTTCTGGGAAGGCTTTCCACAAGGTTTATAAGTGTGTCTATGGAGATGTTTGACCACTCTTCCAGAAACACATTTGTGAGGTCAGGCACTGATGTTGGACAAGAAAGCCTGGTTTGCAGTCTTCACTCTAATTCATCTTAAAGGTGTTCTATTGTGTTGAGGTCAGGACTCTGTGCAGGCTAGTCAAGTTCCTCCACTCAAATTTGCTCATCAATGTCTTTATGGACCTTGCTTTGTACACTAGTGTGCAGTCATGTTTGAACAGGAAAGGGCCATCCCTAAACTCTTCCCACAAAGTTGAGAGCATGAAATTGTCCAAAATGTCTTAGTATGCTGATGCCTTAAGACTTCCCTTCACTGGAATTACCGGGCCAAGCCTAACCCCTGAAAAACAACCCCACACCATAATCCCTCCTCCACCAAATGATTGGACGAGTGCACAAAGCAAGGTCCAGAAAAACATGGATGAGCAAGTTTGCGGTGGAGGAACTTGACTGACATGCACAGAGATCTGACCTCAACCTGATAGAACACCTTTGGGATGAATTAGCATGGAAACTGTGAACCAGGTCTTCTCTTTAAACATCAGTGCCTGACCTCACAAATGCACTTCTGGAAGAATGGTCAAAAATTCCCATACACACACTCCTAAACTTTGTGGACAGCCTTCCCAGAAGAGTGGAAGCTGTTATAGCTTTAAAGGGTGGACCAACTCAATATTGAACCCTACAGACTAAGACTGGGATGCCATTAAAGTTCATGTGTGTGTAAAGGCAGGCATCCCAATACTTTTGAATATATAGTGTTGTTTGCTAAAGGGGTACCCAGAGGAAGAAGGAGCATACAGTACCAATATAATTACACAAAACAGGTACGTATTTTATTTTTGCCCTTAACCACTTAACAACCGCCCATTGCCGATTAACGGCATCAGGGCGGTTGTTTAACTCTAAGAGGCCGTTAATTAACGGCCTCCCAGAATTCTGCTCTCGCGCGCCCCCTGGGGCGCGCACACGAGAGCATCCGTGACCGCTGGGTCCAGTGGACCCGGCGCATCACGAATCACGGTAAACAGCCGCTCATCGCGGCCGTTTACCACGTGATCGCTCCGTCAAATGACGGAGTGATCACTTGTAAACAAGCCGGCGTCATGTTATGACGCCGGTTCCTCCCTCCCCCTCTCTGTACCGATCGGTACAGCGGAGGGGGAAGAGATCGGTGTCAGCAGCGATGTGGGCTGCATCTGCAGTGCCCACATCGCTGCTCACCGAAAATTAACCCCTCAAATCCCTGCAAATACTCTGCATTACTCTGCAATTCCCTGCAAATACTCTGCATTACTCTGCAATTCCCTGCAAATACTCTGCATTACTCTGCAATTCCCTGCAAATACTCTGCATTACTCTGCAATTCCCTGCAAATACTCTGCAATTCCCTGCAAATACTCTGCAATGCCCTGCAACACTCCGCAATGCCCTGCAACACTCCGCAATGCCCTGCAACACTCCGCAATGCCCTGCAACACTCCGCAATGCCCTGCAACACTCTGCAATGCCCTGCAACACTCCGCAATGCCCTGCAACATTCCGCAACGCTCTGCAATACCCTGCAACACTCTGCAACACCCGCCAATACCCTGCAATGCTCTGCAACCCCCGCCGATACCCTGCAACACTCTGCAATGCTCTGCAACCCCCGCCGATACCCTGCAATACTCTGCAATGCTCTGCAACCCCCGCCGATACCCTGCAACACTCTGCAATGCTCTGCAACACCCGCCAATACCCTGCAACACTCTGCAATGCTCTGCAACACCCGCCAATACCCTGCAATGCTCTGCAACGCAGTACTCTGCAACACCATGCTCTGAGATACCCAGCCATAGTCGGTGATACCCTGCAATACCCAGCCATAGACATCTCCCGCCGCCCTCCGCCCTCCGGTGCTTCTACCGAATCGCTAATACGATCAAAGCCAGAATCTTTTTTTTTTCAGGCTTCCCAGCTTAGAGGTGAGATGTGGGTCTTATTGACCCCACATCTCACTGTAAAGAGGACCTGTCATGCCATATTCCTATTACAAGGGATGTTTACATTCCTTGTAATAGGAATAAAAGTGATCAAAAAAATTATTTTTGGGGAAAAAAATGTCAAACTAAAATAAATAAAGTAAAATGAACAATAAAAAAAAATGTTTTTTTTAAAGTGCCCCTGTCCCCATGTGCTCGCATGCAGAAGCGAACGCATGCGTAAGTCCCGCCCACATATGAAAACGGTGTTCAAACCACACATGTGAGGTATCGCTGCGAACGTTAGAGCGAGAGAAATAATTCTAGCCCTAGACCTCCTCTGTAACTCAAAACATATAACCAGTAAAAAAAATGTAAATCGTCGCCTATGGGGATTTTTAAGTAGCGACGTTTGCCGCCATTCCACGAGCGTGTGCAATTTTAAAGAGTGACATATTAGGTATCTATTTACTCAGCGTAACTTCATCTTTCACATTATGCAAAAATTGGGCTAACTTTACTGTGTTGTTTTTTTTTTTAAGCACAAAACAGTTTTTTTTCCAAAAAAAAGCATTCGAAAAATTACTGCGCAAATACCGTGCGAGATAAAAAGTTGCAAAGACCACCATTGTATTCTCCAGGGTGTTTGCTAAAAAAACATATATAATGTTTTGGAGTTCTATGTAATTTTCTAGCAAATAAATTATGATTTTTACATGTAGGAGAGAAATGGCAGAATTGTCCTGGGTGCTCCAGAACACCTGATGGCGCTCCATGCATGTTGGGCCTCTGTATGTGGCCACGCTGTGTAAAAGTCTCACACATGTGGTATCACCATACTCGGGAGTAATAGCAGAATGTGTTTTGGGGTGTAATTTGTGGTATGCATATGCTGTGTGTGAGAAATAACCTGATAATATGACAATTTTGTGAAAAAAAAAAAAAAAGTAAAAAGAATCTTGATTTTGCAAAGAATTGTGGGAAAAAATGACAACTTCAAAAAACTCATCATGCCTCTTACTAAATACCTTGGAATGTCTTCTTTCCAAAAAGGGGTCATTTGGGGGGTATTTGTACTTTTCTGGCATGTTAGGGTCTCAAGAATTGAAATAGGCCGTCAGTCCTTCAGGTGTGATCAATTTTCAGATATTGGCACCATAGCTTGTGGACTCTATAACTTTCACAAAGACCAAATAATATCCACCATTTTGTACTTATTTTTACCAAAGATATGTAGTAGTATAAATTTTGGCCAAAATTTATGAAGAAAAAATTACTAATCTGCTAAATTTTCTAACAGAAACAAAGAAAAATTCGTTTTTTTACAGAATTTTCGGTATTTTTTCTTTTATAGCACAAAAAAAAAAAAACCCAGCGGTGATTAAATACCACCAAAAGAAAGCTCTATTTGTGTGAAAAAAAGGACAAAAATTTCATATAGGTCCAGTGTTGCATGACTGAGTAATTGTCATTCAAAATGCGAGAGCACCGAAAGCTGAAAATTGGTCTGGTTATTAAGGGTGTTTAAGTGCCCAGTGGTCAAGTGGTTAATATCACTTTAAATATGTGGTGGTATTAGAATTCTAGAAATGCTGTCTGTTTATTATATAATGCCAGAATATTTATATACTCAGTTAAGAAAAACAAAACCCTCCTATCCTTTACAGCCAAAGAGGCTGCCATCTTAGCCTCTGTCTGATTGACAGTTTCCATGGTTCTGTACATGTGATCAGCTATGACACCAGTCATTTCATGGCTTGTCAGTTTGGCTGGGAGCTCACATAAGTAAACAAGTAACTAACGGGTATTAGTCAAGACATGATTTGAATGTGATTTTTTGGGAAACAGTTAAATTGGTGGGTTTGGCTCCACTTTAGTAGTCTCTTTTGAGATAGATTTTTTAATGTCTTATATGTATAAATACAATTTTGGAATTTGTATTTGTAAATGAAACATGCCCTGTCTCCACAAAATGCTGCATGCAATGTCCCATGCCCTTATCAATATTTGATAATATCAAATGTTCTGGGGATTGCAGTACATTGAGGTACCTGTAAAGAAATAGTCTGCTTTCACCTATTTTGATATACTGTACAGTAACATTTCTGTAAAACCATGAAATTTATACACCTCTGCCATGCTGCAAAGCCAGGAAGATCATTCTATTTAGATGACCTTCCTGTTTATTATACAAAGGTGATGATGCAGATTAATTGTCCAATAGCCAACCTAGAATTAAAGAGATAACACAGGAATTTGAATTGTTGAACCAGGAAATAAACATGTCACTGATTTGCTAAATGTGAGTAAATTGCAATACTGGCTTTTCAACATACTATACGTATAGTAGGTAAAAAGTAAAACAGTGAAAAAAAATAGCATTGATAGTAGGGTTTCATTCTCTCAAGAATTTGTTGCTTTACCACCATTACTTATTACAAAAAAAAACCCTAATCTTACAAATAAATCTTTGGTCTGTTTAGCCATCT
The DNA here is from genome assembly GCF_037356315.1 of Lithobates pipiens. NCBI lineage: Eukaryota > Metazoa > Chordata > Amphibia > Anura > Ranidae > Lithobates > Lithobates pipiens. The sequence goes on from NW_027507764.1 coordinate 369,873,462, forward strand.
GGCCTTAATTCCACTACCAATTAAAACCTTACGATGGGAAAAAAAGAAAACAATACCCACACTCACTTTTCTACACCCCACCATCAACACAAACACTATAAAAAAATTACTTAGTGCTTGTAACATTATTTTTATGTTGACTTCCCATACATATTTTGTTGGCTTTGTAAGAATAATTCAACAGTAAAAAAAAAAAAAATCTCATGGTTCACATTCATTTAAAATTGTAATCGTTGTATATGTTTGCATTTGTTTTGTTTTTTCTGTGTTTTCTGATACAGAATTAATAAAGGTTGACATTACCATAATGTCCTACATTGCTACAAGTAGTTCAGCACAAGTGGAGCTTTTCATAGTTACGGCCAGATGTTACATTTGCAGTAGTGTTGCTATTTCTATGTTAGCTTTGTGTGACATATTTCTTGTACATGATTTCTTAATTAGAACTGAATGTATAATGCCGCGTACACACGGTCGGACTTTCTGGCAGAAAAGGTCAGACGGAATAATTTCATCGGATATTCTGATCATGTGTGGGCTTCATCTGACTTTTCTGACACGATCGGAATGTTGGCCAACAAAACCGTGGACTTTTGTCCGAAGGGCGTTGGCCCAATTTTTTTCTTGCATACACATGGCACACAATTGTTGCCCAACAATCACAAACATAGTGACATATTACATGTTTTTTTCCACACTTTAGCGCCACTCTTTGGGCTCTTTCTGCTAATTTCATGTTAGTACCTGAAGGGTCTGGTATGGATTTGGGGGAGGACCCCTATGCCATTTTTCTTTTTCAAATTTGGCTCAGGGTTTCCCTTAATATCCATACCATGGCTCAGACCATCCATATCATGGCATTCATTAATTAAAAATATTAAGGGGAACCCCCGAACCAAAATAAAAAAAATACTTTGTGGGACAGTTTTATTTTTTAATAAAGGACTTGTCCCTAAGCCGTGTAATGTCATTTTTACCATTTTCACACTTTTTTGTGAAATGGTAGGGGTACCGGTTATCATCTCACACAGGGGGAAGACTGGGATCTGGAGGTCCCCTTGTTAAAGGGGCTTACAGATTTCGATAAGCCCCCCACCTGCAGACCCCCACAACCACCGGGCAAGGGTTGTGGGGATGAGGCCCTTGTCGCCATCAACATGGGGACATGGTGCTTTGGCTACCACAGAGCACTCTCACCATGTTGAGGGCATGTTGTTCAAGAGGGGGGCGCTCTCTTGTCTCCCCCTCTTTTCCTGTGGCCTGCCAGGTTGCATGCTCGGATAAGGGTCTGGTATGGATTTTTGAGGCTACCCCCCACGCAATATTTTTTTTAAATTTTGGTTTGGGGTTCCCCTTAATATTCATTCCAGACCCGAAGGGTCTGATAATGGATTGTGGGGGAATCCCATGCCATGCTAGTACTTTTAAATTACTTTTTTTCTTTAGAAATTTCATTTTGCTCTCGAACTGTTCTAAACATGAGAAACATGCGCCACTTTACAGGCATACTATAGACACCCCCCACATACAAAATTTAAAGGAATATTTCACTTTTATTGTTTCACTTTAAGCATTATTAAAATCACTGCTCCAGAAAAAATTTCAGTTTTTAAAACTTTTTTTGCATTGGTACATGTCCCCTGGGGCAGGACCCAGGTACCCAAACACTTTTCATGACAATACCATGCATATAAAACTTTAAAATTAGCACTTTTGATTGATCCCATAGACTTTTAAAAGGTGTTCCGCGGCTTTGAATTTGCCGCAAACTCCCCAAATTGTTCGCTGTTCGGATAACAGGCGAACACCTGATGTTCCACTCGAACTTACGTTTGACTCGAACATCGGGCTCATCCCTACTAACGAGCAGGGCCCTCTGATTCCTCCTGTACTGAACTGTTTTGTGACTGTACTGTCTGGTTGTAAAGCACTATGCAAACTGTTAGCCCTTGTACACACGGTCGGAGATTCCGACGGAATGTTTCCATAGGAGCGTTTTGATGGATATTCTGACGTGTGTGGTCTGCATCGGACTGAATATCCGACGGACAAACTTTTCCAACTTGCCGGTAAAATTTTCCGACAAAATGCTCCGATCGGACATACTCCGATCATGTGTAGCCTACTCCGACGGAAAAAGTGCCACGCATGCTCAGATCAAATTCCTAGACCAAAGCTATTGGCTACTAGCCTGAACGTAGTCCCGTCGTAACGAAATAACATCATCACTTTATGTACAATCAGATTTTACGACAACTTAGTCCAACCGTGTGTATGCAACATCATTTCCGGACCTCTTCTGGAATTAATCCGTTGGAATTACTCCAACGGATTTGGTTGTTGGAATCTCCGACCGTGTGTACAAGGGCTTAGCGCTACATAAATCCTGTATAATAATAATAATCATAATAATAATTATTTGTGTGTGTTCACCTTTTCTGGTGTAATGCACTTTGAATTTAAAAATAAAAATAATAATATGCATATCTTTGAGAGTCTTTTCTGTTATTATAGATTAAGAGACAAGCAATGAAGTAAACCATGTTTAGCCTTAACCGCTTGCTGACCGTGTACTGTATATATATACGGAGATAAGGCGGCTCTCCTGGGCAGAATTACGTACCTCTACGTGATCCTGCACATCGCATCCATCGGGACTCACCTATCATTAGGGACACAGGGAGAATGGCGGTCTGCCTATGTAAACAAGGCAGATCGTCATTCTGTGAGAAAGGAAGGTTGCGATCCTGTGTTCCTACAAAGCAGGAACACTGATCTCTGCCTTCCATAGTACAAGAACCTCCCACACAGTTAGTAAACACTAACTAGGCACACATTTAACCCTTTGATTGCCCCTGATGTTAATTCCTTCCCTGCCTGTGTCATTAGTACAGTGACAGTGCATATTTTTTTAGCACTGATCATTGTATTAGTGTCACTGGTCCCCACAAAGTGTCACTTAGTGTCTGATTTTTCACCTGCAATATTGTAGTCTTGCTATAAGTCGCTGATCGCTGCCAAAACTAGTAAAAATAAATAAATAAAAATTCTATAAATCTATCCCATAGTTTGTAGATACAGTATAACATTTCCACAAACCAATGAATATATGCTTTTTGGGATTTTTTTTTTTTTACCAAAAATATGTAGCAGAATACATATTTGCCTAAATTGATGAAGAGATTTTTTTTCAATTTTTTTTTCTATTGGCTATGTTTTAAAGCAGAAAGTAAATTGAAGGTCTGTTTTTGTTTATAGTGCAGAAAATAAAAACCGACAAAAGGTGATCAAATATCACAATAAGAAAGCTATATTTCTGGGAAAAAAGGACATAAATTTGAATACAGCATTGCATGCCTACGCAATTGTCAGATAAAGTAAAGCAGTGTTGAAACACAAAAAATGGCCTGGTCATGAAGGGGGTAAACCTTCTGGAGGGAAATTGGTTAAAATGTTACTAAACTCACAACAGTAAAATGAATCTGTATATGCAATAAAGCATGCTTGTTATATTCACTGTGGAACCTAAGGGGGTAAGCCTGCACATTGTGTAAAAAGGCTGTTTGATCCTGTCTTCTCTGATCTTACCCTTCTTTCACAGTCCTCAATCCATCGCTTGATAGTACAGAGCCATGGGGACACTCTGCACATGCTCAGTTTGTTGTGTATTGCTAAAGAGCTTTATTTTGGAGGGTGCATGTGATCAGCACAGAGCCAATAAGCTGTGTCCAGACAGAGGGTCAGGAGTCTTGCAGCCACATAGGACAGTCAGAGGAGAATGAAAACTCCTCCTTAAAGCTTTAACCGGACACTGATAGAAGTCACAAGACTGCTATGTACTACTGATGGGAAAGGATATTTAGCAGTTTATATTTAGTAAAATAATTGCATTTCCATGTTCTGTGTACTGTGGGAGAGCAGATATAGTGAATGCAGGCTCCTGGGTTTAGTAACACTTTAACGGAGGAATGCTTTCACTGTATAATAAATACAAAATAAAACTAAGGAGGGCTACAGACTAAAGCCGCGTACACTTAGTCCGCCGAACACTTAGTCCGCCGAAACACATTTCAGCGGACAGTCCGCTCGTGTGTGGGCTTCAGCGGACTTTTTCAGCGTGCAGTCTGGCGGACTAAGTATTTCGGAATGTTGGAAATACTGTCCGCTGGACTCGCATTTCGGCGGACAATCCGCCCGTGTGTGTGCCAGTCCGCCGTACTTTTGAAATGAGCGGACTTTTTCCGCCCGGAGAAAAGTCCGCTCATTTCAAGCGGGTATCCAGGTAGGCGGGGCCCGCGACGGAGACGTCGCTGGCCCCGCCGCCTGGTATGGACTTAAAGGGGAACCCCAAGGCTGAAAAAAATCGGCGTGGGGGTCCCCCCCAAGTCAACAACAGACCCTTGTCCGAGCACGCTACCCGGCCGTCCAGGAAAGGGGGGCGAGCGAGCGATACATCTCCTGGAGAAGAAGAAGAAGAAGAAGAAGAAGAACGGAAGGCGGCGGCGACGGCGGCAACCACAGAAGACCGGGCCACCGCCTGTAAAAGAGATATAAGGCGCGGTGGCCCGGCAGAAGAACCGAAGAGGGGGACAAGACCCCCGAAGTCGGGAGAAGAGGCCGGCGGCGAGGAAGAAAGCCGGACTCCTCCGCTAGCAAAAGAGCTACAAGAAGATAGCGGAGGAGTCCGGCGAGAAGACCCCGGAAGACGGAAGACCCCCGGAGCTGTGCAATAAAATATTTTAACCCTGTGTTGTGTTTTTTTTGTACTTTTTTTCACAGGTGAATGGGTAGGGGTACATTGTACCCCATACTCATTCACATAGGGTGGGGGGCCGGTCCCCGGGGCCCCCTTATTAAAGGGGGCTCCCGGATTCCGATAAGCCCCCCGCCCGCAGACCCCGACAACCAACGGCCAGGGTTGTCGGGAAGAGGCCCTTGTCCTCATCAACATGGGGACAAGGTGCTTTGGGGTGGGGGGGCCGTGCGGCCCCCCCTTCCCCAAGGCACCCCCCCATGTTGAGGGCACGCAGCCTGGTACGGCTCAGGAGGGGGGGGCGCTCGCTCGCCCCCCTTTCCTGGCCGGCTGGGTAGCGTGCTCGGACAAGGGTCTGTTGTGGACTTGGGGGGGACCCCCACGCCGATATTTTTCGGCGTTGGGGTTCCCCTTTAAGTCCATACCAGGCAGCGGGGCCAGCAACGTCTCCTTCGCGGGCCCCGCCTACCTGGAGACGTGCTCGAAATGAGCGGACTTTCCTCTGCGTGTGTGGGCGAGTCCGTTCATTTCAAAAGTAGGGCGGATAGTATGGCGGACTTAGTCCGCCGTATTAGTCCGCTCAAAAAGTGCCGTGTGTGGGCAAGTCCGTTCATTCAAAAGTATGACAGACTGTCCGTCGGATTGTCTGACGGACTAAGTTGGCCAGACAGTCCGCCACGTGTGTACGCGGCTTCAGACTAAGAAAAACTCTCATCTATTCTAAAATGACTTGATTCAATGGTTAATGTTCTGTCATTAATAAATCTGACCAGAGGCTGGGACTTAAATTAAAATCCAAATTAAAGGCAGGGATTCTAACCTTCACTTTACTTTTGTCTTTGCAGTTTTCTCATTCAGACAAACATAGACATTCACAGTTGTTCATTCATACAAAAGCACATCATTTAGCCATGAAAAATTACTACTCTCATTTATAAAAAGGCCAGAAAAGCAGCTAATGTGATCTTCTTTTTCCCAGGTAACTAAATATGATGTCTGGTATTATCAATCAGCTCTGGTTTAGACCACACTTGCTGATCTAATTTAGAAACACTGCCTGTACTGTTCAGAACGTCCATCCAGCTTGACCATTTGTAGCACGTGCTTCATCTTTTTTGTAATTGAGCCACCAGCCTGGATTATTACTGTATGGGTGCATCTTTGAAAACAGGTGCTGATAAGTTTTCGCCCTTTACCACAGCTGCTGTGGCAAGAATGTCGGATATTATTCTTTACTGTCATGGGTACAGAATTCTGTTCATTTAATTAAATGAAATTCAGTTCATTAACTTAATACAGAGGGAATGTTCACTAGACAGTCATAATCTCTAATGCCCTGTACACACGGTCGGACATTCCGACCACAAAATCCATCAGATTTTTTCAGACACATTTTGGCCGAAACTTGTGTTGCATACACACGGTCGGACAAAGTTGTTGGAAAGTCCGATCGTTCGGAATGAGGTGACGTATGTTGTGTAAGACGAGACTATGTAGAGGCTAGTAGCCAATAGCTTTGGTCTTGTAATTTAAGCTGAGCATGCGTGGCACTTTGTCCGTCGGAATTCTCTACAAACGATCGGAAAAAGTCCTATCGGATTTTGTTGTCAGAAAATTTTAGATCCAGCTCTCAAACGTCTGAATTTCCGACTGAAAAAGTCTGATAGAGCCCACACACAATCGTGTGTTTGTCCTGGTAACCACTAGCGCCAGGAATAAAAGTGAAAGAAGTTTAAGATTTTTATTTGTCACCAGTTCTGGAATAGAGGGGAAATTTCCCAGTGTGGTTACTTGAATAATGAGGGATACACGTGCATTTTTGAAGGAAATTTCCTCTTACTTCCTGTGGTGTCTACAAGACAGGAAGTAAAGGAAAATATCTCCCGTGACACACAGATGGCAAAGAAAAACCTGACAAGGATTTTACACATCATCATCAACTCTTAAATAGATAAGGGGGGCTTTAAATATACTGTACAGTATTTCCAAAGGTATTTTACAAACACCATATCATAAAATATTACTTTTTATTCAATGCACATTTAAAAACTGGACCACAATGGGTGTAAAAAACATCAACTGACATATTCATCATTATAGGGTGTATCCATGGGACTAGGGATGAGCCGAACACCCACCGGTTCGGTTCGCACCAGAACTTTCGAACGGACCCCACGTTCGTTATGAACGTTAGAACCCCATTTAAGTCTATGGGACTCGAACGTTCGAAATGGAAAGTGCTAATTTTAACGGCTAATATGCAAGATACTGTCCTAAAAAGGGTTTGGGGACCTGGCTCCTGCCCCAGGGGACATGGGTCAATGCCTAAAATGTTTTTAAAAATGGCCGTTTTGGCGGGAGCACTGATTTTACTGACGATTAAAGTGAAAAAAAAAGTGAAATATTCCTTTAAATATGGTGCTTGGGGGGTGTCTGTAGTATGCCTGTGAAGTGCCACGTGTTTCTCGTGTTTAGAACAGTCCCTGCACAAAATGACATTAAACGGAAATAACACCATTTAAAACTGCTTGCTGTTTTAATGTTATATCTAGTTCCTGCAATATGGTTGAAAATCATTGAGAAAAATGGCATGGGTAGCCCTCCCTGCCCATTACCAGCCTATTTGGGTCTTGTACGCATATTAAGGGGAACCCTGTACCCATATTAAAAAAAGGAAATGCGTGTGGCCCCCAGGCCCTATATACTCAGAACAGCAGTATACAGGCGGTGCAAACAAGACAGGGACTGTGTAGGTTTGTTGTGTTAAGTTGAATCTGTTTGTAATTTTCAACTGGTACATTTTTAAAGTGTAGCTCCAGTCAAAAAAACTATTTTTAAGCTTTTTGGAAAACATAGGGAAGGGTTATCACCCCTGTATAATTTGTTTTGTCGCCCATCTTCTTTCATCTCACTTGCTGCTGTCTCCTTGCGTTTGCAAGTAGGAGATGTTTGTAAGTTGGATGTTTGAAAGTAGGGGCCTGCCCTATATGCTCTGCAGAAATGGCGGAACAAGGTGTTGGTTTTGCCATAACATTGTAAGCCTTCAAAGTGACTCTTGGTGGGCGCTGGAGCGCCCTGCTGTGAACGATTATATCAAGAATTGTAATTACATGCCATTGTTGAACAGTGGTAGAAAAATTGACCTTTGGTGGTTGTGGTGCTGGTGCCACAACACTATAAGTCCTCACCGTTACTCTGGGTGGGCACAGGAAGGGGCCCTCCTGTGAAATATTATATCAAGAATTGTAATTACATGTCCCTGTTAAACAGGGGCAGAAAAATTTGGCCTTAGGCACTGCTGCTGGTGCCACCACACTGCAACCTCTTCCATATACTCTAGTTTTTTAGCTGGAATCAGCCCTGCTGCAAAGCATTGCATCAAAAATTGTACTTAAACGCCCCTGTTAAACAGGGGCAGAAAAATTGGGCCTTAGGCACTGGTGCTGGTGCCACCACACTGCAACCTCTGCCATATACTCTAGTTTTATTGCAGGAATTAGCCCTGCTGCAAAGCATTGCATCAAAAATTGTAATTAAACGCCCCTGTTAAACAGGGGCAGAAAAATTGGGCTGCTGGCATCACCCAGAACCAAAAATGTTCTTCCAACATATCAGCGGAGGAGGAAGAGGATAGACAATCAACATAACAGGACAGTCACTCAGCATCAGCATAGGCAGTCTTGAAGGGATGTGGTATTTCAAAAAAAATTATTCGGTTACATCAGCTTCAGGTGCTTGGTAGCTGTGGGTGATCCAAGACTGATTCATCTTGATGAAGGTCAGTCGATCAACTGATTCGGTGGACAGGCGCACCCTGTGATCGGTAACAAAGCCACCAGCAGCACTGAAGGTGCGTTCCGAAAGAACACTGGATGCAGGACAGGCCAGTAGCTCAATTGCATACTGTGCAAGCTCTGGCCAGTGATCCATCCTCAAGACCCAGTAAGCCAGAGGATTTTCGGTGGGAAAGGTGTCCAAGTCTGACCTTGCCCCTAGGTATTCCTGCACCATGTAAATCAGACGCTGGCGATGGGTGCTGGAACTAATCATACCTTGGGGCTGCGGACTAAAAAATTGTCTGAAAGCATCAGTCAGACGGCCACCTTCTCCACCGCTCCTTCTGACCGATGCCTCAGCAACACGTTGTCCAGGACCAGGAGTTTGTAACCTCCCAGTCTCTGGGAACGCGTTGCACAGACCTTTCTGCAAGGCCTCCCGGAGATGTCTCATCCTCTGCTCCCTCTGCGATGGCAAGATAAGGTCGGCAACCTTACCCTTGTACCGTGGATCAAGGAGAGTGGCCAGCCAGTAATGGTCCCTCTCCTTGATCCGAAGAATACGAGGATCCTTCCGCAGGCTTTGCAGAAATCAGGGAGGCCATGCAGCGTAGGTTAGCTGAGGCATTCGGTCCGGAGTCCTCTGGGTCACTAAGGACAACATGATCCGCAGCTACCTCCTCCCAGCCACGTACAAGTCCACGTGTTTCTTGGGACTGTAAATCATCCCTATAAGACTGCTGCTGCTGATGCTGATGCTGAGTGCCAGCCTCCACCTCCATGCTGACACAATCATCCTCCTCCTCCTCTTCCTCCTCCTCATCCTCTTCCTGTGTGATGGGTGGCACAGCAGGAACACTGTCTGGATAAAGGGGGCCTTGAGAGGCAAGGAAGTCCTCCTCTTCCTGCCTCTGTTCTGCCTCAAGTGCCCTGTCCATTATTCCACGCAGCGTATGCTCCAAGAGGTGGACAAGAGGTACAGTGTCACTGATGCATGTACTGTCACTGCTCACCATCCTTGTGGCCTCCTCAAACGGTGACAGGACAGTGCATGCATCCCTGATCATGCCCCACTGGCGTGGTGAGAAAAAACCAAGCTCCCCTGACCCTGTCCTGGTGCCGTAGTCGCACAGGTACTCATTGATGGCCCTCTGCTGCGTGTGCAGCCGCTGCAGCATGGCCAATGTTGAGTTCCATCTGGTGGGCATGTCACATATAAGGCGGTTCTTGGGCAGGTTCAACTCCTTTTGGAGCTCAGCCAGCCGAGCACAGGCATTAAATGATCGGCGGAAATGCACACAGACTTTCCTGGCCTGCTTCAGGACATCCTGTAAGCCGGGGTACCTGCCCAAGAACCGCTGCACCACCAGGTTAAGGACGTGAGCTACACAGGGCACATGGGTCAGTTGTCCCTGTCGGAGGGCGGAGAGGAGGTTGGTGTCATTGTCGCAAACCACCATTCCTGGCTTAAGCTGGCGTGGCGTCAACCACCTCTCGGCCTGCCCCTGCAGAGCTGACAAAACATCCGCCCCAGTGTGGCTCCTGTCCCCCAAACAAACCAGCGCAAGCACGGCATGGCATCGTTTTGCCTGCGTACTTGCGTAGCCCCTGAAACGCCTACGGAGCACCGCTGGTTCTGAGGACAGAGCACTGGAAGAGGCCATGGAGGAAGAAGAAGAGGAGGGGGTGGAGGAGAGAGGTGTGTCACAACCAATAGTAGCATTTTGGAGGCGTGGTGGCGGAACAACCTCCAACACTACTGCACCTTGTCCTGCATCCTTCCCAGCAGCCAGAAGAGTGACCCAATGGGCCGTGAAAGACAGGTAACGTCCCTGTCCATGCCTGCTGGACCATGAGTCAGCGGTAATATGCACCTTACCGCTGACCGCCCTGTCCAGCGAGGCAAGGACATTGCCTTCCACATGCCGGTAGAGAGCCGGAATCGCCTTCCATGAGAAAAAGTGGCGTTTTGGGACCTGCCACTGAGGAACCGCACATTGTACAAACTCACGGAAGGGGGCCGAGTCTACCAACTGAAAAGGCAGCAGTTGAAGTGCTAGCAATTTAGCCAAGCTAGCATTCAACCGCTGGGCATGTGGATGGCTGGGAGTAAACTTCTTCCGCCGGTCCAGCAGCTGGGGCAGGGACATTTGCCTGATATAATCGGACGTGGGTGTACCACTAGCAGAGTTCCCGGAAGCACTTGGCTGTGACACACCTAATCCCCACCTCTCAGAGCAGGTTTCAGAGGGGACTGAAGGTCTAGTGGGGTTGGAGATGCCAGCTGATGAGGAGCAAGGAGAGGTCCGCTTTGTTCTTTGGTGTGGGTCTTTGAGGTACGCTTGCCAACGAGCTGCATGGCAGGTCAACATATGTCTGGTCAAGCATGTGGTGCCCAAGCGGCTGATGTTTTGGCCACGTGAGATACGCTTGAGACATATGTTGCAAATAGCAGCGGTGCGATCTGATGCACTCGTCTCAAAAAAGGCCCATACCAAAGAACTTTTAGAATAACGCGCAGAGGCAGTGCCCTGCACAGGCGGAGCTCTGCGGTGTGATTCAGTCGGTGTGCTGCCCCTAAGCTGGCCCCCGGAGGGCATCCTGCCTCATTGGACATGTGCCTCCTCCTCCTCCTCCTCCTCCTCCTCCTCCTCCTCCTCCCTCCTTCCAGGCACCCACGTGGAGTCAGTGCCCTCATCATCCCCTCCCTCTTCATCACTGTAGCAAACCTGGCAGTATGCTGCAGCTTGTGGAACATGACTGCCAGATTGCTGTCCTTCTTGAGCATCCCCTCTCTCTGCGCTCACGCTACTGCCTTCCTCTAGCTGAGTGTCATCATCAGAGCCCACCAAACACTGGGCATCCTCCTGGAGCATGTACCCAACACTGTGCTCAAAGAGTTCAGGAGACTCCTCAGGAGGACGTGGTGGGTCTAGGGAAGGAGTCACTGATGATGACATTGAGAGGAGGGAAGACGATGCGTTGGCAGCTGCTTTGCTACTACCCTGAGACTGGGTGAGAGAGGATGAGGAGGATGAAGAGGGCTTGGTCATCCACTCTACCAAGTCGTTGGCATGTTGCGGTTCAACATGTCCAGCTGCCGAAAAGAAGGACAAGCATGTCCCATGGCCACGTGCTGATGACAATGCACCGCGTCCACGACCAGCACTGTTGTCTCTAGACACAGAGCCTGCTTGCCCTCTTTTATCGGCTCGCGCCTGTCTGCCTCTCCTTGCTGGCCTTCCAGACATGGTAATGGCCTGAAGGGAGTTGGGTAAAACAGCAGTTGGGTAGTTTATATTGTGCTGGAGGCACACAACACCCACTAACTCCTGCAGATGCCTTTTTTATAGAACACCAGAGATAAAGGGGTATATACAGATGTATACTGTGCTGTGCTGGAGGCACACACAACTTCCAATAACTCCTGCAGATGGCAATTGGGCTCAAATAGAGAACAGCTATGTAGGTGGATTATAGCGGTATGTACTGGGTACAGAGCACGCAGACAGCACGCACTATCTCCTAACACTACTGACTGCAAGCTCTATTATTAAAGATAGATCACTAGCTATATAGGTGAGGTGAATATAGTGGTGTATACTGCGGTCAGGGCACAGACAATAACCACTACACAACAGCAAGATAGGAAATCAGCCAAAAACGATTGGTGTGTACTGTGTTGAAGGTACACAGAACACCCACTGCTTCAGATGCCAACATACTACACGAGGCCGCCTCAATGGCGGCCTTATATAGTGTGGGGCGTGCACTACACAGCCTGAGCTATGATTGGCCACAGGCATACTGCCTATGGCCAATCATGGCTCTCCTCGCTGCTGGCGCTGCGATTGGCCAAGCATGCGGGGTTACAGTGCATGCTTGGCCAATCATGAGCCAGCAATGCACTGCGCCATCGCAGTGCATTGTGGGCCATGAGCGCCACGCAAATTTTGACGCGAACGGACCAAGTGTTCGGATTTCGCCGAACGGACGAACAGCCAATGTTCGAGTCGAACGTACGTTCGACTCGAACACGAAGCTCATCCCTACATGGGACCACAAAGAACAATACATAATACATATAGAGGTGAGATTCAATATCTAATCTATGCATTCCACAGTTAAATAGCACTTATATGGTATCAGACATGTATAACCTGAGGCAGCGTACACACGCGGGGACTGTTCGGCCAACTTTGTCCGCTGAACAGTGTTTCGGCGGACAGTCCGCCCATGTGTGGGCTTTCAGCAGACAGTTTCAGCGAACAGTCCGCTGAACAAGGTTTTTCGGAAATTCCGAAAAACTGTCCGCTGAAACTTTGTTTCAGCGAACAGTCCCCTCGTGTGTAGGCTTGTTCGTCAAACTAAGTTCCGCGCATGCTCAGAAAGGATTTACACGCCGAAAGTTATAATGCAGTGTATAGGACGTCGTATTTTTCGTCCCGTCGTACGTGCCGTTCACGTCATCGCGCACGGTTTCAGCAAACTGTTCGTTCGTCGTGTGTGGCCATGTCCGTCCATGCTAATTTTGAGCGGACTGTTTGCTGAAACTGTTTGACGGACAAAGTTGGGCGAACAGTCCCCGCGTGTGTACGCGGCCTAAGACAAAAAAAAAACAAAAAGATAGATCACAGTACAAAATTATGTAAACACCAACATCAGTGATATTCGACCATATAGCATCAATACATAGGAGGGGGGAACCCCAACACCCAACCATAATTATTATTTTTCCTCTCTCTCTCCCCTCTCATATCCTGTTTATTGATGCAATATGATTGAATATCACTGATATTGGTGTTTATCTTATATTGTACTGTGATCTATCGTTTTTGTTATATTTTGGTCTTACGGTATAATAATACATGTGTGAGAGAATAGAAGTCCTGAAAAAGGGTATTTGACCCCAAAACATGTAGATCTTGTTTCTCAGATGTATATTTATTCTGTATTGTTTTATATAAATCAGTTGATGTGTTTACACCCATTGTGGTCCAGGTTTAAAAAAATTTACTTTGAATAAAAAGTAATATTTTACAATATGGTGTATGTGAATTACCTTTGGAGATATATTTAAAGTCCCCTTTATTCTATTTAGGAGTTGATATATTCATGAGTTGAGGATAATATCTTAGTTGGTAGCATTATCACGTTTATACCAACACCCCACCTCTATTATTGGTATTGACATGGATTACAGAGATACAATTACCTACTCTATTGAAAATGAAAAGAAAAACTTTAGATATATTGTATTTATTGGCGTATAACACTCACCTTTTCACCATAAAAATCAGGTGCAAATAGCGCGTGCGTGTTACATGCTAATACTTACATTTTAGCTGCCTCAGAGGGAACAGGGAGGGGGGTGGGACGAGCACTATCAGATTACATACAGCGAGAATCTCCTGTTTATTTGGTGGCCTCTATAATAGGACATCAATAGATGGCAATGGCAAGGCTGCTGCATTGATGGCAAAGGTGAGGCTGCATTGATGTGAACTAATAAGGCTGCATGGATGGCACTTGTGAGACTGCAGCTGGGCATTGGTCAGGCTGCATTGATGGCAGTGGTGAGGCTGCAGATGGGCATTGATCAGGCTGCATTGATGGCAATGGTGAGGCTGCAGATGGGCATTGATCAGGCTGCATTGATGGCAATGGTGAGGCTGCAGATGGGCACTGACTCTTATTTTTCTTCAAAGTCCCTTATTTAAAAATGTATTATTTTTTTCCTGAAACTTCCCTCTTAAAATGAATGTGCGTCTTATACGCCTGTGCATGTTATATGCCGATAAATACGGGTACTTATTTGAACAAAGATATTTAACCACTTGGGTACTGCGCTATTGCCGAATTACGGCATTAGCGCGGACCTAGATTTCCGGGACTACGTCTATTGACGTCGTCCCGGTTACGAGCGGCCTGCGCGCCCCCTGAGGGGCGCGCGCGGCGCGCTCTGTGATCGGCGAGTCCGTGAGACTCGCCTGATCACCGATCCGTGTAAGGGGTCGATCCCGACCCCTTATCACGTGATCAACTGTCAGCCAATGACAGCTGATCATGTGATAGAACGGAGCCGGTAATCGGCTATTATTCCTCCTCGCGCTGACAGCGCGAGGAGAAAAAAAAAAAGCCGATCACCGGCGGCCGTGATCGGGACATCAGTCCCGATCACGGCCAGCAATGAAAGTCACCACATGCCACCTGCCAGTGCCCACCTGCCTCCCGCAGTGCCATCCTGAAGTTTAACAAAGTAAAAGTAAGTGCCCCCCGTCTGTGCCCATAATGCCCACAGTGCCACCCACAGTGCCACCCACAGTGCCACCCACAGTGCCACCCCACAGTGCCACCCACAGTGCCACCCACAGTGCCACCCAATCTGCCTCAAAGGTGCTGCACCCCAGTGCCGCCCATCAGTGCCCAGCAGTGCCGCCCATCAGTGCCCAGCAGTGCCGCCCATCAGTGCCCAGCAGTGCCACCTATCAGAGCCACCTATCAGTGCCACCTATCAGTGCCCATCAGTCCCATCTATCTGTGGTACCTATCAGTGTCCATCCGTGCCACCCATCCGTGCCACTTATCCGTGCCACCCATCCGTGCCATCTTATCTGTGCCCATCTTTGCCCATCAGTGCCGCCTTATCTGTGCCCATCGGTGCCGCCTTATCTGTGCCTATTAGTGCCGCCTTAACTATGCCTATCAGTGCCCACCAGTGCAGCCTATCAGTGCCCACCAATGCAGCCTATCAGTGCCCACCAATGCAGCCCATCAGTGCCCACCAATGCAGCCTATCAGTGCCGCCTTATCAGCGCACTTCAATGAAGGAGAAAAATGACCCGTTTGCAAAATTTTATAACAAACTATTAAAACATGATTTTTTTTTTTTTTTTTTTTGCATCTTTTTTTGTTTGTTTAGCAAAAAATAAAACTCCGAGCTGTAACTAAATACCACCAAAAGAAAGCTCTATTTGTGGGAAAAAAATGATAAAAATTTCATTTGGGTACAGTGTTGTATGCCCGCGCAATTGTCATTCAAAGTGCATCAGTGCTGAAAGCTGAAAATTGGTCTGGGACTGAGGGGGGTTTAAGTGCCCAGTAAGCAAGTGGTTAAAGGTGTGCTTGTCTACTAAAGTCCACTACCAGTTTTTTTAGTTCCCTTTTATTCATAGAAAAAGGGAACAACTTGTCACATGTAAAGAAATAGAACAGTACATTGATTGCAATACAAAATCTAATAGAAAATGTATAATCATTTAAGAGAACTTTTCAAGAGTCAGAACCACTACCTCCTGGCACACATTGACAGGACAGAACACCATATACAGGCCACGATGCAGGTTTTTTTTTTTTTCTTTTTTATTATTGGTTATACTGTGTGTGTTATGCAGTGATACCACTGCCTTTGTACCATTTATTTACTTGAGCTTTTGGTTACTGACTTATCCTAGAAGTAAGTGTGTGGTAATTTACTAATAGATAGAGCCATATCTGAAAAACCTTAATTCTGGATTAGGACACTTTAGTGACCCATGTTTATTTTTGAAGATATAGATGTTTTTGTAGTTCTACAACCTGGGTTTTGAAGGCCTTGCTTCTATATTGGCTTAGTCACATAAAAACACAATTAATAATTTGTTTCATGCTGCAGAGTGAAAGTGATTGTTACAGACAAATTTCAGACATATGGTTTTCCAGCAGCATGAATTATTGGACTCTTGAGTAGCTCATGTAAAACAAGGTGCTCACAATAAACTGACAGAGATAGACCGTATTTTATTTTTGGAAAGAAGCCTTAAGCTATAATGAGTCTGGCTGTTTGACATATTTATATTGCTATTTCAGTTGAGAATTTTAACTGAAAAATGTAACTAACCCGAGGCTTGAAAATCACAGTTAAAATTTTAATAAGTTGTCAATGTAAGGCTTCAGTGTATTCATTTAAATTTTTATTCATGGTTTTCTATCAGTATATAACATGTATTTATTGTTCATTTTTAAACCCCCATAGCTATTTTTTTTTAGCTGAAAATATATCCAGCTTTTTTCATCCTGATCTTACAACACCGCACTTTGTTAGCTGTGATAAAAATGAATATTTAATGTTATTATCTTTCTCATAGTATTCACAGGACTACTCCCCTTATCCTGTTTTTTCTTGCAAGCTCTAATAGTGTGCATGTAAATCCCTCAGAGCAACCATTAAAACGCAGCTTCTAACTGTGGCGCAGATCACTAGGTGCCATGTATCAGTGTTACCTGTATATTGTTATCAATTAGCACATATTGTAGGTTACCTCTGGTCAAGCTGGGTCTTGAATCAGTGCCCATGAAAGACTGAGCAGAAATTTGTAACTCCCAGTGTGCAGCCTTGATTAGCTGGCAAGTCTATAAAAAGATTTTCTACATACTTTGTTAGACATTATATAGCAAAAGAAATGGTTGAATACACTATTTATTGTGATTTCATCTAACTATGAATATCTGTATAATACCAGGAGCGAAAAATGAAATATACAGCATGTATAGTCCCTAAAGAAAAAAATATTTCCATTTCGGGCTTTTCTATATAGCATAAAACCACGTTCTGCTGTATGTGCTCTGAACAATAGATACTGAATGAATGAGCAGTCTGCATAATTTCAAACTAGGGAAGAAAAGAGTAAAAGCAATATTAAACTGTGCTTCTTGATATACAGACATGCCCTGCAGGAGCTCAAAATGCTCTGTTACTTGTTAAACATTCATATTACATCTCTCTAATTTGCACACAGTACCACAATCCAAGGGAACTTTTCAATACGTTAATTCTCTACTTTGCCCTTTGCCTCTAACCTCTACCTCCTTACTTGAACATTTTTCCCCTTTGCTGTTAAACAAAAAATTTGCAACATTAGAAACAGATTCAATTTGTAACTCTGTAGCAAAATGTTTCAAATGATATGTTAAGTGTAAAAAAAAAAAAAATCATACAGGTTTCAGTAAGGCCGCTTTCACGTCCATGTGACTTGTCCTGCGACTTGGGACTGCAAAGTCGCATGACAAGTCCTTCCCCATGATTTCCAATAATAACCATTCATACATGTGTGTTCCTGTAATACTTTGGTCCGACTTTCATGCGAGTTGAGGTCCATATACCTCAACTTTACACAGGTATTCCCTGAAATCGCAGCAAAAATGCATTAAAATCACATGACTTCGATGTCCCGTTAGTGTGAAAGGGGCCTAATGCCGGGTTCACACTGGTACAATGTGAGAGTCATACAACTGTGGATCGGACTTTGCCCTGTGTCTTGAAGTCCGACATCCATCCGACTTCAATGAACAGGGATCCGACTTTGATCCCCGACAATACCAGGCACTGTGTCTGGTATGAATCTTAAGGGGGAATCTACGCCAAATAAAAAAAGAAAAAGGGCATGGGTTCCCCCTCCAAGAACATACCAGGCCCTTCGGTCTGGTGTGGATTTCAAGGGGAACCCCATAATCCATACTAGACCCTTATCCAAGCATGCACCTCAGCAGGTCAGGAAAGGAGGGTGGGAACAAGCGAGCACCCCCCCCCCAACCATACCAGTTCACATGCCCGTATTGAAGGCATGCAGCCTGGTTTATTTGAAGGAGGGGGGTGCTCGCCCGTCCCCACTCTTTTTCCTAACCTGCCAGGCTATGTGCTCGGATACGGGTCTGATATGGATTTTGGGGGGACCCCACACCATTTTTTCGGCATGGGGGTTCCCCTTAAGATCCATACCAGACTGAAGGGCCTGACACGCTCTTGGAGGGGGAACCCATACAATTTAGATTTACAGAGACTGCACTTCCAAGTGCACTTTCACTTTCGTAAATAACCCCCAATGTGTTCTTTTGGTTCCACTCTTTCTTTGCTAAATGAACATCCTATTTTCTTTTAGTAAATCAACCCCAGCACTCACAAATGACAAACTATGGGGGTTATTTACAAAAGGCAAATCCACTTTGCACTGCACTTGAAAGTGCTCTGAAAGGGCACTTGGAAGTGCAGGCACTCTAAATCTAAGGGGTGGATCAGAGATGAGTGGAAGCTCTGCTGATTTTATCATCCAATCATGTGCAAGCAAAAATGCTGTTTTTTATTTTCCTTGCATGTCCCCTTCGGATGTACAGCAACTTTAATTCCAAGTGCACTTGCAGTGCAAAGTGGATTTTCCTTTAGTAAATAATCTGAACTGACTTTTAGTTGCTACATAAAGTACATATTGAAATGTTTGTTAGTTTAAACAGTTCCCAGGTACAGTTACAGTGTGATACAGGAGCCACATAAATTTTACCTCCCTTGAGTCAAAGAAGTCTTCCTTCGTTTGTATCTCACACGCTCCCAGACATGGTAGCTAATAGTGGGAGGGTTTCAGCAGCAGATGCAGTGCTGTCAATCCAGAATGTAGCTGACAAGGCTAGGTGTGGACAGCTGCTGATTGACAAGCTACAGGCTTCTAAATTATTAGTGACAATGCTAATAGCTAATGCCCCCAGCAACATCATCCCAAACAGCCATAGCCTACATTAATGCAAACAGCCATAGCCTACACGAGAGACAACGCTGCTGTGAATTCATAGGAAGTGCAGCAGTGTTGCTTCCCAAATCCTATTGTGGGAAGCAAAGTGAGATGGACTCCATGGACACAATCAACCGGTTGTTGTAAGATTTTGCAGTGAAAATGGTAAGTGTAGACACACTTAAAATTAGGGGCTGAAGTGCATTTTTGTTGTAATGGCAGGCCATCATTTTACTTTAAATATGTATTGGCTTCATCTAAGAGCTAAATTCTAGGCAATTTAAAAGACACAAATTAACAGAATTATATAGCCCTCAATATATCATTACATTTATTTTTTTCAGAGCAGCAATACGAGTGAGTATTGTGTCCATATGTTATTCATTATTTGAGTGTGCCAGTTTAGCTATTGTTCCTCTCTCCCAATGCAGTTTGTTCCTTTTATGTATTTCTTCTACATAGTCAAATATTTTGCTACATAGTCAGTAGCAAAGGAAAGTATAAAAGATGACAGTGCTACAAGTCTATGAATGATCCAGAAAAATTTATCAATCTTGTTAACAAGTAAATAAGTACAGCCAACGCGTTTCGTCAGCAGGTATCCACACTGTCATTATAATTTTAATGTATGATATTTGCGCAGATTGCCTAGTATTTCCTCCTATCAGCATCTGCCCTGATGAAGATGGATCTGTGAGCCCCAAAAATGCTTTGGATGTACCTACTGACCTTCTCAAGTTTAATTAATTTTTACTGGACCATTTATAAACTTGTGCCATTCTTATTCATCAAACTTTTGTTAGATTGTTCTGGGGACCCAATTTGTTAGACATCTGCCTCTCAAGACTAGTATTTACACCAGATCATACTTATTTTACTTCAATACCTGTTTCATATTCAGTAGCCAGGGAGAGATTCACCTGAAGGCATATATTGGCATCTTTCTCTGCATAGTTCTGTGTAAAAAGCTATTTATTTTCACCTATACAGCTGACCACATTGTTAGATCTATTCTGCCAGGTGAAGATCATGAAATCTTCTAACAAGTCTTCTTTTGAGTTTATCTATCTGTGGATCTTACCAATATGTAGGCTGCTATTCCCTGTCACGATCGCCCTAACGTCTCGACTAGACATAGAAACCTTACCCGCCGGAGCCTGTCGTGGAGAGTCCGTCGTTTCCCGTCAACGCGCGTCAAAGCTAACGAACGCACTCGCGTCGACACGAACGCGCGCACGCGCACACGTAGGTCACGAACGGGTGCACGTCTACGTGCGAGGGCGCGCTGACCCGTCGTACGTTCGCTTGGCGCCCTGAAGCCTTCTTTAGTCATTGGCTCCCTTCCATCTGTGCTGTCCAGTCTACAGCGTGTCCGTGATCCGTGCTGCTTGTATCCGAAACCTGTTATCTGATTCCTGACATCCGGCTTGTTCCTTGACTCTGATTGATTGCTGCCTGCCTACGACCTCTGCCTGTTTGACCACGTCTTCTGCCTCATCCCTTTGTACCTTGCTGATTGTCTCCTGCTGACCCGGCCTGTATCTGATTCCGCTGTTCCTGCTACCTACCTGAGTTCCTGCTTTACGGAACATCTGCTCACAGCCAGTTCCCGCACTTGTGCCTGCCAGCGACAGTCAAGCACCATCCGCTATACCAGCCTGTTATCTGTGCCCAGCTGACCTCCCGGATTAATACCATCTACCAGGCACTTGTGCCCTCTGGACTGTTGAATACCTGTCTCCACCTTCAGGGGTTCAATAGCCAGGGGATACGAGGGGCCGCTCCCTGCACTCCAGGCTCGACCATCAGGTACGTGACAGTACTGGACAGCCATGTCCGAGCCTGCGCAGGGAGCCTCCCCCATGGATGAACTCTGCCACCATCTGGCCGGCCTTACACAGGCAGTTAAGACTCTACAAGAGGGCTACGGCAGACTGGAGGAACAAATCCAGGCGCTATCCGCCTCTGCACCAGCGGCTTCTGGGGCCCATGCCCCGCCGTCAGTCGTAATGCTGCCACCGGAACCCAGGGTCCCAACCCCGGAACGGTTCACAGGGGACCGGAGCAAGTTCAGGGCATTCCGCAACTCCTGCAAACTCTACTTCGCCCTACAGCCCAGAACTTTCTCCCTTGAGGCAACGAAGGTGGGGTTCGTCATCTCCCTATTAAGCAATGAACCCCAGGCCTGGGCTCACCGACTGTTGGAACAGAAGGATCCGTCCCTAGACTCCATGGACACCTTCTTCCGGGCAATGTCCAGGCTTTACGAAGATCCCCAGCTAGCCGCCACTGCCGAAGCAGCCCTACATGCCCTACAACAAGGACGCAGACCCGTAGAAGACTACGTCTCTGAATTCCGACGTTGGAGTGCAGACACGGACTGGAACAATGCGGCCCTGCGGTACCAGTTCCGCATGGGGCTTTCCGAGGCCCTGAAAGACGAGCTGGCACGAGTGGGTGTTCCTGAGACCCTGGAGGCCCTGATTGACATTGCTATCCAGATTGACAGGCGTTTGAGGGAGCGCCGCCAAGAACGATCCACCACGACTCCCCGTCCGGTTTGGATGTTACCACGGGTGCCTAGTCACCCACCTCCGCCTGTTCCAGTTGCATCCACATCGGACGCTCCGGAGCCTATGCAGCTGGGGCTACTACGCCCGTCCCTGACCCTGGAAGAACGCCAGCGTCGTCGGGTCAATAACCTATGCCTATACTGCGGGGAACCAGGGCACTTTGTTCGTTCCTGCCCGGTGAAGATGCGTAAGTGCCTCCGTGTTCCACCTGTCTCGTCTCCTATGTTGCCAGATAACATCTCCCATCTAGCTGTTCCTGTTCTCTTGCAGCTCCCAGGAAGGACTATCTCAACCCACGCGGTAATTGATTCCGGGGCATGCAGTGGCTTTATTGACTCGTCTTTCGCCCGAATGAACAGGATCCCTCTTAGACCACAAGAGAAGGGGCTCTCGGTATACTTGGCTGATGGGTCTACCTTGGAATCAGGACCAGTAATTCAGGAGACCAGTCCTCTACCCGCCACCATTGCCGGGTCTCACCAAGAACTCCTTTGCCTGGATGTCATCCAGTCTCCCCTGTTCCCCATCATCCTAGGCATGCCTTGGCTGAGGGCACACAATCCACATATCAACTGGGCCACCGGAGTAATCAAGTTCCCCTCTGACTACTGCCACCAGCATTGTTGTCTGACTCCCAATGGGGACTCGTCAGTCCTTCTCTGTCTGGATGCGGATGAAGAAACCCGACAGGCTGTACCTGAGCAATACCATGCGTTTCTCGATGTTTTCAGCAAGAAGGGCGCAGAGACTCTCCCTCCTCATAGGCCTTATGATTGCCCTATTGAACTGCTCCCGGGGGCAGAAATTCCGTTCGGAAGGATCTTCCCACTGTCCGAATCCGAATTAAGTACTCTAAAGACCTACCTGGACGATAATCTTAGAAAAGGGTTCATCCGACCTTCCACCTCCCCAGCTGGCGCTGGGATCTTCTTTGTCGAGAAGAAGGACCAATCCTTACGTCCGTGTGTGGACTATCGGGCACTAAATAAAATCACAGTTAAAAATCGCTACCCTCTGCCATTAGTACCTGAGCTTTTCCAGAGACTGGGTTCCGCTAAACTCTTTACCAAGCTGGATCTTCGGGGGGCTTACAACCTCGTCCGTATCAGAAAAGGCGATGAGTGGAAAACAGCTTTTCGTACCCGCTTCGGACACTATGAATATTTAGTGATGCCTTTCGGGTTATGTAACGCCCCGGCTACGTTCCAGCATTTTGTGAACGACATCTTCAGAGACTATTTAGATTTGTTCGTTATAATTTATTTGGATGATATACTAATCTTTTCCTCCACTTTAGTCACCCACAGAGAACATGTCAAGAAGGTCCTGACTCGCCTCCGCTCTCACGGCCTGTATGCCAAGCCAGAAAAATGCGTTTTCGAGAAGGAAAGTATCCAGTTCCTTGGTCTGATTATCTCGATTCGAGGGGTCGAGATGGATCCCCAGAAGATAACTGCAATCCAGGACTGGCCTGCCCCATCCGATAGAAAAGGAGTCCAGCGGTTTGTGGGCTTCGCGAATTTCTATCGCAAATTTATAAAGGGGTTCTCCTCCATCATCGCCCCCATTACCGGGCTAACCAAGCTGGGCACCAAGTTCCGCTGGACACCTGAGGCACAAGAGGCCTTCGAAGCCCTGAAAAAGCTATTCGTTTCAGCTTAGATTCTGAAACATCCTGATCCTACCCTGCCATACACCCTTGAGGTTGACGCTTCGGAGGTGGCAGTCGGAGCTGTGCTGTCCCAGAGGCAAGGACCTAAGTCCGTACTCCACCCAGTTGCGTTCTTCTCCCGCAAACTATCCGAAGCCGAGAGAAACTACGACGTGGGCGACCGTGAGCTACTGGCAATTAAGTCGGCACTGGAGGAGTGGCGCTATCTGTTAGAAGGGGCTATCCACCCAATTCTGATTTATACAGATCACAAGAACCTCGAATATCTGAAGACAGCTAAAAGGTTGAAGCCTCGTCAAGCCAGGTGGGCACTCTTTTTCTCACGGTTCGTATTCCACATAACCTTCCGCCCCGGATCCAAGAACACGAAGCCAGATGCTTTATCTCGCATGTTTAGCCAGCCGGAAGATCCACCTCTCAGTGACACCATCCTGCCTGCTGGAAACTTCCTCTTACTCCAAGGAGATGTGGTCTCTCAAGTTAAACAGGCTTCCAGGGGCGCCTCACCTCCACCCGGTATTCCGCTGTCCTCCAGCGATGATCTTATGTGGCATGGGAACAGGATCTTCGTCCCCCAGACAGCTCGGACCTTAGTTCTGGCTTCCTGTCATGACCATCCCATGGCTGGCCACTTTGGAACGTTCAAAACATTAGAATTACTCAGGCGTAACTTCTGGTGGCCGAAGATGAAGAACGACTGCAAGAGTTACGTACAGACCTGCACGACCTGCATTCGGAGTAAGGGCAACAAGTCCAGAGCCTGGGGCTTACTAAAACCTCTACCTGTCCCTGATAGACCATGGAGAATGATCTCCATGGATTTTATCGTCGAACTCCCCCCTTCGGAGAACCATACAGCGATCTTCGTCGTAGTCGACAGGTTCACGAAGATGGCTCATTTCTTGCCCATGAAGGGCACTCCCTCTGCCGCGGAGACAGCTAACGTCTTCATAAAGGAAGTTATAAGACTTCATGGCATCCCCACCAATATCACGTCTGACAGGGGGGTGCAGTTCACATCTAGATTTTGGAAGGCACTCTGTGCAACTCTGAAGATCGACCTCTGCATGTCCTCAGCCTACCATCCGCAGACCAACGGTCAGACCGAGAGGACGAATCAGACCTTAGAGCAGTACCTGCGGTGCTTCTCGTCCTTCTCACAAGACGATTGGGTCTCCCTGCTACCTATGGCCGAGTTCGCCTACAATAATTCAGTCCATTCAGCCACCAAACAGTCCCCTTTTTATGCAAATTTCGGGTACCATCCGTTGTTCTTGTCTGGCGATCTTCCTGAATGTCCGGTGCCAGCGCTTCAGAAGAGACTTGCTTTCTTTGAAGAGAATAATAAACTCTTACAGGAAACCTTGACTAAGTCGCAGGAACATAATAAGAAAGTCTTCGACAGAAGAAGAAGAGGGGAGCTGGATCTCAAGACCGGGGATAGGGTCTGGCTGTCCACCTTAAATCTCAAGTTAACCTGTCCCTCCAAGAAATTGGGTCCAAAATTCCTGGGTCCCTTCCCGATCAAAAGGAAGCTAAATGATGTGGCATTTGAGTTGGAACTCCCTGAGTCTTTCCGAATTCACCCGGTGTTCCACGTATCGCTCCTCAAGCCTGCAGTTGAGGATCCTTTCTCTGACAGGACTTCCTGCCCTCCGGAACCGGTGTTGGTCGATGGAGAGATCGAGTTCGAAGTTGAGGCCATCATGGACTGTAGGAAAAGAGGAAACCAGGTCCAATTCTTAGTTAAATGGAAGGGCTACGGACCCGAGGAGAATTCCTGGGAGCCAGAGGCTAATATTCATGCCAAGAGACTCATCCGCGCCTTCAAGAACTCTCACCCGAACAAGTGGGCTCGGTTGGGCATCCGGGGGCTGCCCCTTGGGGGGGGGCAATGTCACGATCGCCCTAACGTCTCGACTAGACATAGAAACCTTACCCGCCGGAGCCTGTCGTGGAGAGTCCGTCGTTTCCCGTCAACGCGCGTCAAAGCTAACGAACGCACTCGCGTCGACACGAACGCGCGCACGCGCACACGTAGGTCACGAACGGGTGCACGTCTACGTGCGAGGGCGCGCTGACCCGTCGTACGTTCGCTTGGCGCCCTGAAGCCTTCTTTAGTCATTGGCTCCCTTCCATCTGTGCTGTCCAGTCTACAGCGTGTCCGTGATCCGTGCTGCTTGTATCCGAAACCTGTTATCTGATTCCTGACATCCGGCTTGTTCCTTGACTCTGATTGATTGCTGCCTGCCTACGACCTCTGCCTGTTTGACCACGTCTTCTGCCTCATCCCTTTGTACCTTGCTGATCGTCTCCTGCTGACCCGGCCTGTATCTGATTCCGCTGTTCCTGCTACCTACCTGAGTTCCTGCTTTACGGAACATCTGCTCACAGCCAGTTCCCGCACTTGTGCCTGCCAGCGACAGTCAAGCACCATCCGCTATACCAGCCTGTTATCTGTGCCCAGCTGACCTCCCGGATTAATACCATCTACCAGGCACTTGTGCCCTCTGGACTGTTGAATACCTGTCTCCACCTTCAGGGGTTCAATAGCCAGGGGATACGAGGGGCCGCTCCCTGCACTCCAGGCTCGACCATCAGGTACGTGACATTCCCTCATGACTTATGACTGTCTAGGGATCACTAATTACACAGCAGTAGCAGAAACGGAATAGTTGAATGGAATAGAAAGGTCAGACAGTCAGCAAAGCTGACTGTCTGGTGAGCCCTGCTAGTTGAAATTATGATTGCAAGTACAGCACATTGAGCTAGCATAGAGCTTGGCTAGTTATAGCATATTATTGGTACTTATATATCACCAATAATTCACACAGTGCTTTACATTCACATTCATACATATGTTAGGGCATATTTAGATAGGAGCTAGTTAAAGTGGTTGTAAACCCTCCCCCACAACTTTGTCCCATGTAAATCAGCATAAAAAACCCTAATGAACACTGCTTGTAGATGTCTCCTTACTTGCTTAGTATTGTTGTAATCATTTTTGTTCTTTAGAATGAAGTCACTGAGCATGCCCAGATCTCCCCTGATTTACGGCACACTCTCTATGTGCTTATCTATCTGTTATCAGGACTTCCTACGGCACAACACTTAAAGTGGATGTAAACCCTCCCCCACAACTTTGTCCCATGTAAATCAGCATATAAAACCCTAATGAACACTGCTTGTAGATATCTCCTTACTTGCTTAGTATTTTTGTAATCCTTGTTGTTCTGTAGAATGAAGTCAATGAGCATGCCCAGATCTCCCCTGATTTACGGCACACTCTCTATGTGCTTATCTATCTGTTATCAGGACTTTCGACGGCACAACACTGAACTCTGCTAATCACTCAGAGCATCCTCCTACACAACAGGTGACCATGTGACCTCACATACAATGTAAACCTGGCCATTACCGAAGCTGATAAGTCTGACAAAGGAAAACATTAGACATTGGCACAAGTAAATATTATGAAATAAACAAGTAAGCTATGAACAGAGAAGCAGGGTTGCCATAGAAATGTTGGATTGAGAAGGAGTCTTGGTTGACAGTACAGGAAGTGCTCAATGTAAGGGCGGAAATACACTCCACTGTGGACTCAGAAAACAATACTTAAGATGGCGCTGCCTAACCCCTGGAAACAAGTTTTTTAAAGTTTCTTTAAACAATAAGTAATATGTGATTTGGGCTGGATTACAGCCACTATAGTCTGATAATTACTTATTATAATGGACTAAATGAAGAGAAGCATCAGAGTGGGAGAGTTTACTTCCTCTTTAACCCACCAATATATCTTTTGAGTGTGGGAGGAAACCAGGGTACTCATGCAGGCACAGGGATAATGTGTAAGCTCCAGGCAGGTAGTTCTATGGTCAAGATTCAAGCTGACAACCCTAGTGCTGCCAGCCAGAAGTGCTAACCGCTTAGCTACTGTGCTGCCCAATATTACCCCAGCCACATTACAGTGTTCTAAAATTAACTAGATATCAGCTCCTGGAAAAAAAAAGTAAATAAAAAACAGAAGAATTACCTTTTAAAAAATCCTCTGTTAGGAGCAAAACATTGTGCTGTCAGCTGGAGTCCAACAGCTATCTGGTTTATTTTGGAGCCCTAATGAGGGTAGAGTGCTGAGTAGAGTGCTGGGCCTTAAAATTTAATTGGCTGTTGTTTTTTTTTCTGTTGTCATGTGTAGAATCAATAAAATGCCACTTTGGACTCTTAGGACTTTTTCTTGGCACCCTTCTTGGTTGAAATGCATATGGACTTCCCAATTGGGGTGACCTCAATTCCTTGAGAAGTGTCCCTATTTTGTAGAGCGCTGCTGAACAAGCTATTTGGCTATAAGGACTTCTCTCATTACATCTGGGATCCATTTACAGTGCCTCTTCATCCCTCTTTGGAAAAGTCTGAGGGATGTCTCATATTCTGCTGAAAAATAAAGATTTCATGACAGAAGTCAGTGTCAGACCTAATTGTATTACAAACCATCTTGGAAATAATAAAAGAATGAAGAATTAAGTTACTATAGAATAGCTCTCAGCCAATTTTACAAATCTCTGAGAGATGAATGTACATTGCATTCCAGTCACACAGCTTGTCTAGGATGTACTGCAACAGGAAGGTGCTCTTCAGCACTTTAAAGAATAACTAAATTCAATGCTGTTTTTTAGTTTTGGATAGAGAGGGATTAGAACAGCGGTCAGGTCTGTGTGAGCCCCTGTAATGGTAATTCACTCTCACTGTTTGTCCTGTTTACCATTATCATTGGAAATCTTCCAGTGGGGGCACTACTTCTGGCAATCTGGGGGCCTCAAAAGAATTTCCTTAATTTGGAGTTACTACATCTCACTTTCTGTTTTGGCTATGAGACAGGAAATCTCCCCAACAGGACACACATGACAAATGATAGTGGTTATAACTAGGGATGAACCGAACACCCCCAGTTCAGTTCGTACCAGAACATGCAAACAGACAAAAAATGTGTGTGAATATGCGAACGTCGTTAAAGTCTATGGGACACAAATGTGCAAAATCAAAAGTGCCCAGGGGACATGTATCAATGCAATAAAAAGTTTTTTAAAAATGAAGTTTTTTTCAGGAGCAGTGATTTAAAGAATGCTTTAAGAAAAAATTAAATATTCCTTTAAATATTGTTCCTGGGGGGGCCCTTAGTCTGCCTGTAAAGTAGTGCATCTTCCCATGTTTATAACAGTAGCCCAGCAAAATTACATTTCTAAAGGAAAAAATGTCAATGCTCGCATCTGTAATGTATTGCCAGATTTCGACAATACACATAAAAAATCATTGAAAAAAATGGCATGGGTTCCCTTCCAGTCCATTACAAGGCCTTCGGGTCTGGTATGGATATTAAGGGGAACTCCATGCCAATTTTTTTTTTTAAATGGCGTGGGGTCCACCCAAAATCCATACCATGTACTCCATACACATTCACACATGGGGCAGGATCTGGGGCCCCCTTGTTAATGGGGGCTCCTAGACTCCTATAAGCCCCCTGCCCACAGATCCCCATAACCACCGGTCATGGGTTGTAGGGGTCGAGGCCCTTGTCCCCATCAAGATGGGGACAAGGTGCTTTGGGGGACCCCAAAGCACCTTCTCCATATTGAAGGCATGTGGCTTGGCACTCTCGCTCTCTCATCCCCCCCTTTTCCTGCAGCCTGCGGGTTGCATGCTTGGATAAGGGTATGGTATGGATTTTGGGGGAACCCCCACTCCATTTTTATTTAAAATGAATGCGGGGTTCCCCTTAAAATCCATACCAGACCTGTAGGGTCTGGTATGGATTTTTAGAGGGACCCCATGCCATTTTTGTATTACATTTTGGTGTGGAGTTCCCCTTAAAATCCATACCAGATCCAAAGGGTCTGGTATGGGCATGGGGGGAACCACCCAATGTGTTTTTTTCCCCTTAATTCTGTCACTGGGCTCCCCTTTACCACTCCAATACAATATTTTATATATTGTACACTCCACCATATACCCTG
Source organism: Lithobates pipiens (assembly GCF_037356315.1). Taxonomy (NCBI): domain Eukaryota; kingdom Metazoa; phylum Chordata; class Amphibia; order Anura; family Ranidae; genus Lithobates; species Lithobates pipiens. The sequence goes on from NW_027507764.1 coordinate 369,902,782, forward strand.
CACTGTATTATATATACACTACACTGACTGCACTATAAACTCTGAACTTCAGTATATATACTATATTGACTGCACTATATACTCTGTAGAAAAAATGGTCTTTAGGTATTGGTGGTGACAGAACATGGTAACCCCTCACAGTTACTCTTGTTGGGTGCAGGAACAGGCCCTGCTGTTAAATATTATTTCAAAAGTAGTAATTACATGCCTCTGTTAAACAGGGGCAGAAAAATTGGGCCTTGGGTTGTGGTGGTGCCCTAAACCAAAAATATTGTTGGAAGCTAGCATCATCATGATTGAGGAGGAATAGAACAGGAAGCATAGTTAGTCTTCAAGGGATCCCAGATCAATAGCAAATTCAATGAGTTACATCAGCATCAGGTGCTTGATAACTGCTGCAAGCCTATCAACAGAGTCTGTGGACAAGCACATTGTTTGATCTTTTATAAATCCTCCAGCGGCACTGAATGCACGTTCAGAAAGCACACTGGATGCAGGACAGGCCAGTAGCTTGATTGCATATTGAGCAAGTTCTTACCAGTGGTCCATCCTCAAGACCCAGTAACCCAGTGGATGCTCTGTTAGAAAGGTCTCCAAGTCTGCTCTTGCCCCTAAATATTTCTGCACCATATAATGCAGACACTATTGATGGTTGCTGGAACCTACCAGACCTTGGTGCTGAGGACTGAAAAATTGTTTAATGGCATTGGTCAGCCTACCACCTTCTCCACCGCTCTTCCTCTGACCAAACAAAGCCTTAGAAACATGAACATGTTGTCCAGCACCAGGAAATGGTAACCTCCCAGGGTTACACAATGTTTTTTCAACGCCTCCTGAAGATGCTTCATCCTCTGCTCCCTCTGCGAAGGTAGAATGAGTTCTGCAACCTTACTCTTGTGACATGGATCAAGAAGGATTGCCATCCAGTAAGGATTCCTCTCCTTGATACCACGAATAGGGTCCTTTCACAGGCTTTGCAGAATAAGGGAGGCCATGCAGCGTAAATTTGCAGTGGCATTCGATTCTGAGTCCTCTAGGTCACTAAGGATCACATTATCCGTAACTACCTCCTCCAAGCCACGTACAACTCCTTGGGTTTCTGGGGACTGAAAACCATCCCCTGAAGACTGCTGCAGGTTATCCTTGATGTCCATGCTGACACAATCCTCCTCCTCCTCTTCTTTCTGTCTGTTTGGGGGACTTACAGGAATGCTATCTGGATAAAGGGGGCCTATCTTCCCGTTGTTCTGCGTCAAGTGCCATGTCCATGATACCACGAAGCGTGTGCTCCAGCGGGAAGACTAGAGGGACAGTGTCATTGATGCATGCATCCTTGATCAGTAGCCATTAGCATGGTGAAAAGAAACCAAGCTCCCTTGACCCTGTCCTGGTGCCATACTCACACGGGTATTGATTGATGGCTCTCTGCTGTGTGTGCAGCTGCTGCAGCATTGCTAACATTTAGTTCCACCTGGTGGGCATGTCAAAAATGAGGTGGTTGGTGGGCAGGTTGCATTCCCTTTTAATGTCAACCAGCCGAGCACTGGCATTGTATGACCAGTGGAAAGAACCACATATTTTTCTGGCCTGCCTCAGGAGATCTTGTAAGCCTGGGTGCCTGGTCAAGAAATGCTGCACCACCAAATTCAGGACATGTGCCAAACATGGAACATGGGTCAAGCGCCCCTGTTCCATGGCAGAAAGAGAATGTTGGTGCCATTGTCACATACAACCATTTTTAGCTGAAGCTGGCATGGCGTCAACCACCTCTGAGCCTGCCCTTGCAGAGCTAACAAAATCTCTGTCCCAGTATGGCTCCTGTTCCCTAGGCAGAGCAATTCATGCACGGCATGGCATCTTTATGCCTGACTGTTTGCATAGCTCCTTGAGCGCTTAGTGAGCACTGCTGGTTCAGAGGACAATTTTGCAAAAGAGGCCATAGAGGAAGAAGAAAAGGAGGGAGTGGAGCCTTCAGATGTTGTGGCAGAATCACCTCTAGCTTTTTGAAGGTGTGGAGGCGGAACAAGCTCCAACACTGAACCCTGTCCTGCATCCTTCCCAGCTGCCAGCAGAGTTACCCAGTGCGATGTGAAGGAAAGGTAACGTCCCTGCCCATGCCTGCTGTACCATGAGTCAGTGGTAATATGAACTTTACTGCTGACCATCCTGTCCAATGAGGCCAAAACATTGCCTTCCACATGGCGGTAAAGAGCCGGAATGGACTTGCATGAAAAGAAATGGCGTCTTGGAACCTGCCAGTGTGGTACAGCACATTTCACAAATTCACGAAAGGGGGCTGAGTCTACCAGCTAAAAAGAAAGGTTCCGGTGCTAGCAATGTGGCCAAGCTAGCATTTCGATGCTGGGCATATGGATGGCTGGGACCGAATTTCTTTTTATGGTTAAGCAACTGGGGTAGGGAAATTTGCCTGCTGAATTCAACTGTGGTGTACTGCTAGCAGATTGGCTTCAAGTACTTGTGACACCTATTGCTATACCTTCCTCTCAGTGCAGGTTTTTGAGAGGACTCGAGGTATAGTAGGGTTTGAGATCCCAGGCGAGGAGCAAGGTAAAGTCTGCCTTTTTCTATCATGTGGGTATTTCGGGTGCTGCTGCCAACGGACTGCATGGTAGGTCGTCATATGTCTGGTCAAGCATGTGGTTCCCAAGCGGCTGCTGTTCTGGCCATGCTTGATCCGCTTCAGACATAGGTTGCAAACAACAATGGTGTGATCTGCTTCACACGTGTTGAAAAAGGCCCACACCAAGGAACTTTTAAGTCAGTGGGCAGTCGGCAGCACCCTGCACCGGCTGAGCTCTGCGATGTGATACAATAGGATGGCTGCCCTTAAGCTGCCCCCTGAAGGACATCCTGCCTCATTGGAATTGTGCTTCCTCCTCCCTTTACGCCTCTCTTCTCTCAGGCACCCAAGTACAGTCAGTGACTTCATCATCCACTCCCTCCTCATTACTGGAGCAAACTTGGCCGTATGCTGCAGCTTGGGGAACATGACTGACAATGTATTGTCCTTCTTGGGCACCCCCTATCTCTAGGCTCATCTTACTTCTTACCTTCCTCAACCTTCAAATTGCTGTGCATTCTCCAGCAGCATGTAACCAACACTGTGGTGGAATGATTCTTGGGACTCCGTGCATGATGGTGGGGCTATGGAAGGAGTAACTGTGGACAAGGAGCCGGTGGAGTAGGCTGCTTTGGCAGCCTCATTGGAAGACAAACTACTATGAGCCTGAGTGACAGAGGATGAGGATGGCTTTGTTATACCACTCCACCAACTGTTCTGCATGTTGTGGTTCAATAACATGACCAGCAGCAAAAAAAAGGGACACGCTTGCCCCACGGCCACCTGCAGAGGATGCAGCATGTCCATTAGCACCACTGTTGACTGTAGACACAGAGGTTGCTTGCCCTTCCAGACACGATGGGGATTTTTTTTCTTTTCACAGCACACTACACTGTATTATATACTGTACACACCACTTGAAGTGTATTAGAAACTGTACACCACTGAATGAACTGTACATATAGGCTACACAGAATGGAGAGTATATATATATATATATATATATATATATATATATATATATATATACAGTATCTCACAAAAGTGAGTTTACCCCCCACACATTTTTGTAAATATTTTATTCTATCTTTTCATGTGACAACACTGAAGAAATTAAATTTTTCTACAATGTAAATAAAAAAGTGAGTGAACAGCTTGTATAACAGTGTAAGTTTGCTGTTCTCTTAAAATAACTCAACACACAGCCATTAATTTCTAAAGTGATGGCAAAAAAAGTGAGTACACCCCAAGTGAAAACGTCCAAATTGGGCCCAAAGTGTCAATATTTTGTGTGGCCACCATTATTTTCCAGCACTGCCTTAACCATCTTGGGCATGGAGTTCACCAGAGCTTCACAGGTTGTCACTGGATTCCTCTTCCACTCCTCCACAATGACATCACAAAGCTGGTGGATATTAGAGACGTTGTGCTCCTCCACCTTCTGCTTGAGGAAGCCCCACAGATGCTCAATAGGGTTTAGGTCTGGAGACATGCTTGGCCAGTCCATCACCTTTATCCTCAGCTTCTATAGCAGTGGTTGTCTTGGAGGTGTGTTTGGGGTGGTTATCATGTTGGAATACTGCCCTGTGGTCCAGTTTCTGAAGGGAGGGGATCATGCTCTGCTTCAGTATGTCACAGTACATGTTGGCATGGTTCCCTCAATGAACTGTAGCTCCTCAGTGCCGCACTCATGCAGCCCCAGACCATGACACTCCCACCACCATGCTTGACTGTAGGCAAGACACACTTGTCTTTGTACTCCTACTCCTTGCCGCCACACACGCTTGACACCATCTGAACCAAATAAGTTTATCTTGGTCTCATCAGACCACAGGAAATGGTTCCAGTAATCCATGTTCTTAGTCTGCTTGTATTCAGCAAACTGTGGGCTTTCTTGTGCATCATCTTTAGAAGAGGCTTCTTTCTGGGATGAAAACAATGCAGACCAATTTTATGCAGTGTGCGGCGTAAGGTCTGAGCACTAACAGGCTGACCCCCACCCCTTCAACCTCTGCAGCAATGCTGGCAGCATTCATACATCTTTTTTCCAAAGACAACCTATAGATATGATGCTGAGCACTTTTTTGGTCGACCATGGTGAGGCCTGTTCTGAGTGGAACCTGTCCTGTTAAACCTCTGTATGGTTTTGGGCACTGTGCTGCAGCTCAATTTCAGGGTCTTGCAAATTTTCTTATAGCCTAGGCCATCTTTATGTAGAGCAACAATTACTTTTTTCAGATCCTAGAAGAATTATTTGCCATGAGGTGCCATGTTGAACTTGCAGTGACCAGTATGAGAGAGTGAGAGCGATAGCACCAAAGTTAACACATTCACACCTGAGACCTTTTAACACTAACAAGTCACATGGCACTGGGGAGGGAAAATGGCTAATTGGGCCCAATTTGGACATTTTCACTTAGGGGTGTACTCACTTTTGTTGCCAGCGGTTTAGACATTAATGGCTGTGTGTGTAGACTGCATATATATATATATATATATATATATATATATATATATATATATATATATGACTGTATATATATACGTGTTGAAGTATGGAGGTGAACCGCACACAGCTTCCAATCTAGTGCGAGCAAACAGGTCCCCCCCCCCCCCGACCTTGTATATATAAGAAAAAAAGTTCCAAAAATTGCTGCACTTAAAAATTTGTTGCTTTATTCCATGAAATCTTTAGACAAAGATTAGAAAGCAAGTAGAGTCATTCAAGACAAAATAGTTGCATCTGTTCAGACAAGTATTACGTTTCGGGCTGGTTTGTTTGCGCCCTTCCTTAGATCAATCAGAACATATTTGAAGGTTTTCACCATAATCATCTACTTTATATATGTTTAACAGGCATCATCACACATGGAATCAATATGGTTAATCGTTCTCAGCTTCTATTCAATCAATGTTACAAATGCTAAGCTTATACCATAGACACAGAAAATAGCTAATTACACAGCCGATAATCCCAATAACTCATTATCATCTTGCAATTCATCCTATTGTTAGATCTGAAAAATATATGTATACATATGTATATATCAAAAAAATATATCTCTGAAGATAAACATAAAAATCTGTTCAATCACTACACAGAACCAATAACATTTTAAATAAACAAATAAAGTTTTGTTGATGGAAAATTTGAGAACCTGCTAGCCAACATTTGTTGGCAGAAAGTCCGACAACAAATGTTTTAATGGCGCATACACACGGTTAAACTTTCCACCAACAAACTCACATCCAAATTTGTTGTCCTAAAATCATATCGTGTGTACGGGGCATTACTCTTTCCAAAAAACTTTGCCTAAAGTTCTACTTTAAATTCTCCACATGAGCTATATGAGAGCCTTTGCAGTAAACATACTGTTTGTCATTCTTAAAAACACCAACACAGGGCATTATTTAGTAAAAAAAAATACCGTAAAGGGTCATCAAAGAAAAAATATACAAAAAATTATACAAACCACAAACCTCCTCAAAGCTCACTTTAATCCATCTTTTGTGCCTGTTTACACTGGGGAGCACTACACCATAAGTGTGCGATGTATTGCGCTCAAAATAAATGTCTTGCACCTTAACCACTTGCCGACCGCCGCACGACGATGTACGTCGACAGAATGGCACGGGCAGGCATATGGGCGTACCTGTATGTCCCTGCCTTCCCGCGGGTGGGGGGCCCGATCGGGCCCCCCCCCCGGTGCCAGCGGCGGTCGGCATCCGTTCAGGAGCGATCCGGGATGAGGGAGTGGCCATTCGTTCATGGCCACCCCCTCGCGATCGCTCCTGACGAATGGAAGTGAAGCGTGACATCACTTCCTCTCCTGTAATGTAAACACAGGCAGAGGAAGTGATGTAATCTCTCCTCCGTGTCGGTATTTTTCGTTCCGGCACCGAGGAGAGAGGATCGGTGAGTTGCACCAACACTACACAATACAGTAGAACATGCCAGGCACACTCTCACCCCCCCTTCACCCCCCGATCACCCCCCCAATCACCCCTGCACCCCCAGTCACAGTGACACCAATTGCATTTTTTTTTTTTTTGCATTGGTGTCATTTGTGACTGTAATAACTGTTAGGGCAGTTAGGGTTAGCCCCCTTTAGTGCTAAGGTACCCCCCTAACCCCCCAATAAAGGTTTAACCCCGTGATCACCCCCCGTCGCCAGTGTCACTAAGGCTGGGTTCACATTGCAGCGGTTTATGAGAACGGATGTGATTCGCACCGCACTGCAGTGCAAATCACATCCAATCTCTGTGCGATTTGAGTTCAGCCATACAGATAGTATGGCTGAATTTGCGTCGCACCCGCCGCAAACTCGCATGGGACCCTTTTTTTGGTCCGCAGCAGAATCGGATCGCATGGGTGTTCACACCATGCGATCCGATTCCTGTCCGAGTTTGCAGATCGCACTGCGATATGCGAACTGATCTGGGGGTGTCATTAACATTTCACTGACACTCCCAGCAGTTCGCATAGGGCAGTGTGATGCGGGAACCCGCCGCAGATTTGTGGCGTTCCCGCATCGCTCCAGTGTGAACCCAGCCTAATAAGCGATCGTTTTTCTGATCGCTGTATTAGTGTCACAGGTGACGCTAGTTAGGCAGGTAGGTATTTAGGTTCGCCGCAGCTTTTTATAGCGCCAGGGACCCCCATATACTACCGCATAAAGCCCCCTGATTGCCCCCTAGTTAACCCTTTCACCAGTGATTACCATATAACTGTTACAGGTGACACTGGTTGGTTAGTTATTTTTTTATATGTTTCAGGGCACCCGCCATTATTACCTAATAAAGGTTTAACCCCCTGATCACCCGGCGGGTGATATAAGTTTGAGGGTCAGATAAGGTCTGCGTCGCCCCAGGCAGCGTCAGGTTAGTGCCAGTACCGCTAACACCCACGCACAAAGCATACACCTCCCTTAGTAATATAGTATCTGATCAGATCTATATTAGCGTAGCCAGCAGTTTAGGTTTCCCAAAACGCATTGTTAGCGGGATCAGCCCAGATACCTGCTAGCACCTGCGTTTAGCCCCTCCGCCAAGCCCAGACCAGCCCACCCAAGTGCAGTATCGATTGATCACTGTCACTTACAAAACACAACACACATAACTGCAGCGTTCGCAGAGTCAGGCCTGATCCCTGCGATCGCTAACTGTTTTTTTTTGTAGCGTTTTGATACAGTCGCTGACAGCCTAGGTGCTTTTTTACCTGTGAGTCTCACTAGTGTACCCCTAAATTTAGGGGTGTCTACTTTCCAAAATGGGGTCATTTGGGGGGGTTTGTGCCATCTTGGCATTTTATGGCCTTCAAAACTGTAATAGGTAGTGAGGAGTGAAGTCAAAAATTTACGCCCTTAGAAAGCCTGAAGGCGGTGCTTGGTTTTCGGGGCCCCGTACGCGGCTAGGCTCCCAAAAAGTCCCACATATGTGGTATCCCCGTACTCAGGAGAAGCAGCAGAATTTATTTTGGGGTGTCATTTCACATATGCCCATGGCATGCGTGAGCAATATATCATTTAGTGACAACTTTGTGAAAAAATAAAATAAAAAAATAAAAGTTTGTAATTTTCCCGCAACTTGCGGCAAAATATAAAATATTCCATGGACTCAACATGCCTCTCAGCAAATAGCTTGGGGTGTCTACTTTCTAAAATGGGGTCATTTGTGGGGGTTTTGTGCCATCTTGGCATTTTATGGCCTTCAAAACTGTAACAGGTAGTGAGGAGTGAACTCAAAAATTTACGCCCTTAGAAAGCCTGAAGGCGGTTCTTGGCTTTCGGGGCCCAGTACGCAGCTAGGCTCCCAAAAAATCTCACACATGTGGTATCCCCGTACTCAGGAGAAGCAGCGGAATTTATTTTGGGGTGTCATTTTACATATGCCCATAGCATGTGTGAGAAATATATCATTTAGTGACAACTTTGTGGAAAAAAATAAATAAATAAATAAAAGTTTGTAATTTTCCCGCAACTTGTGGCAAAATATAAAATATTCCATGGACTCAACATGCCTCTCAGCAAATAGCTTGGGGTGTCTACTTTCTAAAATGGGGTCATTTGTGGGTGTTTTGTGCCATCTTGGCATTTTATGGCCTTCAAAACTGTGATAGGTAGTGAGGAGTGAAATTACAAATGTACGCCCTTAGAAATCCTGAAGGCGGTGCTTGGTTTTTGGGGCCCCGTACGCGGCTAGGCTTCCAAAAAGTCGACCACATGTGGTATCCCCGTACTCAGGAGAAGCAGCAGAATGTATTTTGGGGTACAATTCCACATATAACCATGGCATGTGTGAGCAATATATCATTTAGTGACAACTTTGTGTAAAAAAAAAAAATATATTTTTTTTTTGTCATTATTCAATCGCTTGAGGCAAAAAAATAAAATATTCAATGGGCTCAACATGCCTCTTATCAATTTCCTTAGGGTGTCTACTTTCCAAAATGGGGTCATTTGGGGGGGTTTTGTACTGCCCTGCCATTTTAGCACCTCAAGAAATGAGATAGGCAGTCATAAACTAAAAGCTGCGTAAATTCCAGAAAACGTACCTTAGTTTGTAGATGTGACAACTTTTGCGCAAACCAATAAATATACAGTTATTGACTTTTTTTTTTACCAAAGACATGTGGCTGAATACATTTTGGCCTAAATGTATGACTAAAATTGAGTTTATTGGATTTTTCTAATAACAAAAAGTAGAAAATATCATTTTTTTTCAAAATTTGCAGTCTTTTTACGTTTATATCGCAAAAAATAAAAATCACAGATTTAGTCAAATACCTTTAAAAGAAAGCTCTATTTGTGGGAAAAAAATGACGCAAATTTTGTTTGGGTACAACATTGCATGACCGCGCAATTACCAGTTAAAGCAGCGCAGTGCCAAACTGTAAAAAGACCTCGGGTCATTGACCAGCAAAATGGTCCCGTCTGAAAGTGGTTAAAGTGATGTTCCCATTATTAAAAAAAATTAAAAGTCAGCAGCTACAAATACCACAGCTGCTGACTTTTAAAAATCGGACACTTACCTGTCCCAGGGTACATCGATGCGGGTGATCGAAGCCCCGCTAGTTTCCCCCTCTGTTCGGCGGCGCCTGCATTGTAACTGTCGGGCACCCACAGGGTGTACTCACCCTTTTTTTCCCTTAGGGTGTACTCACTTTTGTTGCCAGAGGTTTAGACATTAATGGCTGTGTGTTGAGTTATTTTAAGGGGACAGCAAATTTACACTGTTATACAAGCTGTACACTCTCTACTTTACATTGTAGCAAAGAGGCATTTCTTCAGTGTTGTTACATGAAAATATAATATAATACAATATTTCCAAAAATGTGAGGGGTATACTAACTTTTGTGAGATACTATATATATATATATATATATATATATATATATATATATATATATATATATATATATATACATACACATATATGTACACACACACACTAACTCATTTATAACATTACTTAGCATTAAAACTATAACTTACACTATACAAATTTATAATTTTAAGGTCAATTACTGTTTAGGATTCAAGAGGCAGGTCACTGACTTGAAAGTTGAAAGTAGTAGAATCAGGTCATTGTGCTCTTATGAAATCTTCAGAAGCCATGGCATTACCTGCTGGTAGAGATAACTGATGCAATTTTTCCTAGCTTGGCATGACTGGAGCTCAGATGAAATCCTATTAAAGTTAAAATGCATGGTGGACTTTTTAGAATTCCATTGAAGTAACAACTTATTATAAGTAACTGGAAATGTAACATATATTGTATTTAAAAAATATGAAGTAGAGTAAAATTTCAGCAAATCTATGTCTCTATAAAGATGTACATCAGCCTCTGTGCTCTCCTCTTTGCTTCTGCTAGGCCCCATGCAGATACATTTTAGTTTTTGTGAGTGATAACTAACCTTGTTCAGTTCGCAACAGAACTTCCGAACAGGGGAAATGTTCTAACCCAAATGGTAAACCCCACTGAAGCTTATGGGAGCCAAACAGGAAAAATCTGTATGTGTGTATGAGCGCACTGATGCACACAGTATATATCCCGCACATTCTCTCATTTTCTTTTTCCTTGTTTGTGCACATGTGTGTGTATTCCCCCCCCCCCCCCCCACCCTTTATTTTTATATATTTTTATTTTTTTATATATATTTTTTATACATATATATATATTTTTTATGTATGTGTATGTATATATATATATATATATATATATATGTATGTATATATGTGTGTGTATGTATATGTGTATATGTGCGTGTGTATGTATGTGTGTGTGTATATGTGTATATATATATATCACTTTGTCCTACTTATTATTCATCATTTGTTTCACTATCGAAAGTGCTTATTTTCTTCCATATATATGCGTATATCCTTCAATCTATTTTTTACCATTATCAATTAAATCAATTATTAACATTATTTTTTATATATATATTTCCTCATATATTTTCTCTTATTTCATATATAATTTTTGTTTTTCTTTTTATAATAATTTTTTAGATTATAATTTTTTTGTATATCTCACAAAGAAATACATTCTTTGTGACTTTTTCACATTTTTTGTATTTTCCTTTGCCAAAATTCTTTTGTTTTAAAAAAAAATTTCTTTCTATTTTTCCATTTATTATTTCTTATCTTCTATTTCTTATCCATTTTTTTCCATTTTTTTCGTGACATCTAAATCCATATCTATTTTTATTATCATTTTTATATATATTTATAAAGAAAAATTTTTATTCTACACAAAATGCAATTTTTAAAACTTTCATACAAAAAACTCTCTCCAATCAATGTTTACACATAGGTACACATATATCCTGTCCTACGGTACCCCCTTTAATGGATTTCAGCCAGCCTGTAACACACAGTCTATTAACACCAGGCTTTGGCCGCAACAACCCCGCCCCACAGAGAGGAGGTACCTTAACCATACTGACCAATCAGCACCGCCTTTTCCCTATTTGACCACTTCCAACATGGTGGTCGATATGCCTGATGAAGGAGCACGCATGCTCCGAACACGTGCGCAACGATGTCATCACAGCGCGACCCTGAACAATCCATCAGCTGACCTCCGTGACGCTGCGACACCGAGCCGGAGACGCTGGGAACCACCGGCGCCACTGGACGGGAACCCACAGCTTAAGAGGACCGCTTCTCCTTGGGAGCCCAGTGATGTCCCCCACAAACTTCTCTTCCACGTAAACGTGATGTGCCTGAATTACTCCAACAGAGAGTGAGTCTATTACTTTGTGAATAAATACCTGTGATTTGAAATACTGCACTTAGGTTGGCGCTGTTTTTTGTCTTCTGTTTGTATATCTCCTAAAGGTGTCTTCTACCATTGAACATGCTGCCTACCTGCTTGTGCTAAGAAACCCTCTTTTCCCTATGGCTATAACTTACTATTTTAATAACTGCGCAATCTACTATTGACTATTGGCTATAACCTACTATTTCTTATCAAAACCTGCACAGTTAACTATTGACTATTATCTACCATACTTATTAAGAACTGCAGAATTTTGTGGATCAGTCTGCTAAAATACCAGATTGGAAATCCAAATACTGCTGTATACCAAAGCCACAGTATATACCCCTTATCTCCCCATCCCACCTCCCCCCCCCTTTTTTGTTGTTCTCCTGCCCTTTCCCCCCTCCCCCCTTCCCATTAGCCTCCCCCCATCCCGGATACATTTAACCCAGCAGCGCAACACAAAAAAATTTAGTTTCTCTTACTTTTGCAAATCCAGCTTTGTTGACAGATATTATAGAACTTACATATATACTGAGCTGTATAAAAATAGGCAGAACATTTTTGAACAGGGAGCTAGAAATGGAAGGTTCTTGGCAATGTTAGCACAACAAGATTATCCAGCTACACTTGTATCTCAAGTCAGAACTCCTGAGGGGAAAACGGTTTCTAACCCAGAAGATTATTTTTTTACTTTTAAGCAGTTCTATAGCACTTAATATACCTCTACTCTCCCCCCTGACTTTCATCCAGGGAAGCTGTCTGTCCTTTTGGATCAGATAGTGCTTGGATGGCTGTCAGGTAGGGAGAGAGAGGCATTGGTTTGACCTATTACCAGTGAAGAGATCCAGAAGGCTATAAATACTTTTCCAGAATGGAAAGACTACGGGTCTGAATGGACTCCCTATTAAACCCCCTTGTATATACCACTGCCGAAATTGGCAGTGGTATATACAAGGGAGTTACTAGAGGGGTCTCTTCCAGATTCAGTGAGATATGCACACATAGTTCTTAGTCATAAGGAAGATAAGGATCCAAAATGATGTGCTTCTTATAGGCCAATAGCTTTAATACTGAAATGTTTAAAATATTGTAGCACTAACCCCCGAAGGAGCTGCTGATTATTTTTTGGGCTTACCGTTACCTTCCATTCACCTTGCGACACGTCTAGGGGATGTCCCGTGGTAGATGACCCAGTAACTTGAGACTGACAATAGACCCACCTGAATGGATTTTATTTGCAAAACTCAAACCATTGAACAGTCTTTCAACTTGGGATCAGAGGGTTGGAAAAGGAAGTTCAGGTACTCTCAATGTCAAAGTACAAAAACTGCATCCAGAGAATAGCCATTTTCAGCTGGATGAACACTCAGGTGGGACAGTCCCTCTCTCACAAGGCCTAGCAGCCAACAAGGTGCTTACTCAGGAACAAAGTCTTTGTCACAGACGTTGTTGCAGAACACGTAGGTAAACTAAGCTGTAGAAGACTTGTAGGATACCTGGATCTTTCAGCCTGCTTGGCGATATCCACAAGACCGGATTCTCTCGGTAACTTCAGCCCTTCCAGGCTCTTGTTAAGAAAACCAACCCGTACGTGGTATTCTTCTAAAGAGTCCCCCCCTGGAATGCTTGAAGTACAATGGGTCTCTCTCGAACCGGAGACGGTACCCAACCACCTCAGAATCCTCCTTTAGTTTCCTTGCCATGGGCTAGCCAGCCCGAGGCATCAAAGTCGGGTGGATCCGCACCCCAGACCAAAGCCTTCCTGGGGGCTGGTCAGGAGGACCAGGACCATGTAATCAGCACATCATACTGGACCCAAACCACGTGACGTCTGCATCTTAAATACCCTCTCCCAGAGGGCACAGTGAGAGGGCCACTCCCACTGACCTGACTCCAAGGAAGAGAGTAATTTAAACACCTGACCAGACCCTAATTCCATGCCTGCCAAAAGAGACAGTGCCCCCTGTGGCCAGGTCAGACTGATACAGAAGTCAAATTTATACAAATAATACCCAAACCTAACTGCAGTTTAGGTAGAGTTTAATTTTGAAAAACACATAGCACATGCTCTTCAGGAGCCCGCCACTACAATATAAATGAATACTGTAAAATATTGAGGAAGATACTCACCTTTAGAATTCAAGCTCTGTTAACATCTATTGTTGACTCAAATCAGATGGGGTTTATACCCCAAAGAACAGATATTAATCTATGTAGATTACACACTAATAAGTCCAACATATAAATGAGGGCTCTAGAACAGTTACCTCTTTGGATATAGAAAAAGCGTTCAGCACTGTCAAATTGCCTTTTGTATAGGAAATATTTAGAAAGATGCAATTCCTATTGGTGTTTATCTCATGGTTGCAGACAATATATCAAAATCAGTGGACAAGTTGGGAGGAAGGTTGTCAGCCCTTTTCCCGCTATATAGGGGGATGCGACAGGGCTGGCCTCTATCTCCAACTCTCTTTACATTAGCAATGGAGCCAGTGGCAGAGGCTCTTTAGACTTCTCCAGATATTCAGGGACTATGAATTTGAGGGTTGGAGGAGAGGGTAGCCCTATATGCAGATGATATGCTGCTAGGTCTGAGGGAGCCTCAGACCTGATATATATATATATATATATATATACTGTATGTATATGTATATATATATATATATATATATATATATATATATATATATTCAGGCGTTACAGGGCTTAAGGTGAATTGGAATAAATCTTTGCTGTGTCCTATTGATCCAGGGGCACAGGCTGAAGTGGAACTTGTATGCTTAGAATGCAGACAAAAACTTAGTCAGGCAGGTCAAGTCGGCAAAAGATCAGGCAAAGGTGGAGGTCAAGAACAAGCTGGCGGATCATTGCATTCCAGGTAAGGAGAGACCCAGGCCAGGACCTTCCCCTTTAACAAGGAAATTACAAAAGTCACTTTGGCATACAAAGTGCTAAAATTCCCAAGGTTGTTGCAGAAATGCAAACAGCAAACATTTAAAGAACCTCTGCAGTCCTCAGTATCACCACTAAACTTTTCAGGGAAGGGAAGTTTGGGTGGCACAGATGAGGCGGGTTGGATTGGAGCAGGAGCTGAAGTCCAGTGCAGCATAGCACTAATTTCATCTATCTTGGCGTCCAGATAAGAAAGATGCTGTTCGTGAGCTCCAATCAATTGTCCCTGACACATAATCGCCTTAACAATCTCCACAGGGTCCACTGCCATTGTGGCCCATTTGTAATGTACGGTACCTGTAGTAAGTAGTGTCCAAAGTGGGGCTTGTATGCAGAGGATTCGAGGCGAAAATGTAGTTAGGCGGGTCAAGTCGGCAACAGGTCAGGCAAAGTGGTACAAAATCTAAATCCAAAGAATAGTCAGGCAGGCGGAGGTCATACACGAGCTGTCGGTGAAGTACCAAATTAGCAGGCTGGAAAATGGTCAAGAATTCAGGCAGAGGTTTAATAGACGGTAGTCAAAATCACAGAGCTATCCCTACACCCAGGGAGCAAGTCCAAACAAACAGGCACTGAGTAACAGGAAGTGCTGCTCTTTATGGGCTGCTTGATTGTACATTGTCCACAGTTGGCAGCAGGTGACCAGGAACATCCTGGTTCGAAGACACCCTGGTACATGACAATGGCATCTTTGCATTTGCCATTAAAATGAGTACAGGAATTTAAATATTTAGGGATAGTAATTTCACAACAGATTTGTGATTTTGTGATACTTAATTTAACCCCAATAGTTCAGGGGGTTAGGAAAAAATTAAAATCACGGGAGACCCTACCTTTTTCTTTACTAGGACGGATACATTTAATATAAATGAAGATCCTTAAAAAAAATTTATATATATTTTGAAATTCTCCACAGTGGTTGCCAAAATCTTTTTTTTAAACAACTTTACTTCATTTCTATGGAGGAACCAGTCACCTAGATAAAAACTTACCACACTTATTGTTAAATATTATTTGGCAGCACAGCAGGTAACAGCAGTAGGATGGATGGCTTAATCCAGATAAATATAATCCTTCTACAACGTTAGAGGCAGCAGTGCTGAATTCCATTGAGGCACTTCAAGCATTGTTGTTTTTAGAGGCTTGAAAGCCCCGTATAATTTGACTCCCTTAATGGCAACAACTATTAGGGCATGGAGAATTGGGCTAGCTTGTGAAAAATATTCTAGAATGACTATGTCCCCAAATACCCCTTTGTGGGGGAATCCCCAGTTACCCCAATTGGGCTCTGTTTAAGATGCAGGTGTCTGGGCTAAATTTAAGGTTAAAACTATAGACCAGGTAGTGCAGGGAGGAAATGTGAAATATATATGTGAATATTTCAGGTAATTATCTTTTCCGCTATCTCTGCAACTTTCTCATACTCTCTCTGCTCAATTCCCACAAGGTCTGCCCCAAATTATAGAGTCCAGGCTAGAGCAGGTAGTTAGAACAAAACTAATAAAGAAACCCATATTAGCACTATATACCAACCTTTTGACAGTATCTCTATCAAGTATGAGAGAGCTCTGGTCAAGATGGGAGAGGGATATTCCAGAGTTAGAGGAAAAAGATTTGGATGATATATGGGGAATTCCCTTTCAGACACTGGTTTCTTTACAAGATAAACTCAAATAACTTAAGACAACACATAGAGCTTATTATACACCATATAGACTAAATAAAATAAGTCCATCAAATTCTCAGAACTGCTAGAGATGTGGACAGGTTCCAGGAGATTTTATTCATGTATTCTGGACCTACCCGGCTATTGTTATGTTCTGGGCAGGAGTCATAAACATGATTGTGGCATTTACGTCTGTCACTCTATAACAGAGCGTGGCAATTTACCTCTTAGAATTAGTGGAAAAAAATAGTTATGCACTGGCAAACACAAATAAGCCTATTATTTTCTATGCGAGAAAGGCAATTGTATTAAACTGGGGAAAAAAAGGCTCCTCCGTCACTTGCCTTTTGGAAATATCTAGTAAATAGTAATTTACCTCTATATAAAGATACATATTGTAACAGAGGAAATAAAAAAAAAAAGTGTGAGAAAGTTTGGTCTAGTTGTATAGCAGATCCTACAACTGCATCAGAATAGTCTATGGACTAAACATAAAGAAATAATAAATAAAGTAGGGAAGATAGAGGGGAGTGGATGCATGGGAAGTCTAGAGAGCAATAACATGAAGCAATTTAAGATAAAAAAAACGAGGGGGTATACAAACCACACCAAAGTATGAGTTGATTGGGGGAGAGTGAGACTCTTGTGGTAATGCAAATATGGATATAATTAATAAAGTAGTGTATATGCAGAAGCTCCTGCATGAGCTCAAAATATAATCTGAATGTATGTATTTTATATGTATTTTGAAAAAAAGCAATAAAGAAATTTTTTTTAAAAAAAGATTGAGACCCGGAACTACCGATTCCGTGTCACCTGATCACTGTGATAGCCTCTGATTGGCTATCACAGTGATCAGTCACTGTGAAGCCTGCCCTGTGTATTCTCTCTCTTTTCTTGCAGAGAAAAAAAAGCGGTATGTAAAAAAATAAATAATAATAATAATAATAAAAGTGAAATAAAAAAATAAACAATTAAAAAATACCTAGATCAAGGTTTGATCTATTTTAATGCCAGGATTAGTGGTTGGGTCAAGGTCAGGGTCAGTATATCAGTTTGTTTTAGGTAAGTAAAAAAGAAAAGCAAAATGGGCACACTGTTTTTAGACTGTACCATGGGTACAAACATCAACTAATATACACATATCTGATGTCTCCGTGATCGTCTGGAGCAGGAAAATTAAATTTTGTTCTTTGGGCTAGTTTGCTTTTGATAATAAAAAGAAATGAGGAGATATCCATTACCATTTACCACCAAGTGAAAGCCCAATTTGTCTTGAAAAAAACAAGGTATAATCCACCTGGAGTAGATGATGAAATGTACAGTTTACTAACACATTTCAAATTTTCAAAGTTGCAAAACTCTGCTTAAGTTTTAAGATTTGTTTTACTCTTAGGCCAGAAGTGGGTAGCCTCCCTGGCGGTATTCCCGAGTCTTGCTCGGGGTGAGATTTAATTACCATAAGCAGTATTCCTGAGCCAGACTCGGGATAGCATCACTGGATCCATGTAAGGGTTACTTACCTTGTCCCCTGGATCCAGTATTGTCTCTGCTGTGATCATTGAGCCGCCATGTCTCGCTCAATCTGTGACAGTGCCGAGCTCCGTTCCCTGCGAGCGTTGCCACGCACGGCGACAGAGTTTGGCGCCAAATTCAAAAAGTTAAAAACACAGTATAGATACAGTATATTATAATCTTACAGATTACAGTACTGTATCAAATAATTACATATCCCCTTTGTCCCTAGTGGTTTGTCCAGTGTCCTGCATGCAGTTTTATATTATAAATACTATTCTTTATGCCAGGAAACTGAGATTGTCCATAGCAACCAAAAATGTCCATTTACTTTAAAAGTGGTTATAGACCAGCTAGAAAACAGCGATAATAAATCAGAATCAATCGCAGAATTGAGCGATAGTAATTTGTGGGGAAATTCGTCATCAACCACTAAAAGTAATGACAGTGACAATTCTGCAACTCATCATATTTCAGTGTTTTTGATTTGATTACATTATTGAATAATTTTTTATATTATTATATTATTATTTGTTATAATTATTTATAGTTATAGTTATTTATTTTATGATATATATATATATATATATATATATATATATATATATATATATATATATATATATATATTATAAATTAGGATTTTATATTTCAAATGTTATCATACCCGGGATGTCTATTAGACTCTTGTTTGGACGGATTTAAGTGAATTATTTCTAAGAATTACAGGCCTACAATATAAAACGCTAAATTTCCATGCAAAATAATGGTACCGCTTTCGGCACCTAAAATCTGAAATAATCATACCGCCAGGGAGGTTAACCATTAAAAAAACTAAACTAACTATTATTGGCACATGTACCTTTTAGGCACCTGCTTACATATTAGCAATATCTAAGTACAAATCTCTCTGTATCTCACTTAGCAAAGTCTTTCACACAATTGGGTTGATTTACTAAAGCCAAATAGACTATGCTCTCTGCAATTGCAGTTGTACGCAATTCCACCAGAGCTTAGTAAATGTAGTAAAACTCTGTGAATTTCCATCATCCAATCATATATAAGCAAAAAATGCTTTTTTTTTTTTTTACATTTTCTATGCATCTGATTGGGTATTCTTTACTGTGAAGCTTTACCACTTTACTTTACTAAGAAAAAAAGTGCACAGTCTATTTGCCATTGCCATTCAACCCATATATTTCTCACTGCTCCTATTT
Source organism: Lithobates pipiens (assembly GCF_037356315.1). Taxonomy (NCBI): domain Eukaryota; kingdom Metazoa; phylum Chordata; class Amphibia; order Anura; family Ranidae; genus Lithobates; species Lithobates pipiens. Next base: position 369,921,983 of record NW_027507764.1, read on the forward strand.
AGCATTGCCTTGTTAAAATTTAAAATGTTTGGCTTACTATCTTTTTTTTTTTTGGGTGGGGGGTTTGACTTCATTAGTGTTGTTCAACTAGATCTCCATCTCTCGAAGGTTGCCTACCCCTGGTCTACATGCTAATGTTTTATGTTTGGCTGGAGTGTTCCATGAGAAAAAACCTGTCACGAAATGTAATATATGTCATTTTTCTTTGCTTAAGAAAATGCTAGTTGTCTTGCTGCCATGCTACATACATAGTTACATAGTTAGTCAGGTTGAAAAAAGACACAAGTCCATCCAGTTCAACCACATAATTCAACCATGGTAGTTCGACCATGCTGTTTCTGTGACTTCACTACCTTTTGCATCACTTAAAGTGGTCTAAGGGCTACATAAGGTGGGGCTGATATCCCCCTTTGATGTCAGCTGGGGAGATCACGTGACTGCTAGAAACTAACTGAAATAAGGTATTTAGAGGCATAATTTTATACAAACGTACACAGTGTAGTATGGCTTGATAGAACAGAGGGGATGGCATTAACGTTTCTTTAACCTTACTGCCAACTACTAATAGCAGCAGCTCACACACACAGGAGCTCACAGGCAGGGAGGGAGGGGTGATGGGGAGAGAGGAGAGTAGCGGAATGATGGAGGCACGTAACTTGACCACAGTATCATGGATAAGCAGCCATGATTACAGTGGTTAGCACACACAGGGGGACACAGGAACAAGTAGGATCAATTCGTTTTTTCTACAGCATAGAAAGGGATAGACTAGACAGCCCAAGCCCTGTGCTGTTTAACTGGTTCTCGACCGGCTCACACAGATATACTGCGGCAGAATGGCTCCCCTGGGCAAAACCATGTACAGTTACGTCCTTCTGCTTTTTGCCCACCAGAGGCATGATCATCGCAAGCCAAGTGCGATCGTGTGCACCAGTGCTAGCATTGGGATTTGTGTGTATAAACATACAAATCCCTGTGCTGTCAGGGAAGGGGAAACATATTGTGTGTTCCTACTAAGTAGGGAAAACTGTATGTCTCCTCTCCTAATCAGTCCCATCACCACACTGAGGGAACACACAGTTAACCCCTTGATCACCCCTTAGTGATAACCCCTTCTCTGCCAGTGAAATTTACACAGTAATCAGTGCATATTTATAGCACTGATCACTGTATATCTGTCAATGGTCCCAAAAAAATGTCAAAAGTGTCCAACCTGTCACCTGTCGCAGTACCTCTAAAAATGACAGATCACTGCCATTACTAGTTAAAAAAAAGCCATAAAAATGCCATAAATCTTTCCCATAGTTTGTAGATGCTATAACTTTTGCGCAAACCAATCAATATACGCTTATTGCGATTTTTTTCCAAAAAATATGTAGAAGAATATATATTGGCCTAAATTGATGAAGAAATATTTTTTTTTTTTAAATTGGGGGATATTTATTATATCAAAAAGTTAAAAAAAAAATCTTAAAATTGTCGCTCTTTTTTGTTTGAGTACAGTGTCGAACGACTATGCAATTGTCAGTTAAAGCGACACAGTGCCAAATTGTAAAAAGTGCTCTGGTCAGGAAGGGAGATAAAATCTTCGGGGGCTAAAGCGGGTTAATCTGCTATAAGGTAACAGGATATCTTTTCTCTTTTTTATTTTTTTATTTTTTTTAGGGTTACAACCTCTTAAAGCCAGAATAAGTATGCAGCAAAGACAGGATGAAGTTAAAAATGAAGTAAATTTCCATCTTTAATAATTAACTATCGGTAAGCCTATAATAAGGCTTACCTATAGGTAGTGTAAATATCTCCTAAACATACACTGGGAGATAATTACTGTACATGCAGCCAGTGACATCAGTGGCGCATGCGCTCTGAAGGAACGGCCACCCTTGTCATTCCTTCAGAGCCTTATGCCATGACCGGCAGCCCCTGCGTGCATATACGGGAGTGACGTCATCCTGCCTCCAGCCAGTCACAGAGCAAGAGCCTGCGAACCTGGAAACAAAACAGGTGAAGATGGAAGCTGTCTCTAGCGATGACATCGCAATGTTGGAATGCTTAATTTACAGGTAAGTTTCGCATAATGTGCTAGTATGCAATGCAACCACTTTAATGCCTCTGGTCTGCATATTTGTTACTGGCTAGAGCAGCGATGGCGAACCTTGGCACTCCAGATGTTTTGGAACTACGTTTCCCATGATGCTCATGCACTCTGCAGTGTAGTTGAGCATCATGGGAAATGTAGTTCCAAAACATCTGGGGTGCCGAGGTTCGCCATCACTGGACTAGAGACTCAGAACATACTAAAGGTACAGGATATATATGATAATCAGGCAACTAACATTCTCAAGAGGGAACTCAACAATGTCGGCCTCTGCATTTCTTTAATGACAGGTCTTTTTTGATGTTTTATATATGTCAGTTTATTACACTATGCATTTGGGAAAGTGGGTTATATTTCTGTCTTTTAATACAGAATTTACAGAAGAGGATCAAAATAAAACCAACTAGATTATTAATTAAACGTTTCAGTTACTTAAATAACAGGATCCAATTACACTTATCTCAACACAAAATAAAAAAATATAACTTGATGGATTTCATCTGCTATGCAGTATGTTACCAACTGGGATTTTTCTTCTTAATATAAGAAGGATTTGATACCTATATCCATTCTCATACTTACTTATGAACAGAAGCAATATACAGTTAAGTTCATAAACTTGAACATTTTTAATTAAACCCAATAATCTTTCACCAGCTGCTTGTCTTGAGAATATTGCCAAAGTTTTTTCCTTTTCATTAAGTCAATTTCATAGGCTAATTGCATCTTTTTTAATATTGTCTTTCATATCAGAAAGAAAGGAATATTAATAGTCAACAACGTTTTTACACCTATTATGCTTAAATAAGTACGTACATCGATGTTATTACAATGAAGGAGTACTTTGTTAATAGTTCATTTTCTTTTAATTCGTTTTAATGTAGTTATACACTGAATGATTATAAAATGGCAATAATCTAATTTACACACTGAGAATTACATTATTTTTGTTCCTAAAAACATTTTCCCTGGTCACTTTGTTAATTTGTCCCTCAGTGTAACACTGTGTTCTCATTACTAAATGCCCAATAATGGCCTTGCTTTGCAACTGCTACTAATTGCAGTGCCTCTATGTATGCATCTTACATGGCATATCTCTATCACAGTATTTATAAATATTCCTGTTCAAACATAATGAAACATTTTATTTTACAGCTGAACCGAGAGTACCTAGAATAAGGGACCTAGGCAGAGCCGCTGATAGGGGGGGACCACCGGTCCTCTTGTAGAGGGCCCAAACACACAGAGGGGCCGATACAGGGAGGGGAATTCGTGATAGACAACAATTGCAGAACTCTTCCTCCAGCAGCTGAAAACTGGTCTCTCCCCCTCTTCCTCTTCCTTTCGAACTGCCCAGTCTGTATATTTTTTTTATCTCATCTTCATTTTTATTTGCAGTTTTATCTTTTAGATTTAGCAGGAATTCTGTGAGTTATGCTGTATTTGTATCTGCTAATAATGATAATAATGTATTTTTAGCGAAATATAGCTTTAATATATTTTTGGGGGGGGGCTGTCAAGTAGTCTGTATAGGGCCCCGTGAATTCTATCAACAACCCTCAACCTAGGCATTGATTAAGACGTACAATGGGTATAGAAAAGAATCACCCCCTTTAACATGAAGTCATTTTGTTGCTTTGCAGGCGGAAATTAAGACAGACAGCTTTTGTTTTATCCAGCTGTATTTACTCAGTGCAACTTATAGCGTCCAAGTGAAAGATATAACACCAACATGTCAGAAAAAAAGTTAAAAAAAATTCAGAAACAGAATCATTGAGTTGGAAAAAGGATCACCCCTTTGTATGAGTATTTTGTTGAACCACCTTTTGCTGTAATTACAGTCTTCATGTTCATCTTCTTGTAGGAATGAAGTTATTTGGATGGTGAGCTTTATTGGATTTTGATGTTGAGGACAAATAATTAAATTTTAGTCTCTGACCATAGCACATTTTTTCACGTGGTCTCAGAATCTTCAAGGTGCGTTTTGACAAAGCTCAGTCGTGACGGCATGTGGTCTTTCTTGCAACCCTCCCATACAAGCCATATTTGTGGAGAATTTGTGATATTGTTGTCACATGCACACAATGCCCACTCTGTGTCATAAATTTCTGCTTCAGAGTTGTCGCAAGCCTCTTGGTGGCCTCTCTGATCAGTTTCCTCCTGGCTCTTCTATTCAGTTTGGAGTGACATTCTGACCCAGGGAGGGTCTGCATTGTAGTAAATACCTTCCACTTCTTAATAATAGATTTCACGGTGCTTCTAGGAATTGATAAAGCTTTTGAAGTTTTTATGCATTCATCTCCTGACTTGTGCTTGAGCAACTTTATCCCAGATATTTTTCAACAGTGCTTTGCCAACCCACATTTCAGTGAGAGTTCGGGGGGGATATGAAAGACATCTGTGCAGGTTCATGCACAGATGTCTTTCAAATCGCCCCCAAAGTCATCAAAAGTAGTGCAGGAACTACTTTTGGAAATCTGTGTTGCGCTGCAAAGTTGGTGTCGCACCGATTGGGACAGTTCCATTTCCGACAATAGGCTGCAATTTGGCATGCGATTTGACATGTCAAATTGCATGTCAAATCATGCTGATGTGAACGGGGGCTCAAAGTCAAATGGCTTTGTGTGATATTGATAAGGTGATTAGCCACACCTGATTGAGTTTACAAGTCATTTTTAGGAGGGGGTGATCCTTTTTTCAACTCAGTGATTCTGCTTTTGACGTTTTTTTTTCTAACATGTTGGTGTTATATCTTTTACTTGGATAAAACAAAAAATGTGTCTGTCCTCATTTCAGGCTATAAAGCAACAAAATGTGATTATTTTAAAGGAGTGATTCTTTTCTTTACCCACTGTATAATAGTATTACAACCTCTGGAAGCCTAGATAGTTACATAGTTAGATATCCCAGAAATATGTCAATCCCACTATGATATAGGGAATTCCTATCATTTTCAGTGATCAATTGTGCTAGAAAATAACTGCAATCCTAGATCAAGGCAATTATCATACATTCACCATACATTTGCTGCAGCCATCACTTTCTGTTGCTTAATGTATATCTTCCATAACCACATTTTTTTTTGTTCTGAAAAGAGTAAGGAAATGTTAAATTTCTGTCAAGATTTTACTTTTGTTAGATAGTTATTCTTCCTATTTGTCCTGGTGACCATAGTCACTGGGACAGAAAGAGTGGGGAAATAAAAATGTTACGGTTGTTATTAGAACATGAAAAGAGGGGGAATCTGCCACTGGGGACATCTGTTTTTCTAGTAATTATCTAAAAGGGGATTTCTCCCCACGCTGGAGAGATTTAATCTCACTTGCTGTTCTGGCTTTATGGAAGGAAGTGAAGAGAAATCTCCTCAAGGAGGACTAAAAAATGCAGGGTTTTTAACAATTCTCTACTCTATCCAAAACAAAAAAAAATGCTTTATATTTAATTTAAGAGGACCTTAACTATGTGCCCAAAAATGCAAGCAAAGGACCAGTGACTAGGGATGAGATGAGCGTAACTGGGTTTGGTTTGAGGGAGGTTAGGGACATGTACCACTACGAAAAAGAACTATTGCTTTTTTTTTAAATGCTTAACCGCTTCCCGCCCACCCTATAGCCGAATGACAGCTACAGAGCGGACACTCTCATCTGGGAGGCCGTCCCTGGACGTCCTCGTGTTTACTTCCGCAATGCGCGCTGCCGCGGGCGCGCATCGGGGAAGTTTTGTGTTTGCCGTGTCCCCCGGAGACAGGCAAACACAGATCGCTGTAAACGGCCAATCACAGCGGCCGTTTACAGCGCGATCGGCCTATCCAATGAGAGATGATCTCATATGTAAACATATGAGATCATCTCTCAACGCCGCTCTCCCTCCTCACACAGACAGCGTGTGAGAGGGGAGAGATGAACGGCTGCAGCGGCCGTAAGTGAACAAAAAAAAAAGAAAAAAAAAGTGCCATCTGCCCCAGTGCCATCTGCCCCCAGTGCCATCCGCCCCAAGTGCCATCCGCCCCAGTACCATTCGCCCCAGTGCCATCCACCCCAGTACCATCCGCCCCAGTGCCATCCACCCCAGTGTCATCCTCGCCCAGTGCCATCCTCCCCAGTACCATCTTCCCCAGTGCTACCTGCCCCCAGTGCCACCTGTTAGTGCTATCTGTCCCCAGTGCCACCTGTTAGTGCTATCTATCCTCAGTGCCACCTGTTGTCAGTGCCATTTGTCCCCAGTGCCATCTGTCATCAGTGCCACGTATAAGTGCCATCTGTCATCAGTACCACGTGTCATTAGTGCCACATAGTGCCATCTGTCATCAGTGCCACATATTAGTGCCATTTGTCATCAGTGCCACGTATCAGTGCCATTTGTCATCAGTGCCACCTGTCAGTGTCACGTGCCATCTGTTGTCAGTGTCACGTGTCATCAATGCCACTTATCAGTGCCATCTGTCATCAGTGTCACGCGTCATTGGTGCCACGTATTAGTGGCATCTGTCATCAGTGCCAAGTATTAGTGCCATCTGTCATCAGTGCCACGTATTCGTGCCACGTGTCATCAGTGCCACGTATAAGTGCCATCTGTCATCAGTGCCACATATTAGTGCCATCTGTCATCAGTGCCACGTGTCATCAGTGCCACGTATAAGTGTCATCATTGCCACGTATCAGTGCCATCTGTCATCAGTGTCACGTGTCATTGTCCTGGTGCTCCAGGGCCTTCAAAAGTGTAATAGGTAGTCAACAAGTTAGATGTGTAATTTATGTTCCTAGAACACGTGACAGCGCTCCCTGCATGTTGGGCCTCTCTATGTGGCCAGGCTGTGAAAAAGTCCCACACATGTGGTATCATAATACTCAGGAGGAGTAGCAGAATTTTTTGGGGGGTTCATTTGTGGTATACACATGCCATGTGAGGGAAATAACCTATTACAATGACAATGTTGTGGAAAAAAAATAAAAAAATAAAAAATCTTAATTTTGAAAAGAATTGTGGGAAAAAAATTACAACATCAAAAAGCTCACTATTCCTCTTACTAAATACCTTGGAATGTCTACTTTCCAAAAAAGGGTCATTTGGGGGTATTTTTACTTTCCTGACTTGTTCCAGTCACAAGAAGTGAGATAGGCCACCAGTACATCAGATGTGATCAATTTTGTATGATTCGCACCACAGCTTGTGGACTCTCTAACTTTCACAAAGACCAAATAATATCCACTAATTTGGGTTATTTTTACCAAAGATATGTAGCAGTATAAATTGTGGCCAAAATGTATGAATAAAAATTAATAATTTGCATAATTTTGGCACAGAAACAAAGAAATATGCGTTTTTTTAAAAAATTTTCGTTTTTTTTTATTTATAGCGCAAAAAATAAAAACCCCAGAGGTGATCAAATACCACCAAAAGAATGCTCTATTTGTGGGGAAAAAGGACAAAAAATTCATTTGGGTACAGTGTTGCATGACTGAGTAATTGTCATTCAAAGTGTGAGAGCACCGAAAGCTGAAAATTGGTCTGGGCAGGAGGGTGTTTAAGTGCCCAGTAGGCAAGTGGTTAAAGGGCAACATTAAAAACTCAAAATTCTGCTAAACGACATTTGCATATTAAATTGCTTTTGGTATAGGCATTCCCCATATCAAGCAAGCAAGGGCTTGGGAATGTGCAAACTAATTTTTATTTTAATTACAGTCAGTGGAAAAGTTCTTTTAAACCCCAGGCCTATTCTAACACTTTTCACATAAGTTTAAACAACAGATTTTTTTGTTGGAAAATTACTTGGAACCCCCAAAACATTATATTTTTTTTTAAGCAGAAGCCCTAGGGAATAAAATGATGGGTGTTGCAATTTTTTATGTCACGGGGTATTTGCTCTACGGTTTTCCAAATGCAAATTTTTGGGAAAGAAATACACTTTAATTCATTTTAGTGCACACAAACACAATATAATACCCAGTTTTTTGGTAAAATATAAAAGATGATGTTATGTTGAATAAATAGATAGCAAATATGTTACATTTATGCATGCCCGTGAAATGCCGACAAACTACAATACATTAAATTATCAACAGGCAACGATTTAAAATCCTTGAGAGGATATCACTTTAGATTTGCACAGGAGATCTGGTGCTAGAAGTATTAGTTTCACTCAGATGTTTATGCTGCAATCGATATTTACGTATACTTGTGGGACCAATGCGAGCGCTCGCCTTTGCGCGGAAGCACAAAGGAATGGGGGGCTTTAAAACATTTTTGATTATTTTCTTATTTTATTTAATTTTGTTATTTTTCTCTGTACCTTTACATTTTTTATTGATATTACAAGGGTTGAACAATATCCCTTGTGATAGCATGGGGCATGACAAGTCCTCTTTATATATAGATTTGGGGGTCTATGAGATAACGAACCACATGCCTACAACATGGGAAGTATACCTTGCCCCCTTGCAAAGCACCTTGCCCTCATGTTGATGAGGTCCTCTTCCTCACAACCCTGAACTAGTGATTGTTGGGGTCTGTGGAAGTGGATCTGTCAGAATCCAGGAAGCTCCTTAAAAATAAGGGGGTCACCCTCTCCTTATGAATGAGCAAGTATTTAAAAAAAAAAAAGGAAAGTAAATAAACATACTGGCATATTTGAATAGTCTTTCATTACAAAAAAAGTAAAATGTAAATCGGTTGTACATCACATCATTCAGCAATGCCTATTAATCATGGTGAATGATGTTTGCCAACCTCTGAAACTGAAAATATGTCAACATGTCAGCTCCTGATAGACACTCCTTGAAACTTTGAGTTCACCAACCGGAATCAGAATGTAAATAAAGGAACAGGGTATCCCGGATGACAGAATTCACTAAATATTGATATGACCATATTAGGTCAATTATGTCATAGAGCATGCCCCTATTTAGTCAATGACATCACCTGGGATACTCTGCTCCTTTCTTTAAATTCTGCTTCTGACTGGGGAGCTGTCGTTCTAGGCAAGTCTCCTATGGGATAGATATGTTGACAGGCCAGCATTTTATTTTTCGTTAGTTTACTTATTTTTGTGTGGGTGAGGCAGTAACTAGGGGACTCCTTATTTTTAAAGGGGCTTGTAGGTTTTGGTAAGTCCACATCCACAGACCTGCACAACCATCGGCCCATTGAGTGCGTGTTGAGGCACTTGTTTTCATTATGCTGCCCAGGAAAGTTCTTCCTCTTGGCACTGATGGAGATAGAGAGAGAGAGAGCGCTTTTGTCTCGATCTTCACCCATTTGCCAGCAGGAGACCATACCAGTGGAGATCTGAGCTTGAGGCTTGGAGTGAAGACACCCAGGAGCAGCTTAGGACCACCCACATCACAACACCTGCACCGCTGTCACATGGAGACTAGAGCATCCACTCACTGCTTTCCACCGCTGATCACCGGAGGCTATCAGGGAGAGTCTGTGGGTGAGGGGCCCTCCTTCTACAGTTAGAGGCCACCACAACATCTGGACTGATGAGAAGGCTATTTGCCCATTGCTAATACAGCTAGCAGACACTGGGCCACTGAGAGCAGGAAACCAAATTCTGATTTTGCAAGAATCCGCTGCCTCTTATTAAAAAATAAAGAATGTCTGCCTGTTTGTAGAAATAGAAAATAACTTTAGATCCTCTCTTTTGTACCCTACAAAAGTATGCGTGCTTTGGAAAGGCAAGACCAAATTATTTGAAGGTCCACAGATAACTTAACCCTACCTTAATGGCCTACCTCAACATCTCCAGCTGAAAAGCCCTTTTAATCCTGCAAATGGAAACATTTTACATCTTTAAGAGACTGTGAGGTAGAGTTACTAAAACTGGTTCACTTAAAATCTGGTGCAGCTGTGCATGGTCGCCAATCAGCTTCTAACTTCAACTTGTTCAATTAAGCTTTAAAAATAAAATAAAACCTGAAAGCTGATTGGTTTCTGTGCAGAGCTGCACCTGATTTTGTACTCTCCAGTTTTAGTAAGACTATTACGTATTTCTGTATATTTTCATTTCACTGGCTGTTCAAAAACAGGTGTCCCTTTGCTAGTACTATACAAGAGAATTAAACATTTTATGGGTGTTACCATACATAAACCTCTTTACAAATGTATTATGAAGTATGTCATATAATACAATATAAATGTTTAAGCAACATTTACCTGCATACTAGGCTTGATTTACTAAAGGAGTGTCAATATGTGTGTGCCTCTACTGTATACATATATATGTGTTTTATTGCTTTATTAATAATGAAATCTGCCCATTTTTGTGCAAGAATAGAAAGTAGAGAACAAAACTATATTTTACAAAACTCAGACTGTGCAATGCCCTGTCTGCAGTCCTTATTATCTAATCATGGAAATGTAGTATACCTTGTTAAAATGTATGCACCAATGATAGAAATCTCAATGTTTAACATAGAAATGCTGTGATTATACAAATGTGAAGTAAGATAACAAACAACAAATCTAATCATTATTTAAAATAATAGATCTTAATTTGTTGCATTATGAAGTAATATTTCACAATACCATTATTCTTGGCATATGTTTAGAGATATTATTGCTTTACACTCACACAACTTTTAAATCAACTTTTAAACCTTTAAATTAACTAGCTTACTTCTCTCACAAGAAATACTCCATGACCAGATCAGAAGTACAGACTAAGTTCACAAGTGAGCTAGATTTCTCCCAGCTGGGTGGATATCTCCATGCCCTACCTTTAAACTTGAAAAAATAAGAAATCTCACCCATTTCACTTAGACCGCAGTATGACATATTCTATCACATCTTTACATTGGTGAGGATTGGGGCCAACCTTGACCTCCCTTTCCTACAGAGATGAGCTAAAAACCTGAACTCTACCTTTACCCAAATTAAAAAAATAATGTATACGCCTGTTTTCTCATAAGGCCTTGGTATTTATTAAAATCCAGAAGGAAGCTACAAGCTCCTCATGAGGTGGTACAGTACCCCCACAAAACTCCACCTAATGTTCCCACAAACTTCTAATCAATGCTGGAGCTGTCTTGAGGCAGAAAGCACTCTTCTATATATCTTCTGGGAGTTCCAAAAGCTTAAAGAATTCTGGAGCTTTGTAGAACATTCTTTATTACTCCCATTAGCAAGGAACCCAGTAGCATACCTATTGCATGACTACTCTTCATCCAGTAAACATATAAAAATTCACTGCTAAAGCATTTGATAAATGTTGCTAAAGCATGCATCCTGGCCATGTGGAAACAATATACAATAACCCCCATAAAATTGCAATGGTTTGACAGGATTAGGCAGAAAAAGAACTCCATGGTTCAATTATGGCGACCAAACATCAATAATTGAGATTTCCACTGCACATAACATATGGGAACTGAGAAAATTACAAAAAAGAAGGAAAAGGATGAGCACGACCCCCAATTCCCACCCCCTCCTATTACCACCTACTACCACTCCTCCCAACCCCCCTCCCCCACCTCCCATTTTTACTTTACCTCCCCTGCCGAAATACTGTACATATCAAGAAAATTAAACAATGGAGATGCTAGCTGCAGAGGTCTATTTTCCATTGCAGATATGGAAATAGTGCACATATGGGCAAAGGTAAATAGTAGGAAGCTTATGATCTAACGGTTCTGTTATAATAAGAGAAGAAACCTGAAACTAAAGCTTGGTTACTCAAGTATTACACTACATCTAGAAGATTTACTCTGGGATGAGATATGATGTGATCCCATAAACAGAATTTGCAGATCATCATAGGCTAAGCAGGATTTATGATTTTGCTACAACCACAACCACATAAAACAAAAATTATAGGCCAAACAAATCAGTAAATATGTATTTTTATATTTGCATTCATAATCAAAATCAAAAATGTATATGTCCGTGTACCAAATAAATAAATGTCTTCAGCGTGTTATTCACAACATATATTATACTAAAGTCCTACACTTTTCTCTCCAAATGCATATACCTGTATCTGCTAATTTATTACTGTATTCACCACCAATGAAAATGCTCCACCACCGCCTGATCAAACTGCTTATCTATGTATTTGACCCACTGCGAAGTAAGGTCTCTTTTTGTCTTGCTGGAAACCTTGTTTTCGCCAGATGTACCAATCTTCAATCATTTATATGCAGCCAATCTTTCCTTCAGCAATAGTTACTCAAAGAAAATAAAACAGCTTTCATAGTGCAGTAAGCTCCAAAAACCATTCCCCTTTTATTAAAATAGCATATGAAACACTCACATGTACAATGCACTGATTCCAGTGCACAAAGAATAATCGCTCCTTCAATACATGTATTGCCCCCTTAAGGAGAACCATCAGCATCAGTACATGTGAAAGCTGCTTACTTACGGTTTCTGTTTGTAAATGGTCACGATGTCTTGTGGCCTTTGACTGAGGGATTTTGTTTTTTACTACAGTTTAAATGCAGTTTAAATGCAACCATAAGTGGCTAACATTTATTGTTCCATTACGGGCACATGGCGCTGCCTCATCCATGCGTCCAGCCCCCATGCAGGATGCCGGATGCATGGATTCCAATGGGAAGGGGGTGTTTTTTGAAGCACCCAATTAGAGCCAGAGAGGCTCTAATAGGCTTCAAAATAGGGCGGGCTTTGGGCGCAAGCACTGCGAACTGAGCCCATCCAGGTGTGTTACAATAGCAAATTAATATTCACTATTGTAACACTGATCCTCCTCCTGGCCAATCAGGAAGCGGGTCTTGGCTGAAAGGACCGGTGATCCTTTTGGATGTCTAGGAGGAGGGGAGGAGATGCATGGTGGAAGCCGCTGTGATGGAGGAGAGGACACAGGAGCCGCTTACCGATGCCCTCTACCCGCCACCCGTTACCTATATGGAGTAAGTGCCGGACCAACCGGCAGACAGTGAGCTAGGGGAGGGAGATGCTGCCAGCAACCTGGGGGGGTGGTTGTGTTTGCCCCCCCCAAAAAAAACACCAGCCATCATTGCTAGTGCATTGGGGGTTTGTGTTTTTTTTTTTTTATGAAATACTATTTTCATCTTATTTTCATCATTTTTTGCATCTTAGTGCTGCTGACTGCCTCCATATTTTTTGGGCCACTTCCTGCTACATGCATTTACTTTACCATCAGCTCATTTACTGTTGTTTATGACAACATTCCAGATTATTTCAGCAATAATTTACGTGTGTCAGGACAGCAGCTTAAAGCCTCAATTAGGAGTGCAAGTGAAAGTTGACAATGCAGGAGCACAACTGGGAGACAGTTAGCATAGCACATCTGGAAGTTCCTGAACAAGGACCCTAATGGCAGGATCACCAGGTGTTATTGCAATAAATGCTGCAGATTTAAAAGATCTAAAAACAACATTTTCAAAATTGCATTAATACGTTAATGCATGTTTGAGAATTTAGTGATTGGGCTTTGGATTTACATTAAAGGGGAACTGCAATGCATCTGAGCACCACAAACCAGAAGCATTATTCATTAATTTTTAATATTCAACTTATCCATCCATGTTCCCATGCTCTATATTGCTGGGAAATAAGTTTGAAAAACACTCCCTAGCATTTCCAGCTGTGGCCACTTTGAGTACAGGCAGATGATTAATGTAGCATGTACTTCCTGGGAACCATCTGCCCTTACCTTATGCCCCGTACACACGATACGAAAATCGTACGGAAAATACCGCTTTCGATGCGATCGTACGATAATCGGATCGTTAGTACAGAGCTTTCGAGAGCCGATTCGAACAGTACATCCGATATTATTCTATCGGACGTGCACGGAAATTTTTTTCGTACGATGCTAGATCGTACGATTTTCGTGTAATCAGTACAGCTATCGTTCGAAAATGCAATACAAATGCATTACAACACATGACATCACGTACGAATTTTTTTATGTCGTGCGGGAATTTTCGTGACTTTAGTAAACTCATCAGATTCGATCTGAGATTAGCATGCAATAAAAAACGGACGTTCATTCGTCCGATAATCTCATCGTGTGTATGGGGCATTAGGCACGCAGTCAGGAGGGTGTGCTTAGCTGTGAAAACCAATCCTGCACACCTGAGGATTCCTGAGATGTACAACATAATTTGCCTAGGCCTTGAAACCAGGAAGTAAATGAAGAAATGTTAATATATAATATATAATACTTATATAATATATAAGTATCGTCAATATTGGTCAATATTGGTTAAGGGACTGAAGTTCTGCTTTAATAGTAACTGTCTAGAGCTCTGCAAAGCAGCTAGTCTGTTTTTGGTACATAGTGATAGTGGAAATCATGGAAGCCCAGCTCTTTAACCACTTGCTTACTGGGCACTTAAACCCCCCCCAGTCCCAGACCAATTTTCAGCTTTCAGCGCTGATGCACTTTGAATGACAATTGCGCGGGCATACAACACTGTACCCAAATGAAATTTTTATCATTTTTTCCCACAAATAGAGCTTTCTTTTGGTGGTATTTAATTACAGCTGGGAGTTTTATTTTTTGCTAAACAAACAAAAAAAATCATGTTTAATAGTTTGTTATAAAATTTTGCAAACAGGTCATTTTTTCTCCTTCATTGAATTGCGCTGATGAGGCGGCACTGATAGGCTGCACTGGTGGGCACTGATAGGCTGCATTGGTGGGCACTGATAGGCTGCATTGGTGGGCACTGATAGGCTGCACTGGTGGGCACTGATAGGCATAGGTAAGGCGGCACTAATAGGCACAGATAAGGCGGCACCGATGGGCACAGATAAGGCAGCACTGGGCAAAGATGGGCACAGATAAGATGGCACGGATGGGTGGCACAGATGGGTGGCACGGATGGGTGGCACTAAGGGGCACTGATAGGTACCACTGATAGATGGGACTGATGGGCACTGATAGGTGGCTCTGATAGGTGGCACTGCTGGGCACTGATGGGCGGCACTGCTGGGCACTGATGGGCACTGGTAGATGACACTGATGGGCACGGATATGTGGCACTGGGGTGCAGCACCTTTGTTGAGGCAGATTGTGGGCACTGCTGGGTGGCACTGTGGGCACTGCTGGGTATCACTGCTGGGTGGCACTGTGAGCACTGCTGGGTGGCACTGTGGGCACTGCTGGGTGGCACTATGGGCACTGCTGGGTGGCACTGACGGGGGGCACTTATTTTTTAATCATCTTTAGTGATGAGGGGGCAGGTGGGCACTGGCAGGGCTGGCCGTGATCGGGACTGATGTCCCGATCATGGCCGCCGGTGATCGGCTCTTTTTTTTCTCCTCGCGCTGTCAGCGCGAGGAGGAATAATAGCCGATTACTGGCTCCGTTATATCACATGATCAGCTGTCATTGTCTGACAGCTGATCACGTGATAAGGGGTCGGGATCGACCCCTTGCTCTGATCGGTGATCAGGTGAGTCTCATAGACTCGCCGATCACAGAGCGCGCCGCGCGCGCCCCTCAGGGGGCGCGCAGGCCGCTCGTGCATGGGACTACGTCAATAGACTCAGTCCCGGCAAAGGAGATCCGCGCTGTAGCCGTCATTCGGCTATAGCACGGGTCTCAAGTGGTTAAAGTATTGAAGGACCTATTCCAATAAAGTGTTACAATATATAATAATAATATAATAATATAAATTAAAAGTTTCAATAAAAAAAATCTATAATTAATTGAATTATGTCATCAATAAGCTCTTTTTGTGCAATATGTTTGATATATTGTGTTTTCTGAATGCTGTAAATGAAGCCTGAACTCTGAAGTCTTCAAAGAAAAAAAGAAAAACTCTGTACACACAGCTCATTTTATTTAGAAACAAATGTAGATTTGTGTGAATCAACAGCTGACAGACAGAAGCCAAGTTCTGTGCTAGGAGCTTGAAATAAAGCTGATCTCATATTTGATTAAGATTGTTATTATCAAACAGTAGTTGTACTTAGTCCATGCCAGACTTATTTAGGCCTTGGATTCCTTTCAGCATTAGAAAAAGGAACACTTGAGCTCCACTGAATTGAGTGCGGCATCTGCTGCACACTGAGGAGAAGGTTGGGGGCTGCTCTTGATTTTAATAAAGTGTGCCAGATTAATTGTCTTTAGTAATCCTGTTTGTCATGGTAGATGTGAAGTGAAGTATTTGTGGCACAACCTGACATATGGGCAGGCCTGCTGCTCAATTATTCACTCACTCTAGAATATACACTTCACAGTTGGCCTAGTTCCCAAAGCCATATTTTCCAGGGGACTGGACCTCAGCACAGATAGAATCCATAATCTTCAGGCCTGAATGATCTGTTTAAAGGAGATGCATTTTAGAAAGAGTCCAAAAGAGATAACTGGGAAAAAGGGAATACAGAGTATATATACAGTATGTTGGCTGCATACAGTATATTTTTCGGTGGACAATTATTTTGTGAATATGGTACTATTATTACTGTTTTGTCTGCAGTTTTTAAATTACAAATGATGTATATTGACTCACTTTTACACAGGTTTCCATTAACATGTGAGTCTTACATAAAGAGGAGCTCCAGCTAAATAACAAAATTGCTACAGTTCAGAATTTTTTTTCACACTGTTAATTTACACTCATTAGACAACCAGTAAACAATAGCATGTTGTAGACCTCCGATCTGGCCAAATTCCTGCACTTTCACACCTCAGGCTCAATTTCACACACGTTCACTTCTCAGATCATTTTTTAAGTCTTGCATTTTCACAGCCCAGATCAGCCCCAAATCTTGCACATTCAGAACTCAGCCAGCCCCATATTCTTTCACCTTCACACCTTAGATCAGCTACAAATACCTGTACCTTAACACAGACAAAGTTAAAAAAAACTATAAATAATTAAAAAAGAACTTTAAAAAAATATACTATCATCATCATCATCATCATCATCATCATCATTTAAACATTACAAAGAATATAACAGATAATGTAAAAAGGAATTCAAGGCCACAAAAATTCAAAACAATTGGCAGATTGCAAAAGAGAGTAGGAAAATCGTAAAAAAAAATACCTCAAATTTATTAATGATAGAAAGGTCAGGTTTGAGCATGTAGGCTCTTTACAAAATAATCTAGAGTGGGTGACTGGAGACAAAGAGAAGGCAAATTTATGAAATACCTTCTTCATCTGTGTGTATTCAAAGTAACATGGGGGAACTCAAGTCCATAATTAGGATGATATGGATTTAGCTCCATATGAACCACTATGGCTCAAAATTCATATGGTCCAGAAATATGTAGACACAATAATGGTGAATAAAGCACCTGGACCAGAAGGCATACGCCCATGTGTCCTAAAAGAATTGAGTTCAAGGCCGTTGTTTAATATCACAGAATAGCCAAAAGATGGCTATAGTGTGGCTCTGATTTTCTGGGAGGGAGTCCATGTACAACCTCACAAAACACACCTCCCATGTGCCCACCTGGGCAGTGCTCTGTGATCACTGTGTCCTTTAAAGAATCACAGAGATAGAGAGCACTGACACCAGCACCATGATAGAGAGCACTGACACCAGCACATAGATAGAGAGCACTGACACCAGCACCGTGATAGAGAGCACTGACACCAGCACCGAGATAGAGAGCACTGACACCAGCACCGAGATAGAGAGCACTTCTGCAATTTCCCACTTTGGCTCAAGCCTGTTGCTCCTGCCCTACCCCTATCACCCCTGCGGAAGGGCCTGCCTCTTCCTCTGCCTGTCATTTTTTAAATGACCCTCTGACAAAAGTGTCTAGAGAAGTGCAGTATATGTGGAAGAAGCTATATAACACCCCGCTTCAATCTGTCGTTGGGGGGGCACTGGTCTATCACACCAGTTATAATACTTTTTTCTTATTGCGTTTGTCACTCTTTGTAGTATCGCTGCAGAACCGCTCAGTAGGCACAATGTTGCACAGTGGAAATGCACTATACTATGCTTTCTACATTTGAAAGTATTTTATACGTGTATTACACCCCTATATACTGCACACCAAATAGTACACCTATACCAGTCCTTAAAAGGACCTTTGTGGACCTAATAGTAGCTAGCTAGTAGCTAGTGAATTGCAGACTGTCCCTGCTCCAAACACCAAACTGTCCCTATACTGAGAAACAACAGCTGCAGAATCGGTCAGCAGCACTGCATGCAGTCCACTATAATATGCTTTCTATATTTGAAAGAAAGTATATTATAAGTGTATTACAACCCTATATACTGTACACCTATACCAGTCCTTAAAAGGACTTTTGTGGACCTAATAGTAATAGCTAGTGATTAGACTGACTGTGCCTGCTCCACACAGCGTCCTTTCCCTACACTGACAAAAGACAGAATGTAAAATGGCCACCAGATCAGGTCTATTTAAAAGGTAGTGGGTATGTCCATGTGCTGAAATGTCTCAATTGGCTGTCCTGTACCCCATGATGGATGTATCATGGGTCAAAGTTCTTCACAATTTTAACAGAATATGTCTGCCGCGAACAGCGCCAGAAGTCCGCTGGTTTGGCGAATCGCGAACAAGCAAAGTTTGCCGCGAACCGACAGCCGGGCAAACCGCAAGGCCATCTCTAGTTAGCATGTTGGAATACTGCCCTGTGGCCCAGTCTCTGAACGGAGGAGATCATGCTCTGCTTCAGTATGTCACAGTACATGTTGGCATTCATGGTACCCTCAATGAACTTTAGCTCCCCAGTGCCAGCAGCACTTATGCAGCACCAGACCATGACACTCCCACCACCATGCATGACTGTAGGCAAGACGCACTTGTCTTTGTATTCCTCACCTGGTTGCCGCCACACACGCTTGACACCATCTGAACCAAATAAGTGTATCTTGGTCTCATCAGACCACAGGACATTGTTCCAGTAATTCCAGTAATTCATGTCCTTAGTCTGCTTGTCTTCAGCAAACTGTTTGCGGCTTCCTTCTGGGACAACAGCCATGCAGACCGATTTTATGCAGTGTGCGGGCATATAGTCTGAGCACTGACAGATGACCCCCCACCCCTTCAGCCTCTGCAGCAATGCTGGCAGCACTGATACATCTATTTTCCAAAGACATCCTCTGGATATGATGCTGAGTATGTGCACTCAACGTCTTTGGTCAACCATGGCGAGGCCTGCTCTGAGTGGATCTTGTCCTGTTAAACCACTGTATGGTCTTGGCCAACGTACTGCAGCTCAGCTTCATGGTTTTGGCAATCTTTTTATAGCCTAGGCCATAATGTAGAGCAACAATTATTTTTTTCAGATCCTCAGAGAGTTCTATGCCATGAGGTGCAATGTTAAACTTCCAGTGACCAGCATGTAGTGATAACACCACATTTGACACACCTGCTCCCCATTCATACTTGAGACCTTGTAAAATGAATGAGTCACATGACACCGGTGAGGGAACATGGCTAATTGGGTCCAATTTGGACATTTTCATTATTTTGGACATTTCATTTCATTTAGGGTTGTACTCACTTGTGTTGCCAGCAGTTTAGACATGAATGGCTGCATGTTGAGTTATTTTGATGGGACAGCAAATTTACACTGTTATACTTATCACTTATCACTACTTTACTTTGTAGCAAAGTGTAATTTCTTTAGTGTTGTCATATGAAAAGATAGAAAAAAATATTTATAAAAATGTGAGGGGTGTACTCACTTTTGTGAGATACTGTATGGTTTATTTGATAGCAAGCTTTTCTTTCCAATTTAATTATGGACAATGAGGGGGCAGGAGGGTATCACCAGGTTAGAAATGCAGGAACAGCAGTAAATACAATGTCAGAAATTCTAACCCTTCCTCACTTTACTAATAAGTGTTTTTGTCTGTTTTCCTGTTGGGGATGTTTCTAATAATTTCCTTCTAACAATTAGAATTAAACTTTTAGCCTATCCTTATGATAAGAATCTATTCGTTGGTATGAATAGATCCCTTTTTTTAGGAAATTGCCCCACTCTTATACAATTTGGTTCAAACATCTAAACGAATTAAAGAGCTTAGAAAAATAACAGAAATTGGATTATTTGCACAATATTATAGTGCTCAAAATACAAGACACAGGAGGTTGATTTACTAAAGGCAAATAGACTATGCACTTTGCAAAGTGCAGTTGCTCCAGAGCTTAGTAAGTGAGGTAAAGCTTTGCTTTGCAAAGAATAACCAATCATGTGCAAGGAAAAAAAACAGCACTTTGCTTGCACATGATTGGATGATGGAAGTCAGCAAGCATCTGCTCATTTACTAAGCTTTGGAGCAACTGCAATTTGCAAAGTGCACAGTCTATTTGCCTTTAGTAAATCAACCTTTCATTTGTTTGCACTTTCTATTTTATTAAGAGACTCTTATTTATTTGGAGAAGATTAATACACTTTTTTATTGATAATTTGCACTTGATTCATTCAAGCTTATATTGGTATAGGTATTGGAATGGAACTATAAGAGTGAATTTTTGCCACATGTAGTTCTGCCAAACTGTATCACCTATTAGAAATATAACAGTACTACTATTATGATTGTTTGGTGTTTTACACTGATAATATGAAATATTTTAAAATTAAATGTAAACCAATCACACAAATATGAGAGCTGATTACTTAGTTGGGACAATATTTAAGGCCTGGTTCACACATATGCATTTTTTTAGTGCATTTTCAATTTTGCAGAAACATACTACAGTCCATTTAACATGATTTCCTATGGATGTAGTTCACATTTTTGCATTTTATGGAAAGGGTCAAGGATTTTTTTCAGTTTTTTGGTTCCATAGACTTCAATGGATCAAAAATGTGTATTGAAAAACGCAAAATGCACCTGGAATATGCAAACTGTAACCTGCATAGGTGTGAATCGGGCTTAATATTATGCCAATGTGAACAGCTCCTTCCCAGCTGCTGAAGTTTTTTCATGGTTACTAGTTATTCCTTAAGGCAACATGTGCACAGGGTGTACAAATCATGTGTAGCACTGGAAAGTGTTATACAGTCACATATTTTATGTGAAATCACACTTTGTGCTGAAAAAGTGTGAATTTAACATTAAGGTGCCCTCAGATAATAAAGAGCTACATTTTCCAAGCTAAAAATATGGATCAATATATACACTTGCAGATTTTTTAACAGATCTGGAAAGTGTGTTCCCATGCTTTTGAATGTCAATTTGCTGGAAATTCTGCATGCAGCCCTACTGAAGTGAAAATAAGATACGTTTGTAATATATACTTTCAAGCTCATATCTTCCAATTCCCCAATGTCAAATTTGATGACCTTTCTAAGTGTCAACAGTTGTACTGATAACCACTAATAGGCAAAGGTTTATTGATCAGTTTTTAGACTATACTAAGGTAGAATACTTATCCAAAAAAATAGATATGTAATTGATAAGCAAAATTAGAGCAACAGTAATGCACAGAATTCAGTAACCCCTACCAAGCAAAATAATATCACTTAAATAATATGTCTAAAGCATACTGCAGTGTAGGGAGGATAATGGGATAAGAGTGTCTTGATTTAGTCAAAATGAGTACAGACATCAGAGTTAGAATTTATGTCCTTTTTTTTCCCCACAAATAGAGCTTTCTTTTGGTGGTATTTGATTGTGTTTTGTTTTGTTTTGTTTTGTTTTGTTTTGTTTTTTTGCGCTATAAACTAAAAAAAAAAAACGGACAATTTTGAAAAAAAAAAAACAGGCATATTTTTTACTTTCTGCTTTAAAAAAAAAATCCAATAAAAAAAGTGCAAAATGCTATTTCTTCATACATTTAGGCCAATATGTATTCTGCGACATATGTTTGGGTATAACATCTACAAGCTATGGGATATTTTTTTTTATATTTTCTTAACTTAATTACATGTGGATCTCCATCCTTTTTCTCTCTTCCAACCACACAATACAGGAAAATATATTTTATCGTATTCCTCTTTTTTATTTTTTATACTAGTAATGGCGATGATCATCGACTTATAGCAGGACTGCGTTATTGCGGCAGACATTCTGACACTTACACATTTGACACTTTGTGGGAAACAGTGACACTAATACAGTGATCAGTGCTAATAATCAGTGGCGTCACTGGGGGGGGGGGGGGGGCAGAGGGGACCATGGCCCCACCAACATTATGCTGTGCCCCCTCAAATAAAATGCCTTTTTATGTAGCGGGTTCTGATTCCGGGTTCCAACCCCCATACATTCCATCAGCTGCTGCTGCCACAGGACACAGGGCAAAGGTGCCGAAACCGACAGGTTCTGTGAAGGGACACAGACAGAGCCGCAGCTGCGGGGGATTTCCACCCTTCCTTCTCCTCCTGAGCCGAGGTGCTCTCATTCATCTGGCTGGCAATGCCCACTCCTATTGGCTACATTAAGGGCCAATGGCTGGGAAACTATCAGCTAGAGGATTATGGGACATGTACCGTATATACTCGAGTATAAGCCGAGATTTTCAGCCTCTTTTTTTGAGGCTGAAAGTGCCCCCCTCGGCTTATACTCGAGTCACCGCTGTCTGCCCGCTCGATCAGCGTGTCGAGCAGACAGACAGCGGCCATTCTATAGTTCAAAAGCCGCGCCTCCGGCTCCGCCTTCGCCTGTGATAGGCGGAACACTGAATTTCCCAGCAGCCTGTGTTCCGCCTATCACGGACATCGTATCATCCTCGTACTACGGACGAGGATGATACGATGTACGTGATAGGCGGAACACAGGCTGCTGGGAAATTCAGTGTTCCGCCTATCACAGGCGAAGGCGGCGGCGCAGCTTTTGAATTTTACAATGGCCGCCGAGGCGCCGACGAAGAGGGCACGGGACGGAGGCAAGGCAAGGCACGGCACGGGACGGGACGGGACGGGACGGGACGGAGGCAAGGCACGGCGGCGAGGCACGGAGGCAAGGAGGCAAGGCACGGGACGGAGGCTCGGGACAAAGGCTCGGGACACAGGTAGGCTGGACACACACACACACACACACACACACACACACACACACACACACACACACACACACGGATGGATACACACACACACAGGGATGGATGGATGGAGACACACACACACAGGGATGGATGGATGGAGACACACACACACAGGGATGGATGGATGGATGGACACACACACACACAGGGATGGATGGACGGACACACAGGGATGGACGGACACACAGGGATGGACGGACACACAGGGATGGACGGACACACACACAGGGATGGACAGGCATGTCTTACCCTCGGCTTATACACGAGTCAATAAGTTTGCCAGTTTTTTGGGGGGTAAATTGGGGGCCTCGGCTTATATTCGGGTCGGCCTATACTCGAGTATATACGGTAGTCCCATATATAACAGCAGGCCCAGGACGATTCTCTGAGAGTGCACTGCAGCCCCCAACATGCCAAGCAGGAGAGGGAAGAGGAGGAGGGGAGAAAGGATCGAGAGAGGAGAAGAAGAACCACAAGACTGTGGGAGGAGCCAGAGAGAAAGTGCAAGCGATTCTATTATTATCCTCCAAGGTAATAACTTACCTCCAGGTGGGGGGAACGATGGTAATGGGGGGCAGCCAGGGATGAAGGCTTCCATAGAAGGACAGGACCTTATCACTGGTTGCATCCATCCTGTCCTTCCCTCCCCCTGGCTGTATCCACCCTGTCCTTCCCTCCACCTGGTTGCATCTACTCTGCCCTACCCTCCACATTGCTGCATCCACCCCTTTATATATATATATATATATATATATATATATATATATAGATAGATAGATATATCTATATAATTACAATTTATAGTTGGCCCCCCTACTTTTGTTCCTGCCCCCCCATATGTCCCCCTAAATATGAATGCTGGAGACACCACTGCTAATACTATGTGTTGTCACTATACTGATGACACTGGCTGGGAAGGGGTTAAACAACTAGGGTGATCAAAGGGTTAAATGTGTGCCTCGTTTACATAGGCAGAGCCCTGTCCTATTTCTCTCCTTGCTGATCAGCATGTTTCGGAGGACATCGATTGGCCGACACCCATTGATCGGCTTGTGCTGTGTCTAATCACAGCACAACCGGGTCGCCAGCAGCCCAGATAACATACTAGGTACAGGTGATCTGGCACAGAAGAGCCACTCTGTCACCATACATCTAAGTAATGCGGTTGTCAAGTGGGTATACTAGTGTACAATTCCATTCCTAATGTTAATCCAAGACCTAATTTCTTTTTTTTTTTTGTCAACTTTACTTGAAAGTTTTATATAAAATTCACAATTATCTATAGTTTTTATCTATATTAGTTTTTAAATCTTTACTTTATTAATCTGGAAAGAATATATAACTTATTTTGTTAATTGTACTTTTCATTTCTAATGTGGTTATAAAAGCAAAAAGTTTTTTTTTTTCTTCACCTTTTTTTGTTTCTAAAATCCAGCTCCCCTATGTACCAATATACCATTAATGTACCTCTGTTGCAAAAAAATACAAGTTTTCTTTGATTTTAGAAAACAAGGCCATGCCTATATTTTGTAGATCACTTCAGAAACTCCCTGGTATACAGACAGAGACAGACTAGCCAGTAGGACACAGGAAGGAGTACCGGCTGACCTCATTAGCACACCTTCACCCATCAACTAAGTTTTCACAGCACCCCGGCATTCCTCCATGTGTGCATTTGCCTGGTTTCCCCAGCATCCTTTCAGACGGCCTGGGGATGCATGTTAAGCTCCCTGAGTCGCCCACGGGACAATCCTCATGTAGTGCAAGAGCCTGCCTAAATATATGCAGAGTGATTGGATTGATGGTGTGTCCTCCTATTTTATAGCTTTGGTAATCTTAAGGTGATTGTGCAGAGATTGTACAATCAGATTGTATAGTGTATGGCTACGTTGATAAACCTATAATTTCATAGTTGTGTTTTCAGTGTCATTAATTCTTAACGGCACACCAAACACAGAAGCTAACATAAATATTTCCAAATGAAATAACAGGTGAAAAATGTAGTAAAAAAACATGCAAAAATGTCCAATGAGCTACTTTGCCAGGTGTAGCACAGCCCATTGATATCAACGGGCTGACCTAAGTGTTTCATTGGAAATCGAGCCAAAAAACATGTGTTTCTACTACTCTAGGTGTGAATGGGGCCTGAAAGTGAAATTGATGCATTTACACAAGAACAGTGTTTTCAAATGCATGGCAAACTGCACAGAAAATGTGTGTTTCGCCACGCGTTTCAGAAATGCTGCAAATGTTCATCATGCTTGTGTTGTCGTTACATATTAAAGGCACCCCAAGTGCAGCAAACACACCAAATCTGTGGTAATGCACCATGCTCCACTCCAAAAAAGTCCTGGAGCTTCTCGGGGGCGATTGTGGTGTGTAGGGCATCCCATTCAAGTGAATAGACTGCACCTATGCATGAAGAGTGATAAACCAAAACAAACACATGCATGGAGATGTGAACTAGGACAAACTGAGTGTTTCTGTTCACTCCCTCCTATATACTTGTATAAAGATGGCCATACATTATACGATCTGATTGTACAATCTCTGTACAATTTCTCTTAGATTTTCCAGAACTATGGAATAGAGGACACACCTAACCAATCAATTCAATGTGTATCCAATCAGGCCCATTGTACTACGTAGCTGATGGGATATCTAAAGGAGATTGTATAATCAGATTTTATAGGAGGTGGGTGGAAGGTAGTATTGTAATCAGGGAGGTGTGGTCCAGAGTGGTGAACACGCTCTATCATGTCCTCTTCTGTGATGTAACAAGGAAGTGAAGGCTTCTGGGAGAAGACCTAACAGGAAGTGAATGCTGATACAAGCTACAGGTAGTGATGGAATCTGAAAATCCATTAAAAAATACAAATAAACTGACAAGATTCTAAATATTCCATGGATGAGCAAAGTGAGAGAAAAGCATATTGGGATTGCTGGGCCAGAAATGGCATTGGAAAACGCTTATCTTTATTAGGAAAAGTGAAAATCTACCCCAAAAGGTGAAGTTATCCTTTAAAGTGGTTCTAAAGGCATGAAGTGTTTTACCAGTGGTGGCTGGTGCTCCAAAATTTTTTTTTGGGGGGGGGGGGGGGGGTGCAAACAAACTGAAAAATTATGAAAAAAAACATCAATTGCAGTTTCACTGTGCCCATCAAACACAGCCACTGTGCCCATGGAATGTAGCCACTGTGCCCAACAATTTCAGCCACTGTACTATCAAATTCAGCCACTGTACAATCAAACACAGCCATTGTGCCCATCAAATGCAGCCACTGTGCCATGAAATTCTGCCACTGTGCTCAACAAATGCTGCATGCGTCTCTTTCCCTCTTCCTGATAGGCATCCAATCGCAACATCTGTCCTTTCAGCCAATCAGGTGACGGGTAACAGACTTGCGCACCTGACTGTCAGAGAGGCAGTTCAGTGTAAGGAAATTAATATTGAATCACATTTCTAACACACCTGGGTGGACTTCGAGCGCAATGCTTTGCACCATGACTCCACCTTTTTTTAACCCTATTAGAGCCTATGGCTCTAATCAGGAGCTTTAAAAAAAAACTGCCGCTGATCAGGAGTCCGGTGTCCAAAAAGGGGCCAGACACCTGAACAGGGGGTGAATAGGAGGTGGCGGCAGCCGTGGATAGATTCATGCCATAGCATAAATCTATCCATTAGTCATAGAGGTGGGTGGCTGGAGAGAGGGGGCAGAACCATGCGCTCTTAATGGATGCACTGCCACTGGTTTTTACCTTAAAGTATACCTAAGGTTTGATAGGCCCACACCCCAAAATGCATAACCACGCCCATCATTATCCCACATGACATCATCACGGCCATTTTGTGGTCCTGCTACACTTCCCTGCTTTCCACAGTGGTTCTTATCTATATGATATACAGCACACACGCAGTCTGCTGCTTCTGCTGTCTCTTCCTGGTGTTCCCCTGGTCAACGTCCTGGTTCCAAGCAGCTTACATCACATCCACACAGAGGTGCCTGTTCACCATTGAGCATCTGGGAGATTGCCACCTGCTGGAGACTTATTGGTATTCTTTTTAATATTTTTTAAATGTAAGTGCATATTTATTATTTTCATTTTACCAATATGTTTTAATAAATACTACACTTAGGTAGCGGTGCTTTTCTCACCTTACTTTTTCTGTTTATACATTGTTTGCTATTGGGAGCCTACCAAGATCCTGCTTGAAAGAGAGACTGCTGACACTGTTTATCATTCCTTGCCCATTTTTTTTTGTCAATTTCACTGGGCTCCCTTTTTTTAGCGCCTAGGCACATTTAGAGTGCTAATGCCCTTCATAAATATTTCTAGTTACTGTCAATTAAATCCTGTTAGCAGAGAGTGGGGGGTGGGGGGGCTTAGCCACGCTGTGTGTGTCAATGGACACATTAGGTCCTGCTCGGGAGCAATCCAACCCATCTACACCCATAGCAAGCTAGCAAGCAGCTTCTATGGTGACAGACACAGAAGAAGAGGAGCAGACAATGCTAGCAGGAGACCCCAGAACAGGTGGTTAGGGGCTATCATTGCGCAGAGTAAGTAAACATAATATGTTTATTTTATTTTAACTGTAGCACCCTGGTTGTAGGCAAGGTTGATAACAAATTTAGTTTGCTAGGTGGTAACTAGCCTGGCTAATTGTTAGGGGGATCCACTGAATTTTCCCTAACTCTGGCATCGATGCATCTCTTTCATATGTCAGTAGGTGGCATTGTTTGTGGCATTAGAATGACAAGGGTATAGTGAATTCAAACTAGGAGTGGATGGGTTGTCTCATCCAATTGGCAGGAGTTTATTTGGCCCCTTGGCCTGCTGGAAGAGCCTATTTATTTGGGAGGAGTCAAATGATTGGGGATATATGCCACCTGGATGGGTGTCTGGGTGGATGTGTGTTACAAGGCTCCAGGTTGCTAGGCCAGAAGCCAGAGGCCTTTCCCGGGAACACCTGGCTGCTAGGCTGTCTGAGGCCTATCCAGGTTTGAGAGAAGCAGCAAACAAGTTGCAGAGGTTCTGCCAGACGGGGAACTGAATTTTTGCCATCGGCGAGGGAGAAACAGGTGCCAAAAGGCACGATCACTCCTGCTCCCATGGGCAAGTGAGGATCAAGGCGAGAGGTAAAGGGGAAGCAGTCGCCACCAAGGGACCACCACTCCTGTTATCAGAGGTCAATGCATGGAAGTCTGAAGAAGTACCAGAGCAGCCTTTTCACCAGCTGGGGACAGTGAAGAAGTGGGAAAGCTTCAGCAGAGTGTCAAGCCAGGGACCTAGCAAGTTAGCAGAGGTGAAGCTTGAGAAGTATACAGTGGGTTAGCTGTGGAAGAGCTCAGGGGATCCAGTGAGGACTCAGATCTTGAAGTCTAGAGGGAGACTGGAAGCTCAGTGAGTGACGATATTCAGTGGGATACTGTGAGATGTGAGAGAAGATCTGTAATGTTTTACTGTGAGTTATGTGTATACATCTTTATTGACTGTTGAAAGTTCAGTTGCCATAGGATACAGCTCTACAAATATAGTTGCTGCATCCAGCTTAAAGACCCTCCACCTGTATAGCTGTCTGCTTATTATTTTTTCCTCAGAGTCTGCCAATTGCTATTGCATCTGCCTAAGGGTGTCCTGGCCCTAACCCTCTCTCCGGCAGTTCTGTTTAAGAGACAATAAATCTCTTTTTTTTGCATCCATAGACACATACGTTGTGCGTGTCTATGGATGCACACCGCCCAACTCAGGAGAATGCCCGCTAGAGTGCCCCTATAGTATAGGACTTGATATGGGGCATTCAGAAGAAGAAGCAGCATACAGCACTGAGGGATTCCAGAAGGGGATGTAAGGGATGACTCTGTGCAATACCATTGCACAGATCAGGTAATTATAACATCTTTTTTATATTTAAAAATCACTGTAACCAAATCCATCTTTTCATGTATATGTTGTAAAACAAGAATGGAATTTCAAGAGAACATATTTTATTTATCTTACGCTTAAAATGAAACTGTAATTGATTTTATTATTATACAGTATATGTATTTTTCACAAGCATTAATCTTTAAAGAAAATCATAGAAAAAAATGGTATACAGAAGATAAAGATTAGAGCCTACTGTACATTATGGAGTAATGTATTCATAAAGTCGTGTATTACAAAATAATTTCTTTCTTTCTTTCATGAAGTCCATTTCCAGCATGTTATCAAATGCAAACTTTCTCCTGCTGTAAAATCAAACACACAATCATTTGAAACATTGGTGCTTTTTTTTTTTTTTTTAAGAGGGATGTATTTGATTTTAGAAGCAATTTAATTTTTTTTTTTATGTTTCGGAAGCACCCAGCAACCATAACAAGTGAATCTAATTTGCACATTGACATATTGGTATTGAGTCTCCGGCTGTGTAGTTTGAAGAAAAGTATAGATTATTATCATAAAAATAATTCTCTAGATCAATTTAGTGGCAGACTGCTTTCTTCCTTCATCACAATAAATGCTTTTATATTAACATGAATGTTTTCCTTCCCATAGAAATGAGCCCATCTTTGATAAGAAGATTTCAATGGCCTATTGAAAATTAAAATGCTGAAATAACATCTTAATCTGCAGATATCTAACTATGTGTGTAGCTAATTAGTTTTGCTTGCAGGGGCAAGCATGGGTGTTGGATAAATACTGCATTCCAAGTATTCCTTACATAAAAATATATATATTATAAATGCCTTTTTTGCTCCTCCTTATTGTTTTAAAACTTGAAAGATTTTATTTGTTTAAAAAAAAAAATCTCTAAAATATAGAGTAGTTGTCAAAAAATGTTAACGTATAAAAGTTTCTATAGTAGCAAGTATTTTTTGTTTATGCTTCTTTTTAATTTTTTTATTTGTTGTAAAAAAAAAAAAAAAAACAACAGGGAAAGTTCTATTGTTTGTGGAAGAGTGGCATTCAATAATTTGTCACTAATTCAGTACCTAGCAAATACTTTCTATTGTAGGTAAGTACCAAGACAAATGGATTAAAGCAAACAATTGTCTTGTCCTTCTTCATAGTTTCCAAAAAAATATGAAGGGGAATTATGGAAAGACTGAACAAAGAACCCAGGAATTAACAGAATTCCTCCCACTGAGGTGAGACCCAATAATACGTAACTGCAGCAAATAAGAAGCATGAAATGAATGCACATACCTAGCTATGGCACTGTATTGAAATTCCTAAGAGCCATAATAACCTAGCTTTGCATTATATCACTGAGGGAATGTATTTAGTGACATAACCAATATACGAAATAATAAATAAGGAAAGAACAAAATATCTGCACCAAACAATAGTGCAAGGCTTTCTAATGTGCCAAATTGGTCTTATTCAAAGCAGTTTGGTTGGCCGTGGCTATCTTAAAGAATCACAGACATGAAAAGCTCACTCAGTCCAACCTTTTATGGTTGATTTGAAGACTTATATCTCTTGCCTATGAGCTTTATAGAGAATCTAGTTTTTATTTTTAATACAGTAGGGAACTTCACTGTCAAAATAAATTGGAACTGTTATTATAGCCACATTAGGTCAATAAAGATACAATGAACATTAGCAGTTACCATTGATGTACAAGATGATTTAAAGTGGTTGTAAACCCTTACAACAAACTTTGACCTGCAGGTAAGCCTAGATTAAGGCTTACCTGTAGGTCCAAGAAATATCTCCTAAACCTACACGGTTTAGGAGATATTTGCCAAAAGACAGGCACCACTGTCTACGGTGCATGCACCATAGACAGCGGCGTGCAGGCACACTGAGCGCACCGCTGTCAACTGCGATATGCCGCGAGTGGCGGCTCCCGTCCGCATGCGCGGGAGTGATGTCATCGCGGCTTCGCCGAATGACAGCGGCGGAGCAGCGAGACTCACCGAGAAGATGGATGTGCTGGACTACAGGGGACAGCGGTGACTTCGCTGGCTCTTGTGTCAGGTAAGTGACACATAATGGACTACTATGCGATGCATAGTAGTCCATTATGCTTTACCTTTGCAGGGAATGAAAGAGGAAGTAAACTCATCAGGGTTTACTTCCTCTTTAAGACCAGCCATAGACAAAGGCATTTTCTTTGTTGGTTGTAGGAAAGAAAATCACTAGATTCCTCCATCAACACAGTCAGGCCGCGTACACACGCGGGGACTGTTCGCTCAACTTTGTCCGCTGAACAGTGTTTCAGCGGACAGTCCGCTCGTGTGTGGGCTTTCAGCGGACAGTTTCAGCGAACAGTCTGCTGAACAAGGTTTTTCGGAATTTCCGAAAAACTGTCCGCTGAAACCTTGTTTCAGCGAACAGTCCCCTCGTGTGTAGGCTTGTTCGTCAAACTAAGTTCCGCGCATACTCAGAAAGAATTAACAGGGCGGAAGCGCTCGGTCTTGTAAAACTAGTGTTCGTATTGAAGCTAGCATATTCGTCATGCTGCTAATTTTGTGTTTTTTTAATATAGCCCGTTCTTTTCTTCTTCGTAATGCAAGAAAAGTGAAGTAGCTTTGCTGCTTATATTTACACAGAGTTATACTACATGTTTTTATTCATCCTCATCCTATGATTAATCTTCCAATTATAGAAAAAATATATTCCAAATTAAAAAAAAAAAAAATATATATATATATATATATATATATATATATATATATATATATATATATATATATATATATATATATATATATATATATATATATATTTATTTATTTCAGAAAAAAAAAATAATTTATCTATTACTATATATTTTTGGAACTACTATTGTCATTTTTTTTATTTTTTTTTGGTGGGGGGTTTGAAACAAGATGGACTTGCATTTTTTTGGGCCAAGCAGGACTATGCAAGTAGAGATAGATAGATAGATAGATAGATAGATAGATAGATAGATAGATAGATAGATAGATAGATACCCAAACCAGCATTTTAGCCTACACATGATTGCATGTTCAAAATCAGCAGAGCTTCCCCTCATTTCAAATGTTAAGCCTCAAATTTACAGCGACTGCACTTCCAAGTGCACTTGCAGTGCTTTAAAAATTGCACTAGAAGTTAGCATATTTACATGAACGTGTGTTTTGTAAATAACCCCCAGAGTCTTTTGACATGTATCTGCCTACTCACAAATAAAGTTTGTTTTTTAATCCAAAATTATACAAAAATATTGAAAAAATAAATAAAAAAAAAAACATACAAGATTTTTTGGAAATAATACATTTTTATTTTTCCTCAGAACCAAAATAAATCAAGAGGGAGGCAACACTGGAGACAATTTTGACGTTTGTGAAGCCTTTTGTCCCCCAGGCACACATCAAGTGAGTGGACACCAAAATTCCGAACCTGCGTAGCATGTACATGGGGAGCAAAACCAGGTCCTAGAATCCCAAAGACCAGGAACAGCAGCAGATGAGATCTATGTCCCCAGACTGTGGTACTACAACAGCCTGCGTCTTCTTTCAGAGCAGACTGAAGCCAGGCAGTCACTTGCGACTCTTCCGTCTAGCCTTCCCTCCACGCGCCGCTGGAGGCTGTGCCTCTGGTGGTGGAGTTGTGGTAGGAGGAGGAGGAGGAGGAGGAGGAGGAGGAGGAGCAGTAGGGTCTGTGTTGTAAAGCTTAGTGGTGGGTGTGAGCTCACCCTTCAGACCCCGTTGGATGGCATCAAAAAAGATTGCCTCACACAAGTTTCTTTGTGGTTTGTCCATTTCTTGGAGCTTGCTGGCCAGATAAGTGGCATAGGCCTCCTCCGGATTGGGGGGTTTGGACAAAATCTGTGTGGCTTGCTGTATCAGCACCAAGGACTCCTCCTCTGTCCGTGTCATCCTCCTGGGCCTTTTGCTGGCTAGGCGGAGGGGAGGGACCTGGCTCTCAGTCCGACTCCTGCTGGGCCCAGCTAGCTCCTGCGTGTGGCTGGTCCCGGCCTCCTCCTCCATACCACTGGTCCCGGCCTCCTCCTGGGTGAGCTCATCCTGTGTAAAAAAACAAAGCAATCAATAACTAAAATATGTCTATATTTAGAAATCAGCAATCACTAACAATTTTACAGTTCTCACTTGCAAATACATTTGTCTTGAAATACAAAAGGCTATCATTTTGACACCATCATTTTTCCATCAGTTCACCAAGATTTGAGCCACATTTGTGGAAACTACTGTATCCTTCTATCTAATTTAATTTGTGATGAAATCCTAGATTTGGAAGCAATTCAAACATTGAACTTGACATCATTAATATTTGAGCAATCCAAACGTTAGAAACTAAAATATACCTGGCTCCAGCTGGGCGCATCAACTTCGACCAGCAAGGAAGGGTCTGGATCTTCCAGGGATGGCTCACCTGAGGCGGAGGGAAGGGTGGAGGGACGGGTAGACGGAAGAGTCGAAAGTGACGGCCTGGCTTCTGACGTGTCATCCAGAAAACGCAGCCTGTCATAATACCACAGCTTAGGTACATAGACCTGACCTGCTGCTGCTCCTGATGTTTGGGACTCTAGGATCTTTCTTTGCTCCCACCTATACGCGCTACGCAGGTTCTTAATTTTGGCGTTCACAAAGTCAGTGTCTGCCTGGGGGAGTCGGGTTTTCACAAACGCCAAAACTGTCTCCAGTGTCTTCTTCCGGGCAGCACGGCTTGGATATTGGGGGTGTTTTGTATCCCACAGATTGCTGTGCGACTCCACTAAATCAAGAAAGGTTGAGAGGAAGGCCTCCTCCTTAAAGGGGTCTGCAGTATACCTTTGCATTTTCTGAAAAAAACAAACAAAAAAAAAAAAAAACAAAAAAAAAAAAACAACAAAAAAAAAAAATAAATAAATAAAAAAAAGTCAGACCAAATGCACACTATATTGTGACAATGTAGGTGAGACACACACTACTACACACGCTACCCCACACACACACACACACTACCCCCCCCCCCACACACACACACACACACAGTACCCCCCCCCCACACACACACACACTACCCCTCCCACACACACACTACCCCTCCCACACACACAAACACTCCCCCCCCCCACACACACACACTCTACACACACTACTGCCCCATACACACACACACACACACACACACACAAACACACACACACACACTACCCCCCCCCCCCACACACACACACACACACACACACAGTACCCCCCCACGCACACACACACACACTACCCCTCCCACACACACACACTACCCCTCCCACACACACACACACACTACCCCTCACACACACTAGCCCTCCCACACACACACACATACACACACACACACACACTACCCCTCCCACACACACACACACACACACTACCCCTCCCACACACACAAACACTCCCCCCCCCACACACACACACACACACACTCTACACATACTACTGCCCCATACACATACACACACACACACTACCCCCCCCCCCCCCCCACACACACACACACACACACACACACACACACACACACACACACACACACACACACACACACACACACACTAGCCCCACCCCCTATACACCCACCCCCACACTACCACACAAAACTCCAAGCCCACTCAACCACCAACCCACATAGAAATCAATTAAACATCAATAAGAATAAAATTCAATATGCACATCCCTAACGCAGGCTTTAAATTAACCAAAAATAAAATGATAACTATCTTACCGTCGCGTGTAGCACTCGCTGCTTCCGTTCGGACAAGCGTACGGCCTCGTGGTAACGCTTTATATACAGCGCATGCGCTCAGGCTCCG
Organism: Lithobates pipiens; assembly: GCF_037356315.1. NCBI lineage: Eukaryota > Metazoa > Chordata > Amphibia > Anura > Ranidae > Lithobates > Lithobates pipiens. The sequence goes on from NW_027507764.1 coordinate 369,956,749, forward strand.
CCTGCGTCGCCCGCCCCTGACGTTCCTTGCGACCGTGTTTCCCCGCCCCTTTTACCCTCCTTCTGCTGTGGGTGTATGAGAGTAGAAAATGGCGGACGCAAATTCTAGGAGCAGCGTGAGCAGCGCGGAGGAAAGCCATGGGCCCCATGCTACAGGAGCAAGGAGGAGATATAAGGCCACCAATATGGCCTTCGAAGAGATGGTGGAGATGGTGGCTATCTTAAAAAGGGAGGATTATGATGGGGAACATGGCCCTTACCCAAAACCTAATGTCCGGAAAAGCGCCATCTTGGACGAGGTAGTCACAGCCTTGGAGACAAAATTTGGGGTACGAAGAGGAAAGGACCAGCTGCGGAAACGATGGTCGGACATCAAGTCCAGGGAGCCGGACCAATATTACCGCATCAAAAAGGTCCTGAAAAAAAGTGAGTAAACTCCGCGTTTCCCGTGACTGTCGGGCATAATCGTTTGATTTGATCGTAATCGTTCGTGTAGATAATGTATGTAAATCTGGCGGATTTGATCGTAATCGTTCGTGTAGATAGTGAATGTAAATCTGGCGAATTATATATTAATCGTTCGTGTAGGCGGTGTATGTAAATCTGGCGGATTATATATTAATCGTTCGTGTAGGCGGTGTATGTAAATCTGGCGGATTAGATCGTAATCGTTCGTGTAGGTAGTTTATGAAAATATGGCGCATATGGTTGTTCGTATATGTGGGCGTAAATAGCATGAATTTGTGTATGGTGTAAATTTATCTGGTGTTGGATTAGATTTTAATTAGTTATTATTTTTTTTTGTATTGTTCATGATAAACTGAATTGTCACGCTCAGTTTATAGGATATAAATTTTTACTAAAGTTTCATAAATTTATTCAGTGCAATGTAGACTCAATTAAAAAAATGAGATAGATAGATAAAATGCTGGTTCAACATCTGGACTAGGAAACTTTTATAAGTGTAGTTTGGGCCTTCATAGAACATTTTTGACATAATCACACACAGGTACTCCGCATGCGAACTGCGCATGCGATGCGTGAAACCACAGTAGATTTGCAGCGTTCACACATCGCAGCAGTCTGAACACAGCCTAACTAAAAAAAAAGTCATTTTAAGGATGTATTAAACTAGAATCTTGTAATAACCAGCTAATCATTTTACACCACTTCAAACCAATGTTTCATATTCAAATTTCTGAACTCAAATATCACTATGTTTATTAGTATTTTTTTTTTTTCATTCTCATAGGGGAACAAAGACTCAGACAAGAGGCAGAGCAGCCCAGGACCCCCCGACCTCGCCAGCCTGATTGGGCACTTAGCCCCAGCCCCGTGTCGGTGATGGAGCCATCCAGCCCCGTGTCGGTGATGGAGCCATCCAGCCCCGTGTCGGTGATGGAGCCATCCAGCCCCGCATCAGTATTGGAGCTGCCCAGCCCAGTGTCCTCGAGGGAGCAGCCAAGCTCGGTATCCTCCGCTGGACCAAGCTCCGTAGCTCCACTGGATGAGCCCAGCCCAGGGCTAGATGTGGAGGAGGAAGAGCAGGTGGAGTTACACACCCCACAAAGTGAAAGTGAGTGTCTGACAACCCAGCTTAAGGTAAACAATTAATGGCTGTATATTTTAACCAATTTTTTATCTACACATGTTTTAAGGTGATGATCTGGTTGTGGTTGGAGAAGCCGCGGAGCCATTTTCCACGGACAGTGCCCAGAGTAGGGATGAGCTTCGTGTTCGATTTGAACGTACGTTCGACTCGAACATTGGCTGTTCGTGCGTTCGGCGAATTCCGAACGTTTTGGCCGTTCGCGTCAAAATTCGAGTGACGCGCGCGCGGACCACAATGCACTGCGTTGGCGCAGTGCATTGCTGTCCGATGATTGGCCAAGCATGCACTGTGACCCCGCATGCTTGGCCAATCGCAGCGCCGGCAGCGAGGAGAGCCATGAGCCTGCCTGTGGCCAATCATAGCTCAGACTGTGTAGTGCACGCCCCACACTATATAAGGCCGCCTTTAAGGCGGCCTCCTGTAGTGTGTTACTTTGCATCTGAAGCAGTGGGTGTTCTGTGTACCTTCAACACAGTACACACCAATCGTTTTTGGCTGATTTCCTATCTTGCTGCTGTGTAGTGGTTGTTGTCTGTGCCCTGACTGCAGTATACACCACTATATTCACCTCACCTATATAGCTAGTGATCTAGCTTTAACCACTTAACAACTGCCCATTGCCGATTAACGGCTTCAGGGCGGTTGTTTAACTCAGAGAGGCCGTTAATTAACGGCCTCCCAGAATTCTGCTCTCGCGTGCCCCGAGGTGTGCGCACTCGAGAGCATCCGTGACCGCCGGGTCCATAGGACCCGGCGCATCACGGTAAACGGCCGCTCATAGCGGCCGTTTACCACGTGATTGCTCCGTCAAATGACGGAGTGATCACTTGGAAACAAACCGGCGTCATGTTATGACGCCTGTTCCTCCCTCCCCTTTCTGTACCGATCGGTACAGCGGAGGGGAAAGAGATCGGTGTCAGCAGCGATGTGGGCTGCATCTGCAGTGCCCACATCGCTGCTCACCGAATTTAACCCCTCAATTCCCTGCCAATACTCTGCAATACCAGTGCATACTCTGCAGTACCCTGCCATTACTCTGCAGTACCCCGCCATTACTCTGCAGTACCCCGCCATTACTCTGCAGTGCAGTACCCCGCCATTACTCTGCAGTGCAGTACCCTGCCATTACTCTGCAGTACCCCGCCATTACTCTGCAGTACCCCGCCATTACTCTGCAGTGCAGTACCCCGCCATTACTCTGCAGTGCAGTACCCCGCCATTACTCTGCAGTGCAGTACCCTGCCATTACTCTGCAGTGCAGTACCCTGCCATTACTCTGCAGTGCAGTACCCTGCCATTACTCTGCAGTACCCTGCCATTACTCTGCAGTACCCCGCCATTACTCTGCAGTACCCCGCCATTACTCTGCAGTGCAGTACCCCGCCATTACTCTGCAGTGCAGTACCCTGCCATTACTCTGCAGTGCAGTACCCTGCCATTACTCTGCAGTACCCTGCCATTACTCTGCAGTACCCCGCCATTACTCTGCAGTACCCCCCATTACTCTGCAGTAACCCCCATTACTCTGCAGTACCCCCCAATACTCTGCAGTACCCTGCCATTACTCTGCAGTACCCCCCATTACTCTGCAGTAACCCCCATTACTCTGCAGTAACCCCCATTACTCTGCAGTAACCCCCATTACTCTGCAGTACCCGCCATTACTCTGCAGTACCCCCAATACTCTGCAGTACCCTGCTATTACTCTGTAGTACCCCGACAATACCCCGCCAATACTCTGTAATACCCTGCCATAAATTGCCATACCCAGCCATACTCAGAGATACCCAGCCATACTCAGTGATACCCTGAAGTACCTAGCCATAGACGCCCCCCACCCCTCACCGCCCTCCGGTGCTTCTACCAACTCGCCAGTACGATCAAAGCCAGAATCTTTTTTTTAATTTTTTATTTCAGGCTTCCCAGCCTAGAGGTGAGATGTGGGGTCATATTGACCCCCCAGATTTCACTGTAAAGAGGACCTGTCACCCCATATTCCTATTACAAGGGATGTTTACATTTCTTGTAATAGGAATAAAAGTGATCAAAAATATATTTTTGGGAAAAAAAATGTCAAACTAAAATAAAGTAAAATGAACAATAAAAAAATAAAATAAAAATGAAAGCGCCCATGTCCCCATGTGCTCGCATGTGCCACACATGTGAGGTATCGCCGAGAATGTTAGAGCGAGAGCAATAATTCTAGTCCTAGACCTCCTCTGCAACTCAAAACATGTAACCAGTAAAAAAATATTTAAAGCGTCGCCTATGGGGATTTTTAAGTAGCGACGTTTGGCGCCATTCCACGGGCATGTGCAATTTTGAAGAGTGACATGTTTGATATCTATTTACTCAGCATAACTTCATCTTTCACTTTATGCAAACATTGGGCTAACAAGTGGTTAATAATAGAGCTTGCAGTCAGTAGTGTTAGGAGATAGTGCGTGCTGTCTGCGTGCTCTGTACCCAGTACATACCGCTATAATATAGGGCAGGCCCCTACTTTCAAACATCCAACTTACAAACATCTCCTACTTGCAAACGCAAGGAGACAGCAGCAAGTGAGATGAAAAAAGATGGACGACAAAACAAATTATACAGGGGTGATAACCCTTCCCTATGTTTTCCAAAAAGCTTAAAGATAGTTTTTTTGACTGGAGCTACACTTTAAAAATGTACCGGTTGAAAATGACAAACAGATTCAACTTAACACAACAAACCTACACAGTCCCTGTCTTGTTTGCACCGCCTGTATACTGCTGTTCTGAGTATATAGAGCCTGGGGGCCACACGCATTTCCTTTTTTTAATATGGGTACGGGGTTCCCCTTAATATGCGTACAAGACCCAAATAGGCTGGTAATGGGCAGGGAGGGCTACCCATGCCATGTTTCTCAATGATTTTCAACCATATTGCAGGAACCAGATATAACATTAAAACCGCAAGCAGTTTTAAATGGTGTTATTTCCGTTTAATGTCATTTTGTGCAGGGACTGTTCTAAACACGGGAAACACGTGGCACTTCACAGGCATACTATAGACACCCCCCAGGCACCATATTTAAAGGAATATTTCACTTTTTTTTTTTCACTTTAATCGTCATTAAAATCAGTGCTCCCGCCAAAACGGTAGTTTTTAAAACTTTTTTTTGCAGTGACCCATGTCCCCTGAGGCAGGAGGCAGGTCGCCAAACCCTTTTTAGCACACTATCTTGCATATTAGCCATTAAAATTAGCACTTTCCAATTCGAACGTTCGAGTCCCATAGACTTCAATGGGGTTCTAACGTTCGTACCGAACGCGGGGGTCGTTCGCATGTTCTGGTGCGAACCGAACCGGGGGGTGTTCGGCTCATCCCTAGCCCAGAGGCTAATTGGTGACATCATGGCCTGGAATGGGCAGATTGACCGTATGGAGAACCAGATTCTCAACATACAAAGAGAACTGATTACTATGAGGCAGGGAATGAAGAACATGATCGATGTTTTAGGGAGAATCTAAGCCCCTTTTCCCTAAAACCCAATCGATCATGTTCTTCATTCCCTTGGAACAACGTTTTTAATGTTTTAAAAACATAGTTTTTAGAGGCCAAATTTTGAAGATGCACACGGTGTGTCAACATGTGCTATGTGCCATTAGAGGATCACAATGGACGCATTTGGTGTTTGCAAACCCTTCCTCATTCTAGTATGTGAGAGGAAGGGATTGCACACACCAAACACGTCCATTGATCACTCATGATGGTACATAGCACATGTTGACATTACCAATTTTTGGTGTGCATCTTCAAAATTTGGCTTTACCCCTTGTTTTATGTAAATAGTTAAAAATCGGATTTTATTTGTTTATTTTTGTGATAATTGTATTTTTGATATATCTATATATTTCTATGTTTACCAAAAAGAAAAAAAAACAAAAAAAACAATTTTCAAAAAAACAATTTACCAAAAAAAGAAAAAAAAACAATTAAAAAAAAAAAAAACACAAAAAACCAAAAAAAGATCTAAATAAGAGGCACTGGTTGGAATGTGCACTATTAAAAAATCAAAAAAAAAAAAAGGTGTGTGTGTCTACTTCTTTCAATACTCAATACCAGTTTGGGAAGTCATTTTGTGTTTTCTGTCACAAAGGGCCTTATTTCCTATTGTCAAAAACCACTTTGCTATACAAATGCACTAGGACAGGAATATGCAATTAGTGGAAATCCAGCTGTTGCAGAACTACAAGTCCCATGAAGCATAGCAAGACTGACAGCCACAAGCATGAGACCCAGAGGCATGATTGACTTGTAGTTTTGCACCAGCCGGAGGTTGGCCAATTGCATATCCCTGAATTAGGACAATGTAGGATACAAGCAACGTGAAAAGCAAACAAGAACCAAACTTCAAAATTTGAACAGACAAGACATATTTCAAGAAAAAGATTTTTTTATTGGTCAGCTGGCATTGGAATAGCCCCCCTACCATTAAAATAGCTGACATAGCGGTCACGCACCTCACGTGGGGGGCTAAGCCAGGAAGGGCATGATCCAGCCCTGTCAGTTCTGGAAGCCTGAGTCCGGCCTCAGGCCCAATAGGCTGCAGGTACTGGTTACCTGAAAATTTCCTTAGAAAATTGTGAAGAATGCAGCAGCACAGAATAACATAGTTGAGTTTATATTCTGCCAGGTTGATGGCTGTCAGTAACAGACGGAACCGGCTGGCCATAATGCCAAAGGCACTCTCCACAACCCTTCTTGCTCTGGCCAGCCGGTAATTAAAAATCCTCCTCTCCGGGGTGAGGGTCCTTTGGGGGAAGGGTCTCATGAGATGTTCACTCAGACCGAACGCTTCATCAGCCAGAAAAACAAACGGGAGCCCCTCCACATTTTCGGCATCCGGTGGCAAGTCCAGGCCACCAGTGGTAAGACGGTGGCAGAACTCGGTCTGCCTAAAGACTCCTCCGTCAGACATCCGGCCGTTCTTCCCCACATCCACATAAAGAAAGTCACATTGTGCCGACACCACCGCCATTAGCACCACACTATGGAACCCCTTATAATTCCAATAGTAGGACCCCGAATGGGGTGGGGGCACAATCCTCACATGTTTCCCGTCGATGGCCCCTCCGCAGTTGGGGAAGTCCCAACGGGCAGCGAACTGGGAAGCCACAGTCTGCCATTCCTGTGGCGTTGAAGGAAGCTGGGGAGTCAAACACATGAAACAAAAAAAAATAAAAATTTGTCATTTTATAAAAACAATTCATAACAAATAAAATTCAAAAACATTTTGGAACAACAGTTAAACAGAAATCTTGCAAATTTGTTTTCTGCCAAAAAAAAAAAAAAGTAGGCGGACCAATTCACAGATTAATCAGCCCTCTGATGGACCAGGGGACATAAATTAGGTGGGTAAGTGGGGTGGGGGGGGGGGACTAATTACTAAGTATACAACACATGAAACAAATTTGAGTGGGGTGGGGGACTAATTACTAAGTATACAACACATGAAACAAATTTGAGTGGGGTGGGGGACTAATTACTAAGTATACAACACATGAAACAAATTTGAGTGGGGTGGGGGACTAATTACTAAGTATACAACACATGAAACAAATTTGAGTGGGGTGGGGGACTAATTACTAAGTATACAACACATGAAACAAATTTTGAGTGGGGGGAATAATTAATGAGTTGACAATCCATATCTCTATCTATATATCTATATATATCTTTTATCTATATATCTCTCTCTATATATCTCTCTCTATATATCTCTCTCTATATATCTCTCTCTATATATCTATATATCTCTCTCTATATATCTCTCTCTATATATCTCTCTCTATATATCTATATATATCTCTCTCTATATATCTCTCTCTATATATCTATATATCTCTCTCTATATATCTCTCTCTATATATCTCTCTCTATATATCTCTCTCTATATATCTCTCTCTCTATATATATATATCTATATATCTCTCTCTCTCTCTATATATATCTCTCTCTATATATCTATATCTATATCTCTCTCTCTCTCTCTATATATCTCTCTCTATATATCTATATCTATATATCTCTCTCTCTCTCTATATATATATCTCTCTCTATATATCTATATCTATCTCTCTCTCTCTCTCTCTCTCTATATATCTCTCTCTATATATCTCTCTCTCTCTCTCTATATATATCTCTCTCTATATATCTATATCTATATCTCTCTCTCTCTATATATATCTCTCTCTATATATCTATATCTCTCTCTCTCTCTCTCTATATATCTCTCTCTATATATCTATATCTATATATCTCTCTCTCTCTCTATATATATCTCTCTCTATATATCTATCTATCTCTCTCTCTCTCTCTCTCTCTCTCTCTCTCTCTCTCTCTCTCTCTCTCTCTCTCTCTCTCTCCACACACAGGGTGTATACACAAAAAAGGTAAAAAGCTAAAAAAAATGACACAAAAAAAAAAAAAACATTTAAAGAAAAAAAAATTACACAAAAAAAAAAAAACATTTAAAGAAAAAAAATGACACAAAAAAAAAAAAAACATTAAAGAAAAAAAAATGACACAAAAAAAAAAAAAAAAAAATTGCATGCATTCATATAAAGGGGACATTCACATCATATTCCTGTCATGGATATTAAAAGTCATGATGAAATTAATACAAACATACAATGCAATATAAAAGAACAAACTTACCTTCATATATCCCTTGTGCAGGACCCGAATAATGGCAGAACAAGTCTCTGGAATAATGATCCCCAGAGCCTGGGGGGAGATGCCTGTCGAGAACTTGAGGTCCTGAAGGCTTCTCCCTGTCGCCAAGTAGCGCAACGTGGCGACGAGCCTCTGCTCCGGAGTGATGGCTTGCCGCATGCAGGTATCCCTGCCTGCTGATATAAGGGGTCAGCAAAGCCAGCAGACGGTGAAAAACGGGGTCCGTCATCCTGAGATAATTCCTGAAATCATCAAGATTATTCTCACGGATCTCACGGAGTAAAGACATATGCGAGAATTGGTCACGCTGGCGCAACCAATTCTTTGTCCATGAACTCCTCCTCACCCTGTTCACAAACTGGGCTCGGGTCAAAGTATTAACCCCAACACCAAGCCCCCATATAGCACGAACTCGTTCCCGAGTACGTCCACACTCCATGGCTTTGAAACGGTCGG